>NW_021604568.1:18911324-18945604 GCF_004785775.1 Grammomys surdaster | reverse complement strand
CGCAGGTAACACACGCCACATGCACGTGATCACAGCTGAGAATGGGGTTTAGGTCATGTTTGTGAAGCAGACACTTTACTGACTGATCCATCTCTTTGGCCCCTCAGCTTATGAACTAACATGCAGGAGTGTAGAAGGGTAGTCAGAGCCCAGGGAAGCAGAGCTGAGATCTGAGGCTCCTGCCAGGGGCCAGGATCTGGGATCAGCTCCCTGACATTAGACACAAACAAGACTGACTGCATCAGGCTCAGGATCTTCCTAACAGTCTGCCTTCATTCTGTTCTAAAATCTGAAGCCGTTAGGAGCCAAGTACAGAGGAGCTGTGACCAATCCTGGCACAGGAAGAAAGAAAATGACCCTCAGTGTGTAAATGCAGAGCAAGCTTTGTGCTGGTTGCCAGGATTCAGAGGAGGCCAGAGCAGAGCTGGGGCTGCACCTTCTGGAAAAGACATCCTGGGGTCTCAACATGGAAAGCACTAGGTGTGTCCTGAGACTGATGAACCCCTGATTCACATTTTCATATATCCATAAATGAACTTTTATTTTCCTCAAAAGCGCCTAGGAAAAAGGCTTAGGTCTTTTATTTATTTGGCTTTGTTTCTGTTGTGTTTGTTTGTTTGTTTGTTTTGCTTTGGGAGTTATTGTATTTTGTGATTGAACTAGATCATAATGGGCAGAGAAATGCAAATGAGGTCTGAGTTGGACTGATAGCTCTTGAAGCTGGATTATTGCTGCGCCCAGGGTACAGAGTGAGCCAGTCTGCCAAAGTGATCCTCTTTTTCTAACTCAGGGTTGGTGCTAAGGAGGCCCCAGAAACTGACGCCACTAGTACTGTGAAGATGAGGTACTTGGTCAGAAACCATCTCACACAAACTGAGATCTGTGGGCATTGGATTACTGCCTAAGGGGACAGCAGGCTACAGAGTCCACTTACCATGTCTCCCAGCTGTAGGACTTTTACTTAAATATTTTATTCATGGTTTGGGGACTTTTTGAGGGAAGATGTTGGCCTATGGCAAGTATTAGCTACCTTTCTAATTACTGTGATCAAATACCTGACCAAAATTTAAGGGAGAAAGGGCTTGTTTCAGCTTACTGTTTAAGAGATACAGTACATCATGGCAGAAAGGAATGGCAGGAGCTTGAGGGCAGCTGTTCACCACGTTTCCACCTTCAGAAAGCAAAGGGCTATAAATGCTGGTGTTCTGCTTGCTTTCTTCCTTTCATTCAGTATAGCAGTTAGGGTGGGTCTTCCCACCCCAATCAATGTAATCTAGACAGTCTTTCAAATATGTGCCCAGAGCTTTGCCTCCACAATGATGATTCTAGAACCTATCAAGTCACTGCTGTTAGTAAAATGCTTATGGGAATACAGGCATGAGCTACTACCATACCTGGCTGGTACACTCATCTCACCAAACACCAGCAGGTATCAGGAAGGGATGCCAGTGAACCACCATGATGATCATAAGGAGTCAGAGCAAAACCACCACAATGATCTCATGTGCTGAGGCCTCTCTGCCGTGGACCCTCCTCCTCCTGGGTCTCTATTGCATTTTCATGTCCTGCAAACATTTTTTATCAAATTTTGGCTGTTGTCCAGAGGTTCAGATCTCCTAGTCTTCTGGAGTAACATCGAATAATAAAGACCACACACACACATGTTTACACATACATTTACACACATGCACGCACATTTACACACAGGAATGCATTGTATTCTTGAGTATCAAGTGTCCACATTCATTGTGTTTCATTGGAAAATAAAAATTATAATACTTTAAAAAATATTCAAAGATCCAGCTACTTGTAAGATTAGTTTCCTTTCAAACATAATGTCACTCTCCACAAGAACCCAAAGAGCTGTCATCACATGGATGGTTTGTCTTCGATCCTTTGGTTATCTGTGGTGTGATACAAATGCTAGAATAAATATTTTAGCAAGGCTGTGGGATTTTACCACGATGTTGAGAGATCTAGAGACCAACTTAATAACCTAGTCAAGCCGGGAACAATAAGATCATGGCTGACCAGGTAACAACAGACAGACAGAGCTTTGCCAGAGCAAGTAGATGGTAAGATAAAACGCATACACTGTTTGGTGCTTGAGAATTGCTCTTGCAAAAACCTCATGAAGACTTGGACTCTGGTTTAAGTAAACAACTGTATGTAGTAGAGACAACATGTGAGACACAGGACGTCATAGTACACCATCACTGTATTTTGTTGTTGTTGTTGCTTTTGAGAGAAAGGGTTTCTCTGTGTAGTCCTGGCTGTCCTGGAACTCATTCTGTAGACCCGGCTGGCCTCAAACTCACAGAGATTCACCTGCCTCAGCCTCCCAAGTGTTGAGATTAAAGGCATACACCACCACCATCTAGCAACTACTGGATTTTGTTGTAAAAATTATATTCCCTAAATTATCAACACAGGATTACCCTTTATCATCCTAAAGTACAGTGTATGGTGAAAATTGAAATCTGAAATTTGCAAGAAAAAGATAAAAGTTAGTCTCATATTTTTATAATTTTTGTGTATGTCAGAGAGTATATGTATGGTGATTATGTTTGCTATGTCAATATGTGTATATGAGTGTGAATATGTATATGTGTATTGTATGTGTGAGTGTATGTGTATGTTTGTATGTATGTATGTATGTATGTATATGTGTATATGTGTATGTGTGTTGCATGAGTGTATATGTGTATGTGTACATGTGTGCATGTATGTATGTATGTGTGTATGTGTGTTGCATATGTGTGTGATTGTTTGTGTATGTGTATATGTATATATGTGTATGTATGTGCATATGTGTATGTCTGTATGTGTATAAGTGTGTGTGTATGTGTGTGTATGTGTGTGCACGTGCATGCATGCGTGTGTATGTGTGTGTGTGTGTGTGTGTGTGTGTGTGTGAATGCACATGAAGACAGAGGAAGACATGCAGTGTCCTGGTCTCTTATTCTGTCTTATTCCTTTGAAGCAGGTTCTCTTACAGAACCTCCAGTTAAACTACCTTAGGGATCCTCCTGCCTCGAGGGGTCCCCTAAATCTCTGGGATTATAATATATGCAACCACATCTGGCTTTTACATGGGTTCTAGAGATCTAAACTGGGGTTCTTGGGCTTATATGTCAATTGTTCACACCCACAGACTCATCACACAGTTCCTCCATGTATTTTACACTTGATTTTTAAAATATAATGTGAACTAAACTTTTGTAAATGCCATTTCCCATGAGATATTGGATCACACCATGATCTAAGGTGGCCTATCTGGTTTTAGTTACCCAAAGATGATGATACCTCCTGTTATCATACCAGTGTGAATGCTTTAAAGGAGAGGAGGGGCCTAAGGCAGTCTTAGCATTCTAAAGAGGTGACATTACTGTAGCTGTCTTTGCTACTTTGTAGCTCTTCTTTTTTCCACCCTGAGCAAGAACTGACAAATTAAGCATGTGCAAAAAATGACCTGGGAAAAGGAACAGAAGCAGCTGGTAGCAAAGAGGACAAAACCAGTGGTCACCCCTGGCTAGGAATTCGTGTGTACAATTGTGTGTTTGGTATGTGTGTGTGTCTGTGTACCCATTCTCCAGAGATCAACCTCAGAATATATCAAAAGGGCACGGTGAATCCTAGACCAAAAATTCTGTAGCCCTACCTCATGGAGTTCAAGAACAAACCCCAAGAATCAAATTATCCCAGAAGAAGCACAAAAAAATGTTTAGAGGAATACAAATCTACCAAGCATTCAATAAGGCCAAAGTCCCCATGGCTGGCATCCAATCAGAGATCGCCTGACTTGCCAGGGAGTAGTCCAGTTTAAATCAGAATGAAAAAGTCAATCAACAGAACCAAAACTGTTAATAGTTACATCAACAGGATTAGTAGCCATGATTCCCCTGTTCCAACTGCACCTTAAAGACTTCGGTGATGACATTTACTGTAAGAGAGACCACAGAGGGAGTGGATTGATGACAGCCACCAAGTCAAACCACTAAACTGTCAAGAGTGATCACGAGCACTGTCACCAGGCAACCCTGTTCAGCCCTGTCCTCAACTCATGTTTCACGCCAAGGCTTCAGAACTCTGGGAAAGTCATCTCAGCAAAGCTGACGGTCCTGCTGCAGCTTTAAGACTCTTATGGATAGAACTGATTTTAATTGTTTCTTAATTTAAAACAAGGGCTTTTCTTTGATGGGCAGGAAAAGGCACTAACGAATTGAGCAAAGTCAGGAAAAATCAATCTATTCTGCCGGCTTTCAAAACTATTATCAAGTGAATTATCAGACACTTAAATCAGCAGAGTTTTTTTTTTTAAATATGGGAAAGACAGTACATTTTGGGTGAGCGACTTTCTTAATCAAACCTTGGCTTCCCTATCTGTTATCTGTTCTGCCATCCATATCTTCTGTTTAAATCATGATTCTATAATAACTGGAGAGTAGTCTTTGTTGCAGAGACTGAGAGATGTTAACATGCAAATGCTTTCCTAGGGTTGTATGTAAGAACACGTCAACACTATGAGCCTGCAAGTCAAAAGGGCAAAATCTTGCTATATACTCTAGTGACTAGTCTTGGGGGTAACCTCTCCAATAACAGGAGTATGGCTAACTTTTAGTATTCTTTTAATATAAAATAGGCACTTCTATCCTCAATCTTGAATTCACCTGGTGACTTGATTCTTCTTATTTTATTAATTTCACGTTTATAACTGCAAAGTCATGCATACTTGCTAGACCAAGTAAAACCAATCGAAGACGACAAAAGGCAAAGTTAACCACCCTCCACTGACAACTCATTGTAATAGTCCAAGCCAGGAAGCTGAGGAAGGAGGCTTGCTGTGAATTCAAGGTCACCCTGGGATATAGTGTAAGACCATGATTCAAAAGCAGCCCAGAGAGCATCTTCCATGTGAACTCGTGTGATTTGTAATGTCAGGTGGGCATGCAGCACTTTGAAATGGGACCGTGTGACAACTAAATCCAACACTTGCTTTGACATTTAATTGTCATGTTGCATCAACAAACAATTCGATGTGTACTTGTTTTTCTTTTATCTTTTCTGTTGCAGATAATGTTGAAGAGTCTTCATATTCAGTTCCCTGGGGTCAGAGACATATACATCCATGCTTCTAAGACGTATCAGATTGTTTTCTTCCAGAAAAAAAAGTGTGCAACACAGACATCAAAAATGAATACAGGTGTCCAAATCTTCCAACCTTTGTGCTAGAACTTAGGGAAAGATGTAGGCTTAGATTTTTCAAGACCTACTTTAAATAGGGTTCTTAAATGCTTCAACCTCCCTTCTAGCCTACCCACCAGAGGTAGCAGAAGATGGTTAATAGGACAAGGAGGACGTGGACCTGTTTAGAAGTAGTTCTTTAGAGTGATTCCGATATGCACAATTCAGTTCAAAACATCAAGCATGAATCAGTAGCAATAGTTAAGTCCAGTTAGCAAACACAAAATACAAATCAGAAACATCAGTTCAATTCAGAAGAAACTGAGGGGCTCCACCAAATCAACACAAGTCTGTGGAAGTGGCAGGAAGCAGCTGAAATACAAGAAGTTCTTTGATGCTTTTCTCTCTACAAAGTCATGAAGTCACCACAAGTGAAGATCAGCGAAGACCAGCAAAGTGTTGTAAGGCACAAGGTGAACCAATGCAAGAGCATCATTCACCGTCTGTTGGGTTCTACTTATACTCTTTCCAGACATCATTCATCCTTTCACAGGTCTGCTTCAGCAAAACATCCTCTCATAAGGCAGATTCTAGAAAAACATCACATGACACAACTGAATTTTCAAAGAAATTTCCACTTCAGAAAGACACTTATTTGAACAGTACATACCTATGAGAGGTGAATCACAGACTCTCAATACAATGTGTGAAAATGATTGAAGGTATTACTTTTATTTTTAGCCTAATCAAGTTTGATCCATAGTCTTTGAGTAGATTCAAATGACAGTTTTAAATTACAAGCAATATCATGTGGATGTAAAATAAAATTTTAATTTGAGGTGTACAGAAAAAAAAAAGAACTACCAGGGAAAAATGGTCATTATAATGGTACAAAAAATAGTATTGATTCAAAGTCATATGCTGAAACAATTTTGGCATAAATTATTTATATTCTTGGAATATTTATTGTCCCATGTCTTAATTACTTAGATTTTTTTTTAAGCACTCATTTTTGTGAAAATGAAGGAATCAGTCCCACAGAAGAGACAACCACAGAGTGGTCAGTAACAGTAGTCTAAACTGTATAGGGCAGTATGGGTTTTTTGTTTACTTTTTGCTTGACTCAAAATTCCTCTAAGATGAGCTGTTGAGATACAGTAAGCACAGATATCTATAGCAGAAAGAAATTGATTACTATTCCCATCATAAAGGGCCTCCAGAACAGGCTGTGACTTGTCGGATCCTCAGTTTCCTCATCCGTGTCTTATTTAGCATTGTTGTTAGACAGGTTTTCATGAACATTCCCCATAGAAACTATTTTTCCATTTATTTATTTGTTCACTCACTCATTCATTAATTCAATTTATATCCCAATAGCAGCCCACTTCTTGCAGCCCCACCTCAGACGGTCCTTTCCTCACCCTTCCTTCCTTTATCCCCAGAGAAGGGGGAGGATCTCCACTGGGTAACAACCCAGTCAGATACTCAAGTATTCAGTACAGCCTCTCCCACTGAGCCCAGACAAGGTAACCCAGTTAGGGGAACAGGATCCACATGGCAGGCAACATAGTCAGGGACAGTCTCCACTCCAGTTGTTGGGGGATCCACATGAAAACCAAGCTGCACATCTGCTACATAGGTGTGTGGGGGGGGTAGGGACAGCACATATTTGCTCTTTGATTGGTAGTCTAATCTCTGGGACCTCTCGAGGTTCAGGTTAGTTGACTCTGTTGGTCTTCTTGTGCAATTCTATCCCCTCCAGGTCAGGGAGTTTGGTTTCCATGTCCAAGGAAAGATGTAAGTCCTGGGCAGAGCACCAAAGAGAGCTGCAGTCCAGGTGGTCCAAGGTCTTACCATCTTTAGCGTTGCTTTCTGACTTCTGTCTTCTCAAATACAAACATGGAGAAGATGGGGTGAACCCATGAGGTGAGACAAGTGCCTCAGAATCCTCAGGGAAGTCATGTTGTGGGGAGATAGACACCTGGGTCAATCAAGGATGCTCACAGGAGGCTCTACTTGCCAGACTGGTGTTCCTTCCCTCAACGTGCTTCCTGTCTGCCCCCTTTGCCTCCTATAATCCAGTTCTGCATTCTTCACCTGAAGCCTCGCCTGCTCACAAACTGGAGTCACACTCTCCAACTTAATATCTACTAGTCAGTTCTGTCCACTATGATGGCTAGTGCTTGGAGTCTAAGCACAAAGCATTCAGGAGGCTGAGGAAGCAACAAAGAGGACCCAAAGCCAGCCAAGGGTATCTAGAAAGATTTGGTTAGAAAAGGATAGAAGGGATGGGAGAGAGAACTCTAAACATCAGTCTCAGAGTGCAGGCCCCTGTAGCTCAGTCCACAGGCAGAGTCCCAACATCAGCTCACAACAGTGTTCCGGGCTCTAAAGCAAGAAGATAATGTGAAATGGGGTCACAATTGGAGACTGACTATGATGTCAGTCTCCAGGGAGAGAAAGGTGTTAGCTTCTAATAGCTTTTCCTTAATAGCCAAGCATCTGCAGCTCCCTTTAAAAATTGGGGGGTGGGGGAGAGTGAGTGAAATTAATAGAGATGAATGTGCTTCACACTGAGGAGAATGCCAGATGAACACATGCATTTAGGATGCTTCGGATCAGAAATGCTTATTGATGGTGGCAAGCAGCAGAGGGTCTAGAGGTGACGCTCACAGGAACACATTCTCAAACGCAGTTTAAAAAGCCTTCAACCACTCTTATATATTCAGCTAAGGCCCTGGATCCCTCCATAAGTGCTCCCAGGCTGGTGGTTTAGACCCTGGGAGCTGTGGTTGGTTGGTATTGTTGCTCCCTGCTGGGCACAGATGGAAGATGAGATCCTTGACCTCATGAAGGCTGGACGCCCCAGGGGGTGGGAGTTTTGAGGGTGGGGAGGTGGGAGTGGGGGGTAGATAGAGGTTACCTCCACAAAGAAGAAGGAGGAGGTGTGAGGGGATTGGGGGTTCCTGGGTGGGTGGGGGATGGGGTAAGGGGACAACATATGAAATGTAAATAAAACATCCAATAAAAAAAAAAAAAAAAAAAAAAAGCCTTCAACCACCCCACCTGAGTATCTATCCCATGTGCAATCACCAAAGGTAGATGCTGATGTGGAAGACAGGAAGTGCATGCTGATAAGAGCCTGATATGGATATCTCCTCAGAGGCCTTCAAGAGTCAGACATATTCAGAGGCAGATGCTCACAACTAGCCATTGAACTGATCATGGGGTTCTCAATAGAGGAGTTAGAGTGAAGACTGAAGGAGCTGAAAGGGTTTGTGGCACCATGAGGAGAGCAACAATACCAACCAACCACAGCTCCCAGAGTCTAAACCACCAGCCTGGGAGCACTTAGGGGGGGATCCAGGGCTTCAGCTGAATATGTAAAAGTGGAGGGCCCTGCTGGGCATAGGTGGAAGAAGAGAACCTTGACCTCATGAAGGCTGGATGCCCCAGGGGGTGGGAATTTTGAGGGTGGGGAGGTGGGAGTGGGGGGGTGTAGATAGAGGTTACATCCACAGAGAAGAAGGAGGAGGGGCGAGGGGATTGGGGGTTCCGAGGGGGTGGTGGGGGATGGGGTAAGGGGACAACATAGGAAATGTAAATAAATCATCCAATAAAAAAAAAAAAAGCCTTCAGAAGTTGGTATTATCCTGTGTGACCAAATTAAGAGCAAATGAGAAAAGTTTATCTGCCATTTTGGAGACCTAAAAGGGCTTAGCGTTACAAATTATTCCGCATGGGGCTGGGGAATGGTGAGCAAATTATGTTAAATATTACTGGCAGTTTAAACAGCAACTGCTTTGTAAAACATTAAACATTTTAATTCGGAATTAAATGTACCAGCCACAGAATTCCCTTCAGTACCAAAAGAAGAAGAGAAAGAAAAAAACTCAAAGGTTGATGGCTATGTATTTGTCAGCACCATAATTAGGAGTTGCCTTTATCCAAAATTCATCTTTGTCATGTTCAGTCTGTGCTGTCACGTTCTGCAAGTGTCATTGATTTGTGATTTAGATTTGGTCTAGAACTCCTAAGGCAGGAAGTGTCAAAAATGGCCCTGAAGTACCTTTATCATCTGTTAGAAGACTGCCCTGCTGAGCAGCCTGGTGGGGTTTACCAGTGTTGACAGCAGTCTGCCCCACACCTTTCTTTCTGACAGAACTTTATGCAGTTATAGCTGGTCACAGAAAGGCCAAGCCTTTACTACATTAATACCACATACCCCAAGCCAATGCCAGGACCAGGCTATGATGGACAGCTGTTGTTCACAGCCATAAAACGTTTCTCTAAAGTTCCCAATTTGTAACCTATAAATTCCATCTATGAGTTTATGGGTTAATTATCTGAGGCTTCCTGAAAAGCAGGATGGGAACGATAAAATCCTTCAAGTGATAAAATGCCTACAACCATATTTTTGATCCTTTATCCTACTCAGAGAAGAATATCAGATGTATGTCCAAATAATATTGTTCCAATATTAATAGCAAAACAAATACTAAGCAATCTAGCATCCAAATATCAGGAAATGGTTTTAATAAAGGTGTGCCATATCAATAAAATGAGATACATTCACCAACAATTATGTAGTAGATTCTTTGTTTCCATTCAGGGATGGAAAAACTGAAAACAGCATCTGTCCTACTTGTTGGATAAAGAAAAAAAATCCAGGCAGGCTGTATGATCACTACATTTTTTTAATCAGTTTAAACCTGGGTCAGAGACAACAAATTTATCAAAGATTTAGAGCCCAACAAGAGCCTAGAAAGAAAGAAAAGACATGAACACTCAGAAAATTACAGCAGACACCTGAAGAAAGGTGAGAAAATAAGCAGAAAAAATGCAGAAGAAATGAAAGCTGAGGATTCACCAAGTGAATGACAGACAAAATAAATACAAAAGCAAAAACTCAACCATGTAGGTAATAAGGTAGAGGGTGATTTTTTTAAAGGTAATTATGATAGACACTCATCAAACTAGAATATAATGAAGCAACTGCTTTTAATTGATAAAAAGAAATGTAGTGGGAAAAATCTGGCAGCTGAGAACTTATACCCAATGGGAACATTTCTTAAATGAAAGAGAAATAAAGATGTTGTTGGGTGAACAGAACCAAAATTCACTGTTGAACACCTACAGTAGAAGACCCCTTAAAACAAGTTCTTTAGGCAGAAGGAATATGACACAAAACAGAAACCAGGAAAACTAAAAAAATAAATGAAAAATGTTAAAAATGCAAGATAATTTTTCTTAGTATTAACTGTCCTAAAGAACAGCTAAAGTGAAAACAGAAGCAAATAAATATGTGTTCATAATATGCAAAGCTGAAATGAATGGCAAGCACATCACTTGGAGAAAAGTGGGAATACTACTCTCATGTGTTTATATCATACATGAAATGGTATTACAGATAGACTCTGGAGAATATATACACATATATAGAATATATATCAATATATACATACATATATTCTATGCTATGCTATGCTATGCTATGCTATGCTATGCTATGCTATGCTATTCTACTACTCTACTCTACTCTACTCTATTCTGGTAAATACTAATTTCAGTTCAAGTAATAAAACAATAGGAAAAAACAAATTTATTCAAAATTTATTCAAAATTGAGCTAGTAACCTAAGATAACCCAGTAAACGAGAAAGGGGGAAACAGATGGGGCAGAAAACAGCAGTTAGCAAGATTATAGACCCTACTTCAACTTTGTAAGCAATTACAATAAATGTTAACCATCTAAATATACAAGTTAAAAGATAAGAATTTCAAGAATACTTTGTTTACAAAAAGCAAGACCCAACTATATGCTGTTTACAAGAAACTCACTTTTAAAAGGTAAAAAAGCAAATATGGACAAATAGGCCAGAAAGTGCTAGCAAAAAAATGATTCAGAGTCCCTATATTAACATCATAACATTAGATTAGAATAAAGGCTATTATCAGAGATAACAGAATTCCTCACAAATTCTCCTGGAAATCTTGACATAGCACTCTTAAACATGTATGGGCCTGAAAACAGAGCTTGAAAAACAAACAAAACATGTAAATCAACTTAGAATTTTACATGCTACACCAGTACTTCTATCCATAATTAATAAACAGTAGCTATAAAAGCGTAAGTACATGCAAACCCTATCTATCAAATAAACACAACTGAAAAGCTTGAAACATACTAGTCCAACAAAGCAGAACACTGTTGTTCTATGCGTGGGGGGCAAGCAAGGGCACACATGTGCCACAGCATGTATATGGAGTTCGCAGAACAATTCACAGGAGTTTGTTCTCTCATTTTACCATGTGGGTCCTGGAGATTGAACTCAGGTCATCAAACTTGGTGGTGACCACCTTTGAGCCATCTTCTATGCCAAAGAATATATTTTAAGAGTATATTCAAACTTAAATGTACACTCACAAAGAGACTATTCTAAACCATTATCATTAACAAATTTAGGATACTATGAATCATACTAAGTTCTCAGGTCATAGAAGACCTGAGAAATATGGAAATAGGGTGGGATGCAGCAAAGCAGAGTGTGGGATAACTTTGTAACAATATTCTTTGAATTTGGAACTTTGTAACAGTAGTCTTTGTATTTTGAGTAACTCTGTGACAGTATTCTTTGTATTGATAACTTTGTAACAGTATTCTTTGTATTTGGAAGACTTTTCCAGTAAGTAAACTAAGCTTCCAGCTTAAGAGGGTAGAAACTAAATAATAAAATAAAGTCAACACCAACAGAAAGGAAAAAATAATAAACATGGCAGATAAAATTGTTAAAGTTTTTAAAAAGACAAATAAAAGCTAATAAAGCCAATTCTTTGACAAGATCTTGACAGAGCAAGGAAAAAGAGAATCTACACAAGCTGATCAAAATCAGGAATTCTTGAGGAGGTGTCACTACAGACTCCATAGAAATCAGAAGAATATGAGTGGAAAAAAATGGATGACTCTGTATCCCAAAAATCAGAAGACTTAGTCAAATGTATCTCTGTTCTTTGAAAGATACTACCATAGGCTAAGTAATTTTATTTATTTATTTATTTATTTATTTATTTATTTATTTATTTATTTGTGTGTGTGTGTGAGAGAGAGACAGAGACAGAGACAGAGACAGAGACAGAGACAGAGACAGAGAGGGGCAGAGAGAGACTATGTGTGGTAGAGGAGCAGAATGTGGCCATCTGGATGCACACACCAACATGCATATGGACCTCAGAGGAAGATGTCAACTGTCCTGCTCTACCACTGCCATCTTATCCTCCTGAGACAGGGTGTCTTCTTGGCCCTGGAGCTAGGTAGTAGCCACCAACTTCTACTAATCCTCTGTCTTCACTTACCACAACCTTGAGGTTACATGTTCAAGTGACCAAGCCCCACTCTTACATAGGTTCTGGATCTTATACTTACACAGCAAGCATTCTTACCCACTGAGGCACTTCCCACTACCATCACTTTTTATTTTTGATTACACTGAATTATTTTGTGTGAGGAGCACATACCTGCCACAACATGCACGTGGTACTCAGAGGATAACTTGAGAAAATGTCTTTTCTTCATCTACTATGTGAGCCATGAAGATCGAACTCAGGTCACCAGGCTTGGCAGCAAGCACCTTTACCCACTGAGACACTTCAATACACCCACTTTTTTTTTTTTAATCTCAAAGAAAATTTGAAATACCAGACATATTTTAAAAAGCTAACATATATACATATGTACACAAGCATATATATATATATATCATACATGTATATGCAATAGTTGATTATACAAAATGTAATGACAATTCAATTTAGAATATTCCTTTCAAAAGTAATGTTGGCAAAAATTGGATATCTGTATGTAAAAACATATAAGCAGAAAACATACCTCTACTCCACCATAATACAAATACAAATAGAAATGGATGGTATACCTAAATGCAAATGTGATCCTATGAAGTTTCTAGGTGAAACATAGGAGAAAGTTTTGTGACATTGGTTTAACAAGTATTTCTTAAATATGGTACCAAGTGTGCACTCCATAAAAGAAAAAAGTGATAAATGTAACTCTGTCAAAGTACACAGTTTTGCTTGCAAAGGACACTTGTTAAGAAAGTAAAATTATCTTCTTTCATTCTCTCTTTGCTACCAGACTTCTGCCATCATGGGTCACATTCGCGTTCCCAGAAAGGTCTTGTTCCAGTCACCACTGCCCTACTACTGCCATAGTGTTCCCACATTGCTTACCACCATGATAATCACAGATTCTAAGTCTGTGGACTGAAAGCCCCATGGGCATTTCCTTTTATAGATTGCCTTGGTCATGGTGTCTGCACAGTAATATAAAATAACTGAGACAGCATGTGTGTGCACAAATGGGAACACTCACAGGATGCTGTAAATAGGCACACTCCCCAGCTCTGGCTGCTTAGTGGGCTTAGTAACAGTCGCATCCTGGAGGAATGAGACAAGCTAGCCAGATCATGGTTTCTAAGTACTGCTCCGTAATAAAAGAAAACTGGTTCCTTGGAGAAGTAGTCGACACCAGGACTGGTCAGAAAACCATATAACAAGCCTGAGACATCTCCAGGTATCATAAAGAAAGGAACTAAAAACAGAGGCACAAGATAAAGGCATGTTACGAAGGCTTTCAAGCAAACAAGAGAAAGCTGGAAAGATTCACAGCTGGGGCATCTTGAGCCACATAATAAGCAAGGGAAGCACTGGATTATCGCCATCGAGCAGAACAAATCATAAGGCCTACTAATGTTAATTAATGAGAAGGGACTCTTCTTCAGTACAGAAAAATTACTTCCAATGAATCTAGAAGGGATGCCAAAAAGGGAGTCTCCCTGAAGGCACCACAGTGTTAATAAGGGTTGCAGACAGGATCTACTACTGAATGCTAAAATTAACTAGCTAATTGTTATGTCTTTCAAGCCCACCCCAAGATACATACTGAAGGCCAACAGCCTGCAGTACTGTCTGGAGTTGTTGAGAGCTTTGGAAAGTGGTGTGTGCCCTTGAAGGGGCTACTGAGATCAGCCCCTTCTTTGTCTTTGTTACCTTTTGAAGCTTGAGATAATACTGCACCACCACAGTGCATCACAGGACCAGATGGGCCAGGTGACAATGTACTGAAACAAAGGGCAGACAACATAAACCTTTTCTTCTTAGGAGATGACCTTCTCAGGTATATTGACACGGTCACGGAGAGCTAACATCTCACTGATGTGTGATGAGAAATGGGTCACATGCTCAAGGCATCTCTTCTGAGATATTTATTAATTGTAAAGGGAAAATAATACCTCTATTTCTGTAGCCATTTCCTCCAATTTTTTAAAACATTCCTTACCGGAAAGAGGAAGAAAGAGGAGTACCATGCTCAGAAAGAAGGTTCACAAGACCCCTGCCCAGTCTATCTAATATAACTAAACAGTAATGATGGCTCCCTCCAGCTGAGTTGCTGCAAGTCCTGCTGGGAGTTCTAAAAAGTTGACTTTTATGAATTCTCACCCATGCTGGAGTGGGACTTTTTAGTGATGCAACCACTTTGAGTCACCCCTATTCTCATAAGTAGCCTCAATAAGATTACTGTGTTACTGGGCTAGAACTTTAGAAGAATTCTTTCTTGGTCTATCATTAGTGCCCTACTCGAGATAAAGAGATATTTGCTCACAAGTCCCCCAAAAGAGCCACATAGCCCCCTTGACGTTGGAGAAGCCCAGCAGCCTTTATTCCAAGTAGGTGAGGAAAGCTAAAAATCCCAGAGAGAAGTCTCCAAGAAAGCACTGAGGATAGAGAATGGTCAGTCCAAACGAAACCCAGTGCGAGTCCTCAAATTTGCTGACCTTTTCAAAAGTGTCAACATCAGGAAAAATAAGGAGAGGCAGGAGAGCCACAAGGCTTCAGGAGGAATTAAAACAATGACTGTGGGAAATTAGATCAGATGTTGGGACAGAAAAAAAAACCTGGAATGCCCAAATAAAGTCTACGGGTTAGTGAGTATTAATGGTTGAATTTTGATTAATATAGTACAGCCAAGAAAAAAATGTCAAGATTCAAAACTGAATGGGGGTTTCCACCAAACCATACACTGCTTTTGCATCAGTAATAAAGAAAAAGGCTCAAAGAATCAGAGGCTGACATTTTATAAGGTGGGGCTGACCAAAATATGAATTAGCTTGTATTGTATACACACGTATACGCTTTTGTATATATGAACAACATGTCATACATAACAGCAGAGCACATGCAACATAATGTGATATTGAGTGTTGCCCCTGTTTTCTCAGACGGGAAGAGGTTATAGATGATGTTATTTTTTTTTCATTTATGACATTATTTCTAATTTTTCTGTCACTAATCTGTTTTGCTGGGCATTTTCTAACTTTTACCACTTAATTTTTGTGTGGAATCTAGCAAACAGCTGAATTAATGGTTAGAGGAAGATCTACTTCAAACAGTGTGTCCCAAGGCATGAGGATATGGGGACTATGTACTTGAAGTCTTCTCTACCCAACCTCATCTTCATCCCAGACCATCTTGAGAGGTGTTGAGTCTTCTGTTCCTTCTTAGATTTCCATCTTCAAGCAGGTATCTGAGTTCTATCCATGAGGGTCTTATCTTTAATTCCCAAGATCTGATTCTTCTTCAAAGTCCAATGTCTACAAGAGACATGGAGGAAAATGGATCCCAATCCCAGACCATCCCAAGTCAAGATAGGAAGCATCACTGATTTTGGCCAGGCCCTTCACAGGTAAAATGGAAATACTGAAAGGTACCTGTGATAGGTGTCTCTGTGTGTGTGTGTGTATGTGTGTCTGTCTGTCTCTCTGTGTGTGTATTGTGTGGGTCTGTGTGTATATATGTGTGTGTGTGCGTGTGTGTAAAAGAGAGAGAGAGAAACAATGACTCAGAGACACAGAGTTTAGATCCCAAAGGAAGCCTGAGTCCTGACTCTTAAGTCTGAGAACTCATCTTCCAGATCGAAGTAGGGTTAGCCAGGAACTAACAGCCATTTATTCTAAACACTCTTTGGAAAATGATCCTGCCTGCTCAGTTTGTATGAAGTTTAATTTGGGAGCCAGTATCATTAGACTTCATGAGACAAAGCTAAGTGAGGGCTTCGTAGGTGCTGGGGGAACAGAAAAGAGAAACCACCTCTGCAGTGTGAGCCCCTCTTACGTGGCTCCTTGAGTAGTGGACAAAGCAAGCTTCCTTGCAATTCCAAACTAAACTTCTCTCAGATTTATTTTTCTTTTGAAACAATTTTTGGCAGCTTTTGATCTTCTAAACTGAAAAAAAATCAAAGAAATCTGTTTCTGTGGAGTATTAATAGCAAAGGAATTTCTGGACACTGCAAAGCAGGGGAGGAGTGTATAGCATCTCAGTTTTATTCATCTTCAAAGCAAACTAAATATAGTTTTGAAAAATAGAAGCAGGAGACCCTACAGATTTTTTTGAAGGGGTGGAATAAACCTCTTTGCCCAAGAAAAGATGACATGAAATTTATCTTGAAGAACATTCACCAGGCTGCTATCCCCTTAATACCTACATGTGGGATGGCAGAGAGATCTGTACTTTATGTCAGAAGTAAAACCAACCAAGTCATAGAAGGAACCCAAAAGTTCAAGCATTCTCATCAACACTGGACATTGTCTTTCCTTCCCCAAGAGCAGAAGACTTAAGACTTCCATAACTAGCAACTACCCAGCCACTGTGCACAAAGTTTAGCAGTATCTTGAAGACCCCATGATGCTTACTCGGGAAGCATGGGGATCATGGAGGATGGTGCAGGCTCTGGTGATGCCATGAGATGGGACCATGCTGATGTATCATTTGAAAACACAGTTACAAAGATGCAGCCATGATTCAGACTTTCTAGGCACTGTCTGTAAGCAATCCAACCATTTAAGTCGACTTATGACCCATGGCATGTGCCACAAAACAAATAAACAAAAACAAAACACAGAACAAATGAGATATTATGACAGAGCTGTTTAGGAGGTGGGTGGTAATTTAGAGCAGACATGTCTGAGGAAGCAATTCCAAACCAAAAATTAAAAGATAGGGCACCAACCCTTCCAAGAGCTAAGGAGAAGGCTGCTCTGAGCAGGACATGGTTTAGAGCAAAGGTCCTGGAGCCTTGGAACAACAGATCCCACCTCTGATAAGTTCTTACCTTTGTGGAACATTCCTATGGTGCATCAGGTGCACCACAGTCTTCCATCTGCTACACTCTCTACCAACTGTCTGCTAGACTGACTGTTCCTTCAACAGGCCAAAGGGGTCAAGGGCTAGGACCCCTGGGAGCAGCTTTTGTCAGTGCACAATGGGCGTGTATGAGCAACTGGACCCACTTCTCCATCCGTATGCAGGACTGCTGAGGCAAGACTTATATCTCTCAGAGATCTTGGTCAGAATGAGATTCCCAGAGCTTTCAGTAACAACCCAAGGAGATGCACCTGACACTTGGTGCCTTCTTCTCCCATGTGATCCAATCACTCCACCTCACACCCACTGCTACTCTCTAGAATCACCTCCAAGTTGACTTCTGGCATTCAAGCTATTAATGCCAGAGGCTTCTTGAGGCCTAAGCTAACACATGGAAAAGAGGGTTAGCTGGGAGTGGAGGGAAGATTGTCACTAGAGAATCCCAAGAGAACACAGCAGGTCAGGTCAGGCTCCCAACAGCCTTAGAGAGGTTTACTTTCCAGGTGTTTTACAAAGGACAAAGTGCTTTCAGGCAAAGACTGAAATTGAACTCATTCTGCATTCCCTCAACAGTCCTCATCTTTTTTCTCTTCTCCAACCTCTGCCCCCAGCCGAGTAACCACTGAGCTCCACGAACACAGAGACTGAGAAGTCAAGGGTCAGTATCACCGGGGAAGTCATGGTTACTCTAGATAGTCAACTCACCTAGCTTTAAGATCTCCTGGGAGACATGCTTCTGGGTATGTCAACATGGGGATTTTCAGAGAGGTTTTGAAGTTGAAAGACCCACCCTGAAATTGGTGGCACTAGCATGAGGCTGGGGGTACTGGGCTGAGAACAAATGGAAGAGAGGGAAAGCAAACTGGACACCAACATTCATCCCTTTCTGTTTCTGACAGCAGGTGCAATGTAACCAGCTGCCTCAAGTTCCCGTGTCATGTCTTCCCCAACATGAGGGGCTGTAGCCTTGAATATGAGCCAAAAGAAAGAAGAAAGTCTTCCTTCCTTCCTTCCTTCCTTCCTTCCTTCCTTCCTTCCTTCCTTCCTTCTTTCCATTGTGTTTGTTGGACTTGTATCAATGAGAAGAGTAATTAACATGGGCAGGAATATTAGTTCCTCCATTACTGTGGCCCCAGCATCTACAGCCCTGCCTGACATGTGGTGGGAACTTGATCAGAAGTTACTGAATGAGTAACTCCTATCAATAAGAAAACTAGGGGCCAGGAAAGTAAATGTCCTTCACCAGGTTATGACTAAGGTTGGCTGGAGAACTGGGAATAAGAGGATGTCTCATGCTCCCAGGAGGCTTTGACTACATACACAGTGTTTCATAAATCTTAACAGAAAACTCAAATCACCCTGATAAAAATTCTAGAACCAAATTCATTATAGAAAAAAACTGGATCTATCATTTATAAATTTTAATAAGGGCCAGTAAATCTGAAAAACAAAGCAAATCTACAGTCTAAACTCTACCTGAAAAATAATTAATACGACTATTCCCCTGGAAAGAAAGCCAGACTGCTTAAGCAAGTTCTACAGAGAGTAGCCAGCTCTTTAAATCAACTTCATGTGCACATCTTTTTGGGTAGGTTGCATAATCCTAATTTTAAAAAAAAATTATATATATATATATATATATATATATATATATATATATACACATACATATATATTTTTTTCATAAAGCTGTAATCAGGGGGTTCTGGTGATCAAAGTGAAGGTTCTAGATGTATTTAGGATCAAGGAGAGAGAATCATACTCCAGTGCTTGGCCTAGGGCCTGAGCTGTAGCCAAAACCACATTGTTTCTCCACAGGTATTTGCCTCAATAAGGCCTGGGCCTGCCAGAAACAATAATGTCAGGGATTTGGATTAAAGATGAGATGTCTAACATGGGCCCCAAGCCATAGAACGATGATGGGACAAAGGCATTAGGTTTAGAATATCACATCCATGACATGGGTGATCCAAAAAGAACAAGTCCCATTGCACCATACTGAGAGCAGTAGAAGGAACTTTCCAGATAGAGGAGCTGCTGGAGCATAGGCTAGAGTACCAGGAAGAGCAGAGTGCTAAGACAGTTCACAGAGAGGAGACAGAGTCAGGATAGAAGAAAAGAGAAGGCTGGGAACAGAGAGCCTGGTGCACAGAGCATCTCTGTCCTGAATCTCAGGCCTTGGGCATTATAGAACTTAACTGGAGACCAAAGGAAGGGTTATATTGAGGGCAGGAAGCCAAGGGAAGGGTGTACATTGAAGGTAGGAAGCCAAGGCAGCTGAAGAAAGACAAGAATTCATGATGAAAACATGGTTAGAGTAAAACATGCAAGATTGTAAGATTGGTTTTGAGGCAGTTTGTTTTCATTTATTTTCCCTTTGGCACCAAACCTTCAAGGTAAGGCTTAAGAAGACCACAAGAGCAAACTGCTTCAAATATTGGCCTGTTCAAGGGGTGCAGAGGAAAGCTGGCCTTCTTTATCTCTGCAAACAAGAAGGTCCTGGCTCCAAGCCTGTGTTCAACTGAAGCTTAAAGTCGGTGTTTCCTGATTTGGGGGGCACAGCCACAAAGGCTTTAGAACCCAGCTCAGGGCTCCTAAGAGCCTGCTATGTCTACACTCAGCAGGCCAAGCTAATGAAGACTTTGTGTTCCTGGCCCCTGCTCCTGCCAAGCTGGCATTTTGGCTAAGGACAGCGTGAGCCAAACGTGATCCATTCCCCTCATAGCAATGATCCCCTAGATCTGGCCTCTGACTGACTCCCGGGCCTTTGGATCTTTAACATATTCTGTTCTGTTCTGGAACCTTCCCCCAGAAAGCTCTGCAAAGACCTCTCAGGTGCTTCCAGCTTGGATCATTTATCAACAATTAGAAAGGATGGAAAAGACCAGATTTGCCCTTGAGGGCTGGATTGAGTCACAGCTCTGCCATCCTGCATGCATATGGCCTTTGCGAAGGTCGCTTGATGAGCTAGTGATGTAGTTCAACGGTAGAGTGCTTGCTGAACACCCACCAAGCCCTACATTAGAGTTCTATCACCACACAAACTGGGTGTTACCGCACATGACTACAATCCTGGAACTCAGGAAATAACGGCAGAAAAGGATTAGGAGTTCAAGGCGGTACTTGGCTACAACACAAGTTCCATGTCAGCCTGCAATACACACAAGAGGCGCCAACTTGAAAGTGAAGGGAAAGAAAGGGGAAACAAAAGGGAAAGGAGGAAGGAGAGAACAGAGAAGTCGTTGAGCTTCTCGGAACCGCAGATCCAACGTCATCATTCTGACCTTACCAGAAGGTAAGGATGGGATGGAGGGGGTTGAGGGGGGGAATTGGGCAAATGGGGGAGGGAGGGGTGATATTGGACAAATGCACATGGTGTTCTCAAAAGTTCTTTGGGAATATTCAGGACCTAATGTTTGTCCGCAAGTCTGTCGTGACTAACAGTGTCTCCATTTACTGTCACCAGCTCCCACCCTTCCAACACTCAGGCAGAGCCGGGGGAGACAGGGCAAAGGGACACAACCTCTGCAAACACTTGGTTCTGCCTCCCGTCAAACCCTCACTCAGCTCCCACTTACTCTTCGTTTAGCTCCAGTCTCAACACACAATTCATCTTGTTCCCAGTTGCACTTGAGAAGGAACAAATTAGATAGAAGCATGGAAAACGGAAAGGGCAGCTCTTCGAGGAGGCCACGACGGAAGACCCCAATGGTTCACAAGCACAAAAGATCACAATCATGAGCTAGGGACACGGGGACTGCTCATGTAGGAAAGTCAGGCAAAGTTCAAAGCGGGAACTACAGAGGACCACAACTTACTGGTTCGCTCTCCAGCTCACGTTCAATTAACTTTCTTGTACCTCCCAAGGACCGCCTGCCCAGGAGTTGCACCGCCCACAGTGGGCTGAACCCTCCCACATCAATCATTATCAAAAACACGCCCCCAGGGCTTGCCTACGGGCCAATGTGATAGAGGCATTTTCTTCCTTGAGGTTCACCCTTCCTTTTAGACTCTAGTCTACTCAGGCTGGTAACCCCACCCCCACACCTCCCACCCCTGCTAACCAGCATCGTGCTGTATTTACATATGTCGATAATGTTGAAGATGGTATAAAAGGCTTAACAGTCTTTTGAAAATCAGCTGGGGCATGTTCGTTTCAAACGTTTCTTCAGGAAATAATTAGAAATGTGTCTATGAGCAGAGATGATCCTCGTGTGACAGTGACCATGGCACGTAGTCCCTAGTGATTTATTAAGCAGCTATTAAAGGCAGAAAATATCTTAAGTGGCTTGGGTGATAGCTACTGCACACTGGGAAATATAGAAATCCAGATACCAAGAGTGTAATCACTGTGTGCACCTATGCATATACACTTTAGATAAACATGTGTGAGCCATACAGAGGAAAGGTGTATGTCCCAAGAGAGAGAGCCCAAGGAAGTCTAAAGAAAATTGCTCTAAAGACATTAAGGATGGTTATCTGTGGATTGAAGGGTTACAGATATCTTTTCTACTTCTTTCCTCCTCCTTGTTTATCTAAATTTTCTCTTTAGAATAGTATGTTGCTTGTGGGAAATTTTTCTTACTTTACCAACTCCTTTCCCATGTTTCTATTGGTGAGTTAATGACAGAGATAGGTAGCTTTCCCAGCTCCCATCTCTGGTTGTCAGCCCTCCTAAGGTTACCCTCTTGCCCTCATGGAGTTCCTTGTGGAAGAGTCTGGTGTGATTTGCACCAGCTGACCAGACACGGTTGGTGAGCAATTAGCCAGCTCTGGGCAGAGAAACAACCTCCCCAGAGGCTCTCACAGGAACCACAACTTGAGGAGTAAGAGGCTCTGAAAGTCATCCCCAGAAAGGGATCGAAGTCAATTACAAAACTTAACACCTAGATATCACCCCTCCAGCATGTCACCCAAGAGGCCAGCTCCTAGCTCTGAGGATCCCGGAAGGGGCTAAGCAGACGGGAAGAGGCCAGCTTTCAGCATGATCTCTGTCTCTGGATACTTTCACTGAGCTACACACACACACACAGACACACACACACACACACACACACATCTCAGTCCTATCTCCAAAAAGCACACTGTCTCTCTAGAAATCTTCCAGATAAGTGACATTTTCAAATATCAGAACTGAGTAGAGTGTCCAGTATCGTTACACTCTCTGTTTTACTCGAGGTGTCCAAAGTCTCACAAGCATTGGCTCAAGAGCCAAGACTAAAACTCAGATGACTTTACTCCCATGCCAGGGTGGTTCTATCCTTTACAGGCAACTTCCTCATACTGGTTAGCCATGCTTACAACATGGACACAAGGCAAGATTCCCAGGTTCAACTCCAGCTTGGGCACTGACAACCTCTGTAGTCTCGGGTACATCTGTGTTCCATCAGGAAAGTGGGTTATATAATAACAACAAAACATGCTGGAATATAACCTGAGTTAATCCCACTTACAACAGGCCCTAGAAGACCCGGGAAGGGTCTCCATTTTATGGATCAGTTTTCTCGGCCAATAGAATTTCCCGTGGGAAACAGGAAAAAGAGGGAAAGCCTCACAGTGCCCATAAATGTCAACCACAGGAGTAATACAGAAGTAAGCTTCAATGATGAGCAATGAACTCTCTGGAAGGTAACAGGACATCTTTGTGACCTGGAGATAGGCAAGCATTTCTTGGGATATAAAAATGATGTGCAGAAAGCAATAATCATAAAATAAAAGATGGATTCATTGTAGCTCATTAACATGGAGGATCCCCCGAGGCTGGAGATGTAGCTCGAGGGAAGACTGACTGCCTAGCACTCATAAGCTGAGCCTACTGCTGCACACCTATAACCCAGCACTCTTGAGGGAGAGGTGAGAGCTTCAGAAGTTCAAGCTTACCCTCAGTCACAATTTACATTTGAGGCTAGCCTGAGCTACACGAGACCTCATTGGGGAGAGAGAGAAATCTTCACAATTAGAAAAATAAAGATGTTCAACATTGACCTCAGGCCTCTACACACATGTATGAAGACTGCACACAGTGGCACACGAACACATGTTCACACACACACACACACACACACACACAAAATAATTCCTCTTCAATTAGTTTTTTGTTAATGAATATGGAAAGTGATATTGTCTCTCCATGCTGGGTAATTGTGCTCTAACTTTTTTTTTCAAAGTTGCTGCTTCAAATTAGCTTATTAACTAATATAATTGCATAAGGCTTGTTCATACGGCCTTAGTTTTTGATAACACACCACTACCCACTTTTCTCCCTCATGCCCCTCCTTGAGCAGGCCTACAGCCTCTGTGCTCTGTAAAGGGGAGAGGCTCAAACCAACAATGCTCTCTCTATCCATCTTGAGTGACTCTCCTCCTAAGTCCAGAGCTCTCCAAGCGTGCAACACAAGGGGTAGGAACAGCAGGAAGGACATACAAGTGAGGAGGGCTGGTGGCTGGTTTCTGAAGTCAGGAGAGAAAGAAAGAGATAAAGAGCATTGGGAGTAAGAATAGACTCTGCCCTCCACATCCTACTTCTTGCCATTGCTGGTCATAGTTCGCTATTCAAGCCACCCTCTCAATTAAGACTCAGGAACTGGAGAAGAGCATGACCTGAAGGAAGATAAGGACACAAGACGCAAGTTGAGACACTTTAGCAGTCTTGGACAGCTGACCAGAACTCATGAAAATAAAACAGTTGTGAAAATATCCAGAAATGGTCTAGAATGATCTACCCACCCTCAAGAACTGCCTGGCTTTCGCCCCTCCACATACATGCACACAAACACACACCAGGCAAAAACATCAAAGAACAGATTGGCTAAAGGACACCAGGGGTGTCTTAGGATAGACCCGCTAAGGGAAGAAGGATGTGGGAGTTGTTTTGGGATGGCTTTCTTCCTTCTGGCCAAGAATGTTTTTTGTCAATCAACAGCCACCTTCGATCTCCTCATGACCTTGAATGTATGGTTCTCTAAAATCAGACAAAATCTGACATGATTTCTCAAAACAAAGAGCCAGACAAGGAAGAGCAGTTGAGAGTGGCAGGCATGCCATGAAGCCTCCGAGTTTTTTTGAGATACAAATGGTGTATCTAAGTAATGGGGAAGATATAAGGACACAGCAGAGGTTCAAGGGCCAAGAAGTCCAATCGTGCCAGTCTCTTGGTGCATGGTTATTCCCAGGAGTGCCCCCCAGGGTGATGAAGCCATTGGCTGGTGAAAAAGACTCAGGTTATGACTTGGATCTGAGCCAGTATGACTTTGTTCTCAGAGTCAGAGAGGAAGAACTTTTGGAAATGAAGCAGTAAGCTTAACTCCAACCCAGCCTTTGCCAGGCAAGGCACATGGGTTCTCTAAGCTTTAGAATCTCTGAGACAAAAGCCCCTTCCCTGCTCAGGGCAGACCAAAAGAGTAATGCCATTCAACATGTAGAAAGCCATATAGAAACAACACTCAACATTTCTCCAGACTTCAGTGGGTGCCAGGCACTTTTCCAGTTCAACCAGATCTCTCTCTCTAATTCCTGCCACTGGAGCTGTGTAATCCACTTCTCTTACAACTTGAGGGAAAGCTATGAGCCTTTCCTTGGATTATGCTGAGTGCCTGGGAGCTGCTAGGTCAGTATGGGTCACATCAGCCTTTCCATTAACCTGTATAGTTAAATGTCACTGTGATTCAGACAGCAGTGGAGGCTGAGGAGGAGAGCAGCAACCTGAACACCACAGACAAGAGAGACAAACACCAATGTGTGGTTCTCTATTCTGTGACTTAAAACAGAGCAAGGAGCACCTCCCTCTAAAGTGCCCAGTCCCCATCCTCCTCCCAACCAAGTCACTCCACCCTGATGACAGAGCATAGATTTCCTGGGATTGAATCATCCAGCCCCACCCTCAGCCTCAGAAATAGAAATTCAGGTGTCCTTCTGGACACATATTTATTTCTAACTTCTCTAGTGGCATCAATGAAAAATTAAATATTTTTGTCCCTGTCAAATAAATGCAGTACAGGGGTGTGGTAACACACGCAGAGAGATGGCTCAATACTTACTGTTACCAAGACTCTAGCTTTCTTCCATTTCCCAGCTGAGCTGCTGTGATTTTCTCTTGGCTGGTCCATTTATCATGTCCTTTGTCCATGTCAACATTTGGCCTTATATTTATTTTCTTGGGCATCTAGAGCATCTGGGCAAGCTAATGATACAACTTGCTGAAGTCAGAGCCCTCCAACAAACAGTCTCCATTTCAGGCTTCTAGTTCTAGTCCCTCGGAGACAAGACCCAGCCAAGCTACCGACTATTCTCTAAACTATGTCACCTGAGCAGCTTTCAATTGATCATGCCTCCTCACAGTTAATCATTAAACATCTCTCACTTTGCCATTATCAATGTCAGATGTGCTCCATCCCTTTACCACAAGCACCTTCCCTATATTCAGATGCTCTAAATCTGGCTGTTATTCCACCACAGCTTCAGATTGGGAGTGAGACTGGTGGCTGAAAACATTGCTTAACAAAGCAATAAGTCATATCATCTTACATCATATCATGATCCTGCACCATGTGCGCATGGCCACTCTGCAGACTCAAGGACACTCCCAGGCATGTTCCAAAGAAAGAACAGGTAATTGGTGTCTCCTCCTGCACTGCTTGATCAGAGCTTTCTCCTTTCATGTTTATTCTGTAAGTCTGCTCAGCTCCTGCTCCAACCTGGTTTTATTTCTTCTTGTTGGAAATATATTTTTTCTCTTATAATACATCCTAATAATTCTTCCTCTCTCTCTCTCTCAATCCCATCTATCCTCCAATCCATACTTACTCCTTTTCTGTGCATTAGATAATACACAGGCTTATAAGGAATGATACTAAAAAATTAATTAAATTAAATAAAAACAAAAGCTAATACATTGCAATAGGAAAAAAAAGAAGGAAAAGAACCCAAGAAAAGGCACAGGAAACACATACAGATGCAGATGATATAGATACAAATACAGTTACAGATACAGATACTGGTACAGCTACAGATGATACAGATACAGTTACAGATACAGATACTAGTACAGATACAGATGAAACAGATGCAGAGGATACAGATACAGATGATACAGATACAGTTACAAATACAAATATAGTTAAGGATACTGATACAGATACAGATGAAACAGATGCAGAGGATATAGATACAGATGATGCAGATACAGATATAAGATGATACAGATGCAGACACAGATGATACAAATACAAATGATACAGATACAGAGACCCACTCATTTGCACTCAGAAGTATGATAAAACACAAACTAGAAGCCATAATATATACCCAAAGTATCTGTAGGGTAAAAAGAGAAACACAAACACACACACATATGTATATGTATACAAATTTATATACTCCCTATATATGTATATGTACATATATATGTATAAACAAAATTAAAAATTAAATTTAACAAAATTTTAAAGCCCTGACATGACATTATGAGACAAAGAACCTCCAAAGACACTGTTGAGTTTGCTTTCTGTTGGCCATCTACTGGGCTTGCAGTGTACTCTCAACAGTAGTTTGTTTCCCCCATGAGACTCCCTTGGGGAATTTAAGTTTTCATTTGTTAAGTGGCTATCAGTTAGAGATAACTTCTGGGATAAGGATGTGTAGCATATGTCCACTTCTTTCTACTCTAGAACCCCATTGGAGTAGACCTGTAAAGGGGCCTTGTCATGCTGCCTTATCTCTGTGAGTTCATATGTGTGCCAATCCTGTTGATTTAAAGGGCTTTGTTTTTCTGGTGTTCTCCATCCCTTCTGGCTCTTGCACTCTTTCTGCCTCCACTTCCGCTGAATTTCCTGAGCCCTGAGGGGAGAGATTTGATGGAAACATCCCATTTAGGACTGAGCTTTCTAAGGTCTCTCAGGTTTTGTATATTGTCTAACTGTGGGTCTCTACATTTGTTCCCATCTGTTGCAGGAGGAAGTTTCTCTGATAAAGGCTGAGCAATGTACTGACCTATAAGCGTGGTACAATTTCATTAAGAACTCATTTTATTGCTCTATTCTATTGCTCCATTCTTTTAGTAGAACAGTAGTGTTTGGTTTTACCCTATTTCCATGGGCTATCTAGTCTCGGTGTCTTAGTTACCCCAACAATGTCGGGTATGGGCTCCATCTCATAGAGTAGGCCTTGAGTCAAATCAGACATTAGTTGGTTATATCCACAAGCATTGTACAACCATCACACTAGCTTATCTTGCAGCCAGGACACAATTTTTAATCAAAGGGCTTGTAGCTGGGTTGGTGTTTATGTTTCTCTTTTGGAATCACATAGAATATCTACCTATGCCAACGATGCCAGCCCTTAGGGGAAGGCCCATGAAGGCACCAGTGTGACTTCTCTATGTTCATTGAGTTGTCTAAGTGTTGTCTTCAGCAATGAGGCCTTGTCAGTTTGTGGAGAGAAATGCATAGTCTTGAAACAGCCTGGGTTGTTTAGGGGTTCTCATGGGACCCCTTTGACTGACAACTCTATTAGATTTAACCCATTCCCGATACTGGAAGCTTCAATTGGTGACAAGAGATGTCCAGTTGGGGCTCTCTGTCCCCCATTATTTGATGATTTCATTTAGATTGCCTTTGTTATGTATATATTCTAGGAAGTTTCTGGTGTATTAGGTTTTCATACTACCCTCAAATGAACCTGATTTTAGTTGTCTCTCCTTGTCCCTCCTTTGTCCCCTTCTTCCCTTCCCCTACCCACTTGATCCTCCCATTCCAGTGACCTCCCCCCATCTATAACTATCTATTTTATTTCCCTTTCCAAGGGATATCTGTTTCTCATAGACCATTACTGTATGCCTAACCTTTATGGTTCTACAGATTGTAGCTTGGTTATCATTGACTTAATAGCTAATATCCACCTAGAAGTGAATATATACCATATTTGTCTTTCTGGGTCTAGGTTATATCATTCAAGATGATTTTTTGCCAGTTCCAGCCATTTACCTGTGAATTTCATTGTTTCTCATTTTTTTAATGGCTGGGTAATATTATGTTCTGTAAATGTGTGACTTTTTTTATCTATTCATCTGTTGAGGAACATGTAGGTTGTTTCCAGTTTCTGGCTATTATGAATAGAGAACCAATGAATATGATTGAGCAAGTGTCTCTGAGGTAGGGTAAAGAGTCCTTTGGATATATGTGTAAGAGTGGTATAGCTGGATGTTGAAATAGATGATTCCTTATCTTCCTGAGGAACACCACATTGATGTCCACAGTGGCTGTAGAAGTTTGCACTCCTACCAGCAGTGGGTAAGTGTTCTCCTTACTCCTCATCCTCGATAGCATGAGCTGTCACTCGCTTTATTGATCTTTGCTATTCTGACGGGTGTAGATGACATCTCAACACGGTTTTGATTTGCATTTCCCTGATGACTCCACTGTTGAACATATCTTTAAGTGTTTCTCGGCCATTTGAGTTTTCTCTTTTGAGAATTCTGTTTAGATCTGTACCCCATGTACCCCATTCTTTTATTTGTTGTGTTCTTGATGTTTAGGGTTTGGAGGGGTTCTTTATACATTCTGAATATTAGCACTGTATCAGATGTGTAGTTGGGTAAATCTTTTCCCATTCTGTAGGCTGCTGCTTTGTCTGAATGATGGTGTCCTTTGCCATACACAGCCTTTTCAGTTTCTTGATGTCCTATTTGTTAATTGTTGATCTTAGTGTGATAACATTCTGTTCAGAAAGCTTTTTCTATGCCAATGAGTTCAAGGCTATCTCCAATTCTCTTCTAACAGGATCAGTGTATCTGTTTGTATGTTGAGGACTTTGCAGTCTTCTGATTTTGGATGTGGTTTCTTCTTTTTGTTCTAGAGCTTTCAGGTGTGCTATTAAGTAACTAGTAGTATGGGATCTCTTTAGTATTTAGGTAGGCTCATAGTGTTATGAATTTAGAACCACTTTCTTCGTGTCCCATAAGCTTGGGCATGTTGTGTTTTCATTCAATTCTACAAGAATTTAATTTATTTCTTAGTTTATGTCTTGACCCGTATTTCATTAGATAGTGGGTGGTTCAGTTTCTGTGAGTATGTAAGATTTCTGTTGTTTCTTCTGTTGATATTCAGCTTCAATCCATGATAGTCAGATAGGATTCAGGGTGTTATTTCTATTTTATTTTATCTATTGAGACTTGCTTTGCATCCAAGTGTAGGGTGAATTTTGAAGAAGATTCCAAGAGACTCTGGGAAGAAGGTATATTCTTTTGTGTTTGGGTAAAATGTTCTGTAAATATTTGTCAGGTCCATTTGATTTATAACATCAGTTAACATCAGTACTTATCTGTTTAGGTTTTGTCTGGATGACCTGTCTATTGGCAAAAGTGAAGTACTGAAATCTTCCATTATTAGTATGTGAGGGTCAATATGTGACTTAAGCTGTAGTGGTGTTTCTTTTATGAATTTCAGTGCCGTTATGCTAG
Organism: Grammomys surdaster; assembly: GCF_004785775.1. Classification (NCBI taxonomy): domain Eukaryota; kingdom Metazoa; phylum Chordata; class Mammalia; order Rodentia; family Muridae; genus Grammomys; species Grammomys surdaster. The sequence continues at coordinate 18,915,754 of NW_021604568.1, read as the reverse complement.
AAATTACACTGTCCTCTTAGTGGATTTTTCTTTGGTGAGTATAGAGTGTCCTTCCCTCTCTCTTCTAATCAGTTTTAGTTTTAAATCTATTTTGTTGGATATTAAAATAACTTTGCCAGCCTGCTTCTTAGGTCGGTTTGCTTGGGAGTCTTTTTTCCATCATGTTACCCTGAGATGATGACTATCCTTGATGTTAAGGTCTCTTTCTTGGACTCAGCAGAAGGATGGATCCTGTTCTTATATCCATTCTGTTAGTCTATGTCTTTTCTTAGGAAATTGAAACCATTGATGTTGAGAGTTATGAATTAGTAGTGTGTGTCGATTGCTGTTATTTTGTTGTTGTGGAGGTGGTGGTGGTGGATGTGGTGGTGGTAGAGGTGGTGGAGGTGAACGTGGTGGTGGTGGTGTGTGTGTGTGTGTGTGTGTGTGTGTGTGTTTCCCCACATTTGATGTGCTGGTCTGGATATTTATTTCTTGTGTTTTCTTAGGTGTGTTAGCCTTTTTAGGTTGGAGTTTTCCTTCTAGTGCCTCCTGTAGTGCTGGATTTGTATATAGATACTGCTTAAATTTGGTTTTTCTCGTGCAATTTTTTTATTTTCTCATTCCATTGTTTTGTAATGTTTTGCTGAATATGGTAGTGTGGGCTGGCATCCATGGTCTTAAAAGTCTGTAGAACATTAGCCCAGGCCCTTGTGGCTTTTACAGCCTCCATTCAGAAGACACATGTAATTCTAATAGGTCTGCCTTTATATGTTACTCTGTCTTAATTTTTCTTGAAGCTTTTAATATTCTTTATTTGTTCTGTACTTTTACTCTTTTGGTTATTATGTGATGAGGTCATTTCTTTCCTGGTCCTATTTACTTAGTGTTCTACTTCTTGTACCTTCATAAGCTTTTCCTTCTTTAGGTCAGGGAAATTTTCTTCGATGATGATGATAATGATGATGGTGATGATGATGATTGTTATTTTGGAAATACTTTCTGTGCCTTCGACCTTTCTTCTCTTCCCTCTATTCCTATTACTCTTAGATTTGGTCTTTTCATACTGCCCCAGATTTTCTGGATGTTTTGTGCCCGAATTTTTTTAGATTTAACATTTTGGAGGGTTATCCATTTCTTCTGTTTAGTCTTCAATACCTGAGACTCTTTCTTCAATAGCTTCCATTTTGATGGTGAGGTTTCCCTTGGAGCTTCATGTTTGAGTTCCTAATATCTTCAGTTCCAGGTTTTCCTCCGTTTGGCTTTCTTTATTGAATCTATTTGCACGTTCAGGTCTTGAACTGTTTTATTCATATCCTTCTGGTGTTTGTGTTTTCATAGATTTACTTAAAGGGTTTGTTCATTTCCTCTTTGAGGACGTCTATCATTTTCATAAAGGCTATTTTAAGGTCTTTGTCTTGTGCTTCATCTATGCTGCAATTGTCACAGCCAGTAGGATAACTGAGATGTTATCGATTGTGTTCTTGTGCTGGGATCTAGGTATCTAGGTTTGGGATAATTCTAGGTACTAGTATCTGGTCTTGCCTTGCTGAGCGGGTATTTTGCCCTTTGGATTCTGTTGTCCTCTTTGGTTCTTGCTTAGAAGAGTGTGCTGTCTGTGTTTTCTGGTAGGGAATTCTTCTGGGATCCTGCTAGGTGTGGCCACTGGGGGTTCCCAGTAAAATGTGTCCCTAGTAATTGACTACTTAGGAATGGGGTTGGCTAGGAGGAGCGGGCTGAGGGGGATCACAGAAGAGAGCGTGTTCCACCCGGATCTGCTTAGTCTTCTGGGAATGGGATCAGAGAGTGAGAAGAGAACACAGTATGTAATCTACTACAGAGCTGGAGAGAAGACAGAGAGGATGTGGAGGAGAGGAGAAAGATTGAAGATCTGAAGCTCTCCTATCTGCTTTGATGGCCTACTTGCCTCTCCAGCAGGCTTGGCTGACAGGTTCCCAGAGAATGTCAGCTGGAGTTGTGGGCTGAGATAAAAGTATGAGTGAAGAGAAGGAAATTCAAGGGAAAGACCTGTGTGATCCACTGGAGTTGGGGCAGGGAGGGAGGGGATGCCCTAGTAGGTAGAGAGAATATGTCTACTCTAGAGGTGAAGAAGGGATGTCAGATGTCAGCAAATGTAAGCCAACACTCATGACAAGATCTTGTTGCTTAGAATCCCTGCAGAGGATCTGACAGGAGGACTCCAGGTTGCTAAAGGTATTCTGAGAGAGATGAACCCCAGAATCAGAGGAAGGCATTAAGTCCATTCTTTTGGCCGAGTTCCATCTGTAAAAATCTAATATACTCCATATCACGAACCATGTCTGATAAGGGCAAAGTGGCAGAGTAGACAAAGAGGATTGAGGAAGCTGAATCGCTTACTTTGCTTTCAGGGAATTTGAAAAAAAAAAAAAAAAGTATGTTTGACCAATCATTCATTCTTCAACTTTTTGGCCTCCGATTTTAGAGACACTCAGAGTTTGATGACAGTAGTCATCTTTAGGGATACCATCCTACCCAGATAAAGTAGCAGGCCCTGGATCCAGAAAAGATCTAGATGGGACTCTCTGGCTCTCAAAAGACTGCCTTACTTAATTTGCATTTTTTCTTGGAAGTGTGTGTGTGTGTGTGTGTGTGTGTACTGTGAGTAAAGTGTGCAACACACATTAATGTACATGCAATAACACATGTGAACATGAAGGCAAATAGCCTTAGCTATCATTCCTCAGGTGACATCCTTGTTTTTTTGAGGCAGGATCTCTCACTAGCCTGGAGTTTGCCAAGTAGGCTAGACTAGCTGCCAGCAAGCACCTAGGATCCACCTGCTCTGCCACTCTCCCACCGCAGAGACTGCAAGGATTATAAGCCTGCACTGCCGTATCCAGCTGCTGGCTTTCGCATGAGTTCTAAGAAATGAACGCAGAACCTTGTGTTTGCACAGTAAGCACTTTTCTCGGTGGGCCATCTCCTCAGTCCTCTCTTTGAGCCGGGTTTAAGTCTAGGCAGTTTTGAGGTGAAGGGGAACCCCTTTCTTGTCAGTACTTCTCTGCCTAGTTTTAGTACCATCCACAGCTTCTTCATCATAGACTAGACTCCAAGGCACTCAGCAAACCACAGCTAGGGCCCATGGCAGGGTCAAAATTCAATCTGCCAGAACCTCATTTCCAAGGCAGAGTTCCATAAAGCCAACCTGCTCTGGAAGCAGGCCCAGGCCCAGCTCTGCATTTGTTTTCCTGTCGGTTTTGCGGCTGCTCCCGCTATGTGTGAGGAGACACGAGGGCCTGAGGATAAACACCACAGACACAGGAGGCACTTCGTTCCTCTCTGTAAATCTGCACCCTGCTCCTTCTCACTAGCGCTACAATTTCCTCTGGCACTTGAGACAGACATATGTTATTTTCAGTTCCACGACTTTCTAGCACGCTGTGTCACCGCACACATGGCCCAAGCCCCGGGAATATAAATACATGTGGGCGTCTGCATTTCAACCGCTGGACTCACGCCACGCTTTTTTTTTTTTAAATAAAATATAACTAGAGTGGATTGTCATCCCAGCTGAACCGTAGACAGAGTCCCCTAACAAGCAATGGTTTCCAATCCCAGACCCTCTTCCCGTTCTCAAAGGCTCAGACATTTTCCCATCCCCTCCTCCAAACCACCAAATGCTCATATCCAGCCCAGGGTAAAAAAAAGGAAAGAAAAGAAAATATCCTTGAATAATCCTTTTATGGCTCATTCACCTACAGATGATGCAGCCTATTCCTTAAACACACCGAGGTTTGTGAAGACACACTTCCCAGCAGGATTCATTACAACAGCACGAAAACCCACAAGGAGCTTCAGCGTAGCAGATCCTCTGATGGTAAACAGGAGACAATTTGCAAATTCAAACGTGCTGGGCAGGTTGGCACCCTTTCAGCTAGCAGTGGGTTTAGGCTGAGTGCCAGGCTGTGGGAAAAGACGCTTTTTTAAAGCCCACCCCTTCTGGGCCCTATCATCTGCGCTCTGTACTGCAGGCTGCCTGGCACTGCAGGGCGGGTACACATCAAGCAAGATACTGATTTGCTCCCTGGATTCTGTGAGAGGCTTAGATGCCCTAACACAGGATGACGTAGAGGAAGTTGAAAACGTAACCCAGCAACTGTGGATTTCCTATGAGCTTTTGCCCTTTTTAAAAGCAGTGCATGGCTTTTATAAATAATGTCTCCTATTGGGCTGGAGAGAGTTCAATGGTAAAAATGAAAGTCTGTCTTGAAAACATGAGGACCTGAGATCCAACCCCAGAACCCGAGAGAGAGAGAGAGAGAGAGAGAGAGAGAGAGAGAGAGAGAGAGAGAGAGAGAGAGAGAGAGAGAGAGAGAGAGAGAGGAAGAAGAGGAGGAGGAGGAGGAGGAGGAGAGAGGAGAAAAGAGAAGAGAAGAGAAGAGAAGAGAAGAGAAGAGAAGAGAAGAGAA
>NW_021604568.1:18906206-18911314 GCF_004785775.1 Grammomys surdaster | reverse complement strand
AAGAGAAGAGAAGAGAAGAGAAGAGAAGAGAAGAGAAGAGAAGAGAAAAGAGGCATGGTACAGGAAAGTCTTACAGTCCCAGCTCCCCAGCACCCCTCCCCAGCTTATTTGTCGAGTTACAAGAAAACGAGAGATCCTGTCTCAAAAATCCAAGCAAATTGTACCCGAGAAGCAACACCCAAGATTGTCCTCTGTCCCACCTACACAGAAATGCACATGGAAAATTAGAATAGACAGGGACACTGAGGCTAAAACCAATAAAAGCTTTGCCAAGATCACCAAACAACACCAAGAACCTACCGGAGGGACATCAAGACTGGCATTTAAGCCACCTCCTGAGCAAATTGTGGATCTACAGGTGTGGTATGTATTTCCTATTGGCTATTGGCTTCACCCTCACAATCCCTAGTGATAGGAACAGGATTTTGTGGGTGGAAGGACAAAACCCAAGGCCACTTAGGTAACCATGCACCTGAACTGTGGCTTCCTTTCTTCCTTTCTTCCTTTCTTTCTTTCTTTCTTTCTTTCTTTCTTTCTTTCTTTCTTTCTTTCTTCCTTCCTTCCTTCCTTCCTTTCTTTTGTTTCATTTGCATTTACTTTATGCTGAATTCATTCCCCTGCCATACATACGGTTTTCTTTCTTCAATTTCTTCCAGGGTATCCTTTTCTTCTGTGCAGCCCCCTCTTCTGGCTTTGGAACAATCTGCTCCTTCTCAGTGAGAATCATCTCAATGTGGCAAGCGGGGAGGGGGTTAATCAGGCCATGAACTCCGTAGATTCATTGGTGTAGCTTAGGTGCCTTGTTCACCTGGATATATTCAACGACTAGAGAACTTACATCTAAACCCTTAAGTTCAGCATTGCTCTCTGCATTTTTAAGCTTACGCAGCAAACACTCAGCACTCTTTTTTTGGCTACCAACCCTGTGTCCAGCCCCACTGTTTGGCCTGGGTGCACCCACCAACTTCAATATTATACCTCCAGAATGACACACCATGTTGCTTCTTTAAAGTGACATCAGATACCTGGTGGCTTTGAGGATAAGCATACCCTTGATGGCCTGGGGAGTTTTCTCAGGTGTTCTTAAAATGAACTTAAGGATTCAAACCTCTTGATTTGCATGATTTTGTAAAGTCATAAAAGCAATGAGCCATCATCACTGGCTTTTAACTCCATAGTCTATTAAATAAAACACTAGTATAAAACACTAGTCCACAGACTGTCTCTACAAAGGTCCAAGCTGTTAATGTTTAGGCTCCCTATCCGATGTGTCACTGTTACAACTACAGAACTCTGCAATTTAAAACAGCTAGCAAGTTATATGTACATATGTGTGTATATGTATGCATGTATTATGTGTGTATGTGTGTATGTTTATGTGTATGTCTCCATCTGTGTATGTGTATGTATATGTGTGTATGTATATGTGTATGCTTATCTGTGTATGTATGTATGTTTGTATATGTGTATGTGTGTGCACGTATATATGTATGTGTATGCATGTGTACATATGTATGTATGTGCATATGTATGTGTATGTGTGAGTGTACATTTACGTATATATATGTATGTGTATGTATATGCATGTATAAGTATGTATGTATATGTGTATATATGTATATCAGTTTATGTATGTGTGTACATCTGTGTATGTGTATATATGTGTGTATGTCTATGTGTATATATGTATGTATGTGTATGCATATCTCTGTGTGTGTGTGTGTGTGTGTGTGTGTGTTTACTGGATTGGGGAAACAGGAAGCATTGCTAAGCCACTCAGAGACACCCATTTAGCTTCGGGAACCTGCTTCTCTAGTCAACTTCAGTCTCTGGAACACTAACTTATCGGGAGATCCTATAGTGGGTAAACCCATTGCGGAATATTCAACCCTTTAAATGAAGGCATTCGGACATAAGCGATATGGATGAACCTTGAAGACTTTATGCTGAATGTCTATGCCTAACAGGAACAAACAGACTGTATGATTGTATTCACACAAGGAGACTCCATGGGAAAAATTCACAGAGACATAAAGGAAACTAATGATAAGAAGAATGTTGGGAATGGTGTGAAGTTTCTCTAAGGGAAGATGAAGTAATCATGCCAGTGGTTATGTAGATGTGAATATGTCTAATGTCACTGAATTCTATATTTAAGAATGGCTTGAATAATGATTTTGTGTACACTTTACACGCACACAAAAATAAAAACAAAAGCTAACTTCTAAAGCCGCCTGCTGGGTTGAATATTATAGAAAGTTCAAAGAGGGAACTAAGGGTAAGAATTAAACAGACCCAGGAAGGGCAGGGATCCCTAACTACATTGTACTGGAACATTTACTATTTATCTGCTTATTAACTACTCCTGAGCTGTACCCTGTACCCATCAGGAGAAAGGAGACCCACCCTCATACCTGTGTGTCACATGGGAAGTCAGGTATCTTCAGTAGACAAGGACAGAAAAATCTTGTGATAGCCAAGGCTTTTTCTGCGTCTCTTAGCTGATGAAGTTAAGCCTGAAGATAAACTGTCTCTATCCAAACACATAAAAATTATTTTCACAAATTAAGAGATACAGGAACCTACCTCAAAATAATCTCAGAATGACCAAGAGCAGAGATAGCCCTTCATGTACTACCATGACAACAGATGTCATAGGAGAGGGGACAGTAGAACCCTATAGTCTACCATACTCAACAGCCACGTAGCCTCAGAACTGCAACCCTTGTGCTCCTAGAGAACAGCAAGTAGTAATGCCTTGATGAAAAATCAATTTATTTACCAACCAAAGAGAAACCCAATACTTAAGCAAAGCAGGGCAAGCATACTGCCTAGCTATATGCTGTTTTCCTTCTTGTTACCTGTCTCAGCCATCAGCTTGCTGGGTGACCCTCTGGAAGTCCTTAAGATCCTGATATCATCAAGTATTCTAAAGAAGTAGACCCATGACCACAAGATCTGGCTCAAACCTGATGCTCCCCAAAGACCACTTTGCTCCTCTCTGAGTCAGTCCAGTGCTTAGAGCCCCATGCCCAGAGTTCTGCTTGGCCATCCTATACTCTTCATGCAAGGGATATGTGACCCTGGGGACTAGAGACAGAAACACAAGCTTTCAAGTCTGCTGGGAAGGCCCTAGAGAAAGAGGACACAAGCTCCCCACCTCCACCCTGGGTTCCTGACTGTTCCCGATCCTGGATACACTTCCCTGCCCTGTCCCCAGAGATGTTCCATGGTTACTTTATGAGTGAGGCTAGGGAAATCTATTAATGAGAGAGGTAATTGTTGCCTCAGGGCACCAAAGGCTGATTTACAACAAGTTAATGCCTCAGATTCCAAAGGCATAAATTTCAGCTCTTTTACAGTAAACAACACACAGGGAAACTGTGGAGCCAGGATGACAGACATCTGGCACCAGGGAACATTTTCTAAGACAAGGAGGGCAAGAGTCATCCGATTCATAGAAGATATGACATCAGTAATGCTTCCTAAGCCGTAGGCATGGATGGTACCGTGGGAGCATTCAAAGTCGGGAGAAGGAAAATGGGCAAAGTACTGAGATTAGGTGACAGAGGAGCTTCCTCCTGCTCATTTCTAATTGAACAAAATCTTGGTCAAGGCTGTGGCATGACCTCCTGGGGTTGAGAATGGAAGGGACAGATCAGTCATGCTCTGGGAGTAATGTGGAAAAGAAAAAAATAAGGAAAGAGGACAGATCATACTAAGATTGTTCCATCTGGAGGGTAAAACAGGATCTGTCAGAGGCAAAGGATGCTGACCCCGTTTCCCTTCCCAGTGAGAATCTGGGGTTGGGAGGGGGGTTGGAAGCTCAGAAAAGAATTTTGGTTTTGGGATTCATCCAATTGGAGTTTCCAGAAACTCATGTAAGGGCTATAAAGCCACAGTAATTTATTCCCCAAAGAAAAGAATAAAATATCTGTATTTCCTAAGATGCAAGCAGAAATGTGCGTGCACACTCACACACAGAGACAGAGACAATGCTTGCTGCTAAACAATTGTCTCTTTCCAGCCTAACTCATACATTCAGAACTGCCTCCTCCACAACTAGCAAGTGTCCTCAGTGTTACAGAGTCTCCAGCAGCCCTGGGATCCCAGTCTCCACTCTTCCTTCAGATACTCCAGTATACACCTGAGGTTAGGACATAGCACAGCCCACATACTCTGCCTATACACTACAATATCGACAGGCACTTGACCCCAGTGCTCTGCCAGCCCTGACTGTGGGCCAAATAGTTTTTCTGGTTCATTTGGTGACTTTTTCCAACAACCCATCTCTGTTCTTTACGGTTTCCAAAGCCTTGTGCATGTTCAAATATCTCAGCCCAATAAATGATATCCTGGTGCTCTCTTTACTGAGGAAAAACATAATGGTCACAGAAGCATTGACTTGCCCAAGGTCATCCAGAAACTTTGCACCAAAAATCTTACATCGCAAGGAAGAAAACCATCAATCAGATTTTAGGCTGTGTTTGGATTACAAGAATGAGCTTCTATTTGTTATTGAACCATATATTTGTAAAAACACAATCTTGGAACTTGAGGGGATTATATGTGTATGATCATATGTAAACAGAAAACCCTCTTTTCCAGCTCTGTGCAAGGCACCAAAGTGAAGAAACACCTAAGCTTCAGTTTTTAATTCTAGTGACACTCCAGGATGTTTGGGTTGGGCAAGGCTGTGAGCACTGCTCCTTCTTTTAGAGACGAGGAAACTGAGGAAGGTGCCAATGACACCCACACATCAGGTCAGACCTGGCTCTAGATCCCAGGTCACACGCCTTTGTCTCCTCCAGCCATGATGTTGCTAAGTAAGAAGAGGAGAATCAGTTCCAAGCAAAACATCCCAAGCCTTCTCCTCCTCCATCTGTTTTTTTTGGGGGGGGGGGGGTTCTTCTTTCCTCAGTCCAAGATGGAAGGAAAGAAGGAAGGAAGGAAGGGAGGGAGGGAGGGAGGGAGGGAGGGAGGGAGGGAGGGAGAGAAGAAAGAGGAAGGGAGGGAGGGAGGAAGGGAAGAAGGAAGGAAGAGAGGAGGGGGAGGGAGGGAGAGAGAAAGGGGAAGAATGGAGGGAGGAAGGGAGGAAGGAAGGAAGG
>NW_021604568.1:18881879-18901206 GCF_004785775.1 Grammomys surdaster | reverse complement strand
GGAGGGGAGGGGAGGGGAGGGGAGGGGAGGGGAGAGGAGAGGAGAGGAGAGGAGAGGAGAGGAGAGGAGAGGAGAGGAGAGGAGAGGAGAGGAGAGGAGGAAGACTTTAGCTGCCTTTCCCCCAGAACACTGGGCATGCCTGACTTGGTAGCTACAGCTGTTTGAGTCAGATGTTCCTTTTTCTCCCTTACGTTGTGATATCACATTCCCTATCTCCATACTCTTAAGGCAGAATCTGCTGCCCACTGACACAGGTCCCTGCCCCCTGAGTTCATCCACATTACCGTACATCTTGAAATCCAGAGACTCATACAAAGCCATGTGGATGTACAAAGAGGTAGACTTTCCCCCAGATAAGGTTCCACAAACTTCTGATGTCAGAGAGAGCTCAGAGCTCTCCATGAAATTCCTCCATAAAGTTCCTTCTCTGCGATTAGAGACTGCACTTTTCTTTGCCCTGTTAACCTTGTAGATGGCAGGTGTTTACAGTTCCATCGGACTATGTCACCGCTTCTCAAAGGACATCTGAACTCACCATCTGTGAGTAGACACAAATGCGCTGCCTTATTTCCATCCTCATCTCCCCAGCCAAGTAAAGCACACCAGCTCTTAGCTCCCAGCTCATTACACAAAGTCAATTTTCATCGCCTGTGAGGAACTAGCTTCCTTGTCTCTGAGTACCCAAACTTTTTCCTACTGTGACATCCTCTGTCCCAGAGGACCCACAGCCTGATCCTTACCACTCTCAGCCAAATACTTTGCATTGGCTTACCTCATGTATGCCAGGAAGACCCACCGAACATATCAGGAAGATGTGTACCCAAAGACATGTTCTGAATCACATACTAACTGATGGGTGCTCCCTGCCATGGCAATGTTTTCAGCCAAGTCATTGTAAAAACTTTTGTCAGTGTTAGACCAAGAACATTGTTTGGTTCTTAGTATAAAAGGAAAAGTGTTAAGGAAGCTCATAACTTGTACTCCTGGTTCCAGAAAAACACCCATCTTCACTGTTTCTAAAAGGATAAACAGGTGAACCAAGATGGTGAGTTCAGATGTCCTTCAAGAAATGGTGGCTTCCTGACTGCATAGGGGTTGATGTCTAAAGTATCCCCTCTCCAGGAAAAAGACATCAGGATGGGTACGGCCCTCATGCCTCACTGGACAACGACAGGGGCACCAGAGCCATTACAAAGTCCCCTTCAATTACTGGAGTCAGGCCTCTATCCCCGCCTTTGCAAGATTAGAATCGCCACAGCCCTTCTATACTTAGAGAAGGGAGATGTCAGGGGCAGCCCTGCTTATACACTGAAGGCCTAAAATCAGCCATAGGCCTAAAATCAGCCATAGGCCTGTCATACATGTATACTAACACCAAGTCTTGGGTCTCTGTGGAAAAACACTGAAACAGATGGCTATAAGCTATTGTAAATAGGCAGCTTTTGTGGAAATTTACCAGCCTGAGTAGTCATAGACCTTGTAAATAGGTACCCTTGGCAGATAATACCAACTTAGATAAGGTCAAGTGAATCATAGGCAGAGTCATAGTGACCTGTCCCCTGAACCTTCACCCTGCTGATACCCTGTTCTAAAAGATATCTGTACTCCCCCTGAACACCTATGCTCCAGTCCCCTATCCCCTATCCCCTTCCCCACATCTTGCCTTTTTGTGTTTATAACCCCTGTGTGAATAAGTAAAAATTATGATTTGATTTTAAAAATATATATATACATACATATATATTTGGACAACATGTGTAAAAGTATAATGGATAAAATTAAGAATATTCTCACTAAACCCTGTTGTAACTCTCAAAAAAAAAAAAAGAAAAGAAAGAAATGGTGGCCTCAGCATAGATAGTCTGATGGAAGTCTAAATACCTGCCATCTACAAAGTTAACAGGGTAAAGAAAAGTGTGGTCTATGGTTGCAGAGAAAGAACTTTTATTTAAAAATCATTTCATTGTTTTATATGTATGAGTGTTTTGCCTACTCATGTGCATGTGTATCACATACATGCTTGGTACCCACTGAAATCAGAAGAAGCCAATGGTTGTGAGCCACCATGTGGTTGCTGGAACTCCAACCTGTGTTCTCTACAACAGTAACAGATGCTCTTAACTGCTGAGCCAACTCTCCAGGCCTAGGAAAGGAAGAACCCTAAATCTCAACCACAGTGCTCTAACAACACTTACTAAGTGTCCACCTGTGCCAGGCTTCCTGTCCCTGTACCCACGCCTATTCCTTACACATTCTGGAGATACAGACTAGCATTACCCATAACTTTCAGATAAAAACGAAACACAGGTTCAAAGTGCTTGGGTGCTTGGTCTGAGGCACACACAGGTAGTCTTAGGTATGGCTAAAAGCTGTGCCAGGCACTGTGCAGGTGCCCTTCCTGGGGGTTTTTCTCCTGTTAGTTACCATGGAATTGAGGATCAGGCTCTGAGGAACAGATCATTATTTCTGACCTGGGATCTCTAAGGGCCTCAAAGGTTAGGTGCTCTGCTCTTTTAATTACTCGTTCACCACAAAAGTCACCTTCATTAATCAGGCTCTTGAAGGAAAGGGGGAGGCAAGGATAGGACCTCTGCTGAGTCTTTGCAGTATGGTCAATGAACCTTCCAGAATTTCTCCTGCTGAGAAGTCCAGGTAGCTACCAGCAGATGTTAGCAGTCTTCCTACCTATTCTCTCATTCTCACTAAATAGGTCTTCATCCAAGAGGAAGACATGAACTCTCATACCCACTTTGGGAGCTCTCCAAGAGGTTGAGAGATAGACCTGAGACACGAAGGGAAACTGAGAAAAACTTGGAGCTACTTCTGCGTGTGCCCTGATATGCATGTGGTCATCGAGGTAATAACACTATAGTAATATCCTCATCCCAGTACAAGAAAGGTATTCACCAAAATGAACCCATCCCTGGCTTCAAGAACCCATGCGGTTGGAATGGCTTCCCACTCCCACCCAGAAGGGTACCCTCATAACCTCAGAATAGTTTGTGAACTAGTCAAAGACCTTCTCTGACAAGCATACAGCCAAAGTATGAGCAAATGATAGCCATGATTTCCATTTCTGTGAAGCAATGAGGGCACAGAAGTGACAATAGAAACCAATCAGGTTGGCCCAGCAGCAGCTGAGCTGCACCACTCCTGCAAGCCGTTAAGGTAGTTGTAAGCATCCCAGTGATCCCATGCACCCACTTCCAACCTCACAGAGCTAATGCTCAGCTTGGCTCCTCCCCATGACTACTGCTGGTAGCCAAAAAAGGAAGTCCCTGGATTGCTAGATCAAAAAGAGGAAGACTATTTGCATAAGATCACCTCCCAGTACTTTAAAGAGGAAGACTTGGGCCCACCATGTCCTTGGAGCGCCTGTGAGTTTTTCTTGTCCATCTATCCCACACAAAGCAGTGTCTTTTCCAACTACACCCTTCAAGCCACCCCACCAAATCCTGGAACCAGACACCAAACTCGTATCATTAAGAGGAGTGCCCTGCTGCACCTCAGCCCCTCCTCATGCCAGAGTCCCTCTGTCTCATGTCTCCATCTCTTTGAAGCCTTGGTTCACGTTTTCTAACCCTGTGTGAGCCCAGCTTCCCTGTGAGGCCTCATCACCCAATTTTACCCTTCCCTGGTGACTATTCCCTACTCAAACCCAAGCACCATAATGACTTCTAAGCTGTCAGAAAAAAAACACTCCTTCTTGGAAATATGAAAAACATATCCACACTTTGTTTCTGACCATAAAAAAATAGGAAGCCACTGTGTGTCCATCTAGAGGGGACTGCTCTAGAGAAGATGGAGGAACTACCCCAATGCTGTGTAACAGTACATGGCAAGTGAAAGGAATGGAAAGTCTGTATTTATGATTAAAATGACCATCCTTGGTGGGAAGGACCAGTGGATCTTAAGTCAGTCTTCTCGTGCTCTGGTTTGTTAACAAAGCATGCATCTGTGAAATAACTGGTCATCATTTTAAGTTCTCTGCATGGCCCCAGCTCTTGCTCCAACAACAGAAGCTCTGTGTTTAGCTTTTATCAGTTCTTGGTTATGGGGTCTCCTCAGAGAGGAAAGAGGTGGCACTGGTACTTAGGAAAGATTTTCTTCTGGCTTTCCCACATAAGCTTTCTCTCAGGTTACCGGTACGAAGTCATACTGTGTGTGGTTCACAGGCATCCTGATCCCTCCCCAGCAGCCTGGAAACTCATTAACCCAAAGGACGTTTTGTGTTACCTAGTGGTATCTTCTATAGCATCCCTCTAATAAGGGGTTAGAACCAGCAACAGTGGATAATCCGGCCACAATGATAGAGGTGGCTGTCCCTCGCTAGGACAGTGCTAAGAAAAGCAGGACAGTCCAGGACAATGTAATCCCAAGAGCTGTGGAGCCCTCAACTGATTAGAAGGATAGTTCAATACATAGCAAAATCCAGACAATAGGGGCACATGCCTGGAGCCTTGTGGAGAAAGAAGGCCTTAGTGACAACCCCAGTCACCAGTTATCAGCACTGGTGAGTGTCTGTGGAGTCCCGTGGGCGTAAGACAGGGTGGAGGGAGGAGGAGGAAATCAATGGAAGGATCTATGGCCTTCTGACATAGACATGGTCTATGTTGCACAGCACAGCACTCGTCCACAGATGCACTCCGTAACGACGGAGGGAAGGACATGTCCTTTGCTTCCCGTAAGAACACCCCCACTCAAAAAGTCTGGTGCGCTTTCATCCTGATCTGCAAGGAGAGGTGAATATCATTCCTGTCATATCACGCCCACTCCATCTAGCCTCATGCTTTCCTCGATGCTTCTTTCCTACCGCGGCTCATGCCACAGGCTTCCTCGCAGTCCGGTGGGCAGCAGTCCATGTCCATGTGGTCATCCGTTTATGTCCTCTCCTTACCTACTGCTCTCCATTCAACTCCACTGGGGTTTTAAGACCTGCCACCAGCTGTGTTTTTTTTGAACACATACCTCAGGGACTTCCAGGTCTCTGGGGGGAGACCACTGTTCAAGCACCTCAGAATATAGATCATTAAAATTGTGTACATGATGATAGGTCACCGGGGAACCCAAATGCTACTATAATTTGGATTGAACTCTGAAATGGATCGTGCAGGGTATAGGAGGAGGAAGATCGGTTAGTACAGCTCCAGAATGTTTTTTTTTTTATTTAACTAACTGAAAGTGGGTTTGTTTTTCCTTTTTCTTTATGGGGCTTGTGAGTTAGGATGCAAAGTCTCCTCCCTGCCTATGGGACCACCCCAGAAGAAGGAGGCAATTAAATGCTATGCCCATGAGTCTTCCAAAGGCAGGTGTGTTGGGAGCCAGAAGAAAAATCTAATTGCCCCCCCCACCTTTCTTGTTGTGACTAGTATTTTAGTTAGGTTTTCTAGCACATTTTGGAGTCTATGCTGAATAGACACATAGACACATGGAGTGAGAAACTGTTCACCTATTTCCTGTCTTTGGAGTGAGCCATCCCCAAATCCAACCTAATGCAGCTCTTCTCAACTTCCTAATCATGATGCTGGGTCTGTCTGAGAAAAAAATGACCCACCCCAAATCACACAGCAGCTAGACGGCACAGCCTCCCTGCTGGTTTGGTTCAGCACTTTCTGCTATACACTTTGAAATGTTTGGCACCTCCTGAAGGGCTTTCTTCTTGTTTCTCTGTTTTCCACTAGGACAAGTTTGGTGACACACGAAAGCCACCTCTTTCCACCCCTGACTTTGCCACCATTTTCTCAAGTGTGCCAAAGCTGCTCACTTGAAAGCATAGGCTAAAGATAATCCCATATAATTTTTAATTACAGATCATCATTTAAGATGTATAATTTTGTAAGTCGAACAGTGATTAACTACATTAGGGATTTTGGTGACACACGTCACAATTAAGTGTTTTTAGTGTCGAGCCAATTAAGGGTTAACAGGCAGCAAATACCATCTTTGCACATTTTTGCTTAATGAATTCTTAGTGGGAAAGTATTCTCATTAGGTTAATTTGTCAACACAATCAAGTTACATCACCAGGCTTTTTCTCTGCGCTCACAAACGTGGCCGTCTTCGTATGGTGGTGCACACTTTTGCATCCGATAGCTGCTCCTGAAACCCAACACTTCCACAAAGAAGGAGGCAGCAGGGAGACCTTCAGGCCTTGGTGATCATTTGCATCTTTTCGACATAGTCATGTTTATGCCGTTTTACAGAGCTCTCTGGGGCTTTCTGTCTGTATTTCCTTAGTACGTTGTCATGCCAGAGAGTAAAACACGCATCTGTGTACTGGCAGAGGGAGGGCCACAGCCCCTAGGATGGGCTTGATGGCCTCGGGGAAAACTCTGTTCCCCAACCGCTCAGCCAGAGAGGGAGGACAGCTTATTTCTCTGTGCACTTGAAAAACATGAAGCCTCCCTCCTTCCTTCTCATCCGTCTGGCTATGTCCCTGGCAGAGGAGCAAATATCCTGTCTACACACTAATTGGTCTATTTAGTGAAGGAATAAACAGCAACTCTCATTGTCAAACCTCTTTTAAAAAGAAAAAAATATTCTCCACCCAGATCTTAGGGATCGTGTTGCTCACTCTTAGCTGCTTCCAAGTACTTCCAAGGCAAGTACTTAGATTGTCTTCAGAGGGAGCGCCAACAGCCTCCATGCCCAATGGGAACTGACTGTGTGGCGAAGCCTCCAGTACGCAAAACTTTGCACGCACTGGGGAAATTCTGGAAGTGAGGGTTAGTTGGGGGGTGGGGGGCTCAGTGAGTAACACACTTGATGCTCAAGGGTGAGTACCTAAATTCAAATCCCCAGAACCCACATAAAGGAGATGCAGTAGCCAACATCTGTAATCCTAGCATTCCAATGATGAGACAGGAGCTGGAGACAGGAGTTCTGGAAGCTTGGAAGACAGCTAGCCTGGAAACATCAAGAGACTCTATCTCAAATGAACTAGAAATCAAGGACCAATACCCGAGGTTGCTATGCCCTCCACATATACACTATGACACTCACACAACTGTGTGTGCACATGCTCAGTTAAAGTTACTATTGCTATGATGAAACACCAAGACTAAAAGCACCTTGGGGATGAAAGGGCTTATTTTGCTTACATTTCCATAATACTACTCATCATTGAAGTCAAGACAGGAACTCAAAGAGCAAGAACCTGGAGGCAGGAACCATGGAGGGATGCTGCTTACTGACTTGCTCCCTATGTCTTGCTCAGGACCCGGGACCACCAACCCAGGGATAACACTACCCTCAATGGGCTTGGTTCTCTCCTATTAATCAGTAATTAAGAAAACGCTCTTCAAGGATTGCCTACAGCTCGCTCTTACTCAATGAGTACGTTTTAATTGAGGCTCCTCCTCTCTGATGGCTTTATCTTGTGTCAAGTTGACATAAAACTAGCTAGCGTATGATCTGATCTGGGCTTGCATTTGGTTTTCATTTAACTAAGTAGCCTTTTCCAAAGGTCATAAGCTCACCACACGCCTGCAAAGTACAGGAAGTTGGAAAACGGCATCTGAGAGATTTGTGCTCCACTCATTCCACACAAATAGAGTCAGCACTCTCCAGATGCACAGCTCCTTGCTGGCGATCAGGGTGGGGAGATGAACCAGCTAATCCTCACTCTCAAGCATCTCTGTGTTATCCAAGGAACCCCTAAGCTCAGAAAGAGTTTTCAAAAATGTAGGGAAGCACTGAGCAGTGGGGAGCCTCCCTCAGAGCAGTGGTGGGCTATCTAGACAAGGTGGTCAGGAATTCTTTTCTAGGAGGGAAGACCTAAGGTAGCACCCAAAAACCAAACTGCTAGACCAAGTGCAGCGGATGTGACATGCTGTTCTCAGCGAAGATGTAGCTGGTGACAGCTCCAGCTACCACTGTGACTCTGTTGTTGCTGAACCAGATGGTAGCTGGGACTGTGAAGAGGCCATGAACCTCAGGGTTATGGATGAGAGGTGGCAACCAGCCTCAGGTAGGTAGTTAAATATGCCAAAGGACTGGGTTGTAGAGCAGAATCTGTCCTCACCACAGGACCTTGCTGGACCCCTCTCTACACACAGATCCTGCTTTGAGCTCTTTTCTCCCTGAGTGTCTCCCCCTGCAAAGTGCAGAGAAAACACTAAGCACTCCAACTTTCCCTTCTGGATGTGCATTGGAGGAAACCTTATACACCTGGCTCTCCTTCCTCCAAGTTTCCCACGAAAGTTTTCTCACGAGTTATCAACAGGTGACTGAGAAGCAGCATTGATAACCCCAGAGCTTAAGGCTGCAATGACCTTGGAGACCACACAGGTCATGTATGCTACTGACTGTTCCACTTCAATGACTTAAATCTAAGTATCTGGACTGATGTCTTAAATCTAATTCTACAATGCCAACAAGAACCCTGAAGCTAACGTCCCCTGTGAAGGACCACACGGAAGTGCCCCTGGAAGCCAGAACAAGGTTAAATCCCTAGGCCTAGAGTTATATAGACAGTTGTAAGATGCTATGCGAGTGCTGGGTCCTTTGGGAGAGCAGTCAGTGCTCTTAACTGCTGAGCCATCTCTTCAGTCTCTAGTCCAGCATTTTTTAAAAGGATGGTATGGGATGGGGTGGGGAATGGGATGCCATGGAAGAGAGTGGGGTGAGATGGGGGTGGGTGGGGTGGGGTGAGCTAGGATAAGTTGGGGTAGGTGGGGTAGGAACTAGATCAATGCAAAAAGCAAAGGCAAGTGTTGTTTTGGAACATTTTATTTCAATCTTGAACATGTGTGCAGAGACAAGGAGAACAGCTGGTACGCAGCCTCTATGTCTTAACCTGGTCTGATCATCCAGCCCAACCTTGGTTCACCAACCTTATGTTCTGAGGGATCACAATCCCAGGAGCAAAGGGCACCTTTATCCAGTCCTCCCAGTCTGTGTGCTGTGCGTCTACTAGCACATAGGTGAACAGTGTGTGATGCACGTGTACCGCTGACTGTCCGGTTGGTTAGCCACACTCATTGCTACCTGTTCCCACATCTCCTAGACTTTTCCCACTGCTGCTGACTGGCAGCCTCTCAGAGTGGCATCTCACTGGCTGTTTTTCTGGCTGGGTTTGACTAGAGAGTGACTGTGTTTGAACTCATGAGACCATTCCTGTCTGTCTTTCCCAGCCTCAGCATAATACCTCTGACACAAGCTACACCCATAGGACCACAGTTTCTACCAAGAGCCCCCATGAGGGCTCCAACCCTTGGTGAACCCTAGAAAAGTCCTTTATCATCTTGTCTCTCCTACCTTAAGGTACAATTACTGTGAGGCTATGGGGGTCCCCACAGTCACTGTCTGTCTTCTTCACCCATCTTACCTCTGTGTGACCTTCTGGGGAAAAGTTACTTTTTTCAGGAATTCTGCTTCCTGGAGGATCCTGGACACTCTTGACCCAGAATGTTCATGTGTTTGCGATTGGGTGTGTGCCTATATGAGTGACTATGTGCACACATGTAAATTGTGAGTGCACACATGTGAGTTTGGGAGTATGGGTGGGTGTATGTCTTCTAAGTCATACTGCAAAATATTTTTCTTACTGTGAGTTATAGACAAAGATGTTTAAGGGACATGGATCACACTGGATATAAGCAGCAGCTTAGGTAATATGGAGGGGCAGGATTTCTGGAATTATGATAACAGCAGAAAAACCAGGAGAGACAATTTGCAGAGAAGCACACTGAGTTAGAAGTCAGAACCCACAGGGCTTCCCTAGCTTCAGATTCTGCAGTCAACACATGGGCAGTGAATGTAAACTGCCTTTGGCTCCAACCAGAACCACCTAAGAGCCATCACCTAGGGAGATGTCTTGGCTGGCAAAACGCTTGCCATTCAAGGATGAAGATCTGTCCAAGCATGCATATAAAAAAACAAAATAAATAAAATAAAAGTCGCATACACCTGCAATCCCATTAATGGGGGAGCAGAGACAAAAGGATCCCTAGGTCTTGCTAGCCAGTCAGTCTAGCTGAATGAGAAAGTTCCAGGTTTAAACAGAGACTATCTCAAAAATTAAAGTGGAGAGTGATTGAGAAGTTATATGATGGTGATGTTTGGCCTACTCATACAAGCAGAAGCACACACACCAGCATGGGGTGGGGAAGATTCTGACTTGGGAGTTGACTTATTTGCATATCCCAAGCCCATATCTAATAGCATCATATGTATTTTTAATTCACACAAGAATGACATCTACCAGTTGCTTAGATGAACCAATCTCCCCTTTCCCTTACCCCTTGTCCTCTAAGGATTAGAGCATCCACTCAAATCTTGTGCTAAAACCACATTACGTTGAGTGTGTCCCCTCTGACTCTTCAATCATGAGTCACTTTCTTCCCCTGAATATTTTTATATCTAACTCATGACCGAGCTTCCTTGCCAAAATGATGAACACAACCAATCTGGACACAGTCACTCCTCTAAAAGAGGAGCCTGGGGGCTGTGGATGAATCCTGAAGTTGCTGGTGAGACTCTCTGAATCCAAGTTTCTGAGCTCACAATCAAAACACTTCTGGGGGGTAGGGAGTCCCCTTCCAAGCCCAGCTCTACAAAGAATGGCCCAGAGCCTAACACAAAGCCACTCTGACAGCAACAACATCATCGGGTCCTGGTGATGGTATCTCTATGGCCCTTCCCCCAGGAGTCTCCAGATTCTCCTACTATAGTTGTAGTATATCTTAGCATTTGTCTCTTACCCTGGCAGAGGGACTGTGATCATGACAGATAAATGCTTTTTTCTCAAGAGAGGCAGCATGCACCCTAGGCTGATCCATACCTAGACCTGGCCTGGAAATGCATGGTACAAGACAGTAGTACACAGTTTGACCTCAGGAGGGGTGCTTATTTGAAATCCCATCCCTGCTGTTTCTTCACTGCAGGATTCTGATCCATCTTTTCAGCCTTCTAAGTGTCCATGCCCAGCTTCTATAAAACCAGGGTGATAATAGATGCTTCAGAGGATTGCAGTAAGAATTCGGTGAAGCCTGTGTGAAAAGGACTTAGTACTGGAAAGGTACTCCATAAGTGTTTGTGATGATGTATCTGAGCATACACACACTGGAGGGATTGGCTGATTGTTCCACTGCTGTCACCAAGGATCCCTAGGGACAGGCCAACTGACTTTATCTTGCTGAGCCTCCATTTTTCTCAGCTTAAAAATGGGGTAAGTATCCATATTTGCCACACAACCTTCAGCCTGGAGGAAGAACTTAAATAATGCCGGGGGTTAAAGACATAATAGGATGATATGTGCAATTACTTTAATTTCCTGGTATGGTGATGTGTGGATGTGATTCTAGATCTGGTGAGGCACAGATATGCAGGTCCTCAAACTCATCCAGCCTAGCCTGCTCAGTGAATTCCAGACCAGTGGGAGACCCTATCTCAAAAACATTTTAAAAAAAGCAGACAGCCACCTGAGGAGTGACACTTGAGACCTGTATCCACACACCTCACACAGGCACAGGTGAATACACAGATGCACACATAAAAAAAATTTTTGTCCACACCCCCACATCCCAGCTTCTAGAAGGAAAATGCTCTTTACCCTCAAATTTTCTTTCTCATGTATCCAAACATATGTATGTATATGTTTGGTTTCTCTTGTCTCAAACACAAGAGGAAGATAGATCCTTCTTGACCTTTCGTTCCTCAGTACTTCAAAGTCAGTCTTCTCAGAGCAAGGAAACCCCTTCCATAACCACAGTACAATAACGCTTTCAAGTTTCATATACATTGCTTTGTGTATCAAAATGTTCATTCTTTCACTCTATGATATCCCACACACACATACACACACATACACACATACACACACACATGCACACATGAACATGTACACACATACACACACGCGTGCACATGCGCACTCACATGCACATGAGTGTGTGTGCACACACATACACACACACATGAACACATACGCACATACACACACATGCACACATGAACATGTATGCACACACACACATGCACACATGAACACATACACATGTACTCACACGCACACTCACATGCACACCTGTGTGTGCACGCACACACACCACTTTTCTTTAACATAGTACACTTTCTTTATCTGCTCATTGGACATTTGGGTAATTTTTACCTGTTGCCACATGTACTTAGCACTGTTGTAAACATGAGCGCATGCATTTCTGCTCAAGCCTCTACTCTCTGTTTGTTTCCTGGGGCAAGGGGAATGCTTACCCAGAAGTGAATTGTTCTGTCCAACGGCCACTCTATATTAATGTTTCTAAGAAGTACCATTCCAAGAAGCAGGTTGATTTTAACACAGCAGTGACTAAAATACTCACTTGTCACGCCCCACATTACTCTCTGCTCTATTTCAGAACTATGCAATGGGTAAAAATAATGAACTTAAGCTCTGCTCTCAGGGGAGCTATTGACACCACCAGTCTGCACACAAGGCATCTATGTAGGGAGGCAGAGCCTGGACTCTTAGGACCACCCAGCAATTACTTCTACCAGGGAGGGAAGGATTCTTCCCCAAAATCCGAGTCAGGCAGAAGTGTTCCCCAAGTCTGTAGATCTGGGGACAAAGGAAATCACAGACCCACACAAATAAATACAAATCGTTGTTCTGCCCCTTCATCTAATTATCATCCAGTGTCTCCATGCCCCCCAGGGACTGGAAACTTGTTTGTTAGAGCTGTCTGTTATTACTCTTTGAGCAGTTAGGAGGAGTCATTTGCATCGTTCATTAACAGGTATCACCTTATGGATTTCTAAGCGGTGGTTCTGTTTTAGCTAATGAGCCCCGATAGTGTAATACTTTGTGTGTTTTATAGAAAGACAATTAGGCATTGGCTTTCTTTTATCATTGGCCTTAAAATAGATCATTTAGAATAAAGAAGGGGAGGCTGAGGGACTGGCACCTAGAGCAAGTCTGTGGTTAGGATTAAGAAGCCAAACCATTTTCCACTCAACCCCATTCTGTACACACCCAACTGACTTGAGGGGCTTCCTGGGCTCCTTGCTGACATTCCAGAGGCACGGTCACAAAGATTTTGAGTGAGATTTTGAGTGAGACGTGTTTATGTCACACAGAAAAGAAGAGAATTGAACTTCTCTGAGTTTTGTCTTTGTTTGCAAGGGCGGGGCTGGGGAGATGCAAATAGGTTTTGCATGGCTTACTGTGTGGAGATTCACATCCTTCCTTAGCATCCAGAAAATCCTGCAAGGTACATGTCTCTACTGGACAGATGAGAAGCTGAGACCTGCAGAGGTTGCCACTTACTCGGGGACATGCTTATCCTAGTATTTTAGACATACCAAACCCTGATCCCTCCCTGACTATATGTCAAAGATAGAGGCTTAACTCCATATGTCGCCAACTCTTCTGCTAGTTTGGAATTCCCTCAGTTTCCATGTTGACTGGCCTCCACAATCCATTTTCCTCATATACTGGGCTCACACTTGGGGTGAAGAACCAACAGATCTGCCTCATGTGCCTCCTCTGCCCATGAGCTTATTAGACAATCACAAAACTGTCAGTGACTGACAGCAGCTGCTAGAGAGAAAGGCTTTGCCACCCTGTGAGTGACGGTGACACAACTCCATCCTATACCTCTTTAGCACAGAACTTTATCTCAATAATAGATTTAGATATAAGCTACCCCAGCACCCACTAGACTTCAGATCTGCTAAGCACAGCCAGTCTTAATACTGCAGGAAGTCAGACCTGTAGGAGCAGCTTGCTCTGAGTGTGATCCAAGGCCACCTATAAGCCACCAAATGTCCCTGGGAACTGGAGACTCACCAGGGCCCATTGTTCCCCTATGTAGACGACACCATCTCCTTCTTCTTGGTTGTCTTGCAGATGCTTCCCCAAGAAGGACATTGTCCCCAGGGATGGTCTCAGTTACAGTTACCATAATGACTCTCTAAGGGCTGTGGTCAGACTTTAAAAAAAAAAAAAAAAGATTTTTTTGTTGTTGTTTATGTATGTGTGCCTGAGTATATAAACATGTACTGTGTGTGTTCAGGTGTCTGCAGAGGTCAGAAGAGAGAAATGTATCTCCTGGAACCGGAGTTATGGGTAGTTGTGAGTTGTCATGTGGGTGCTGGCCCTCAGTAAGATTACAAGTGCCTTAACCACTGAGCTATCTCTCCAGCACTGTGGTCAGTCTTGGATGACTACACCCCCACTACTGAAAAGGAAGCTCTTATCATGATGGCCAACAGGGAGAGCCTTTGCAGGCTGTGTGTAAAAACTCCTATTTGGGCAACTCTGATGGTCCTAGCTAAATATATACACAATACATGTATGAATGTATGATGTATTACATACATGTTTGCAAATGTTCTTCCATACAGAAGAATACCATGCAGCTGGAATGAAACATGTGAGTCAGCTCTCTCTGAAGAGAAATGGAAACGTTACCAGGTGTGGTAGTGCATGCCTTTAATCCTATCATTCAGGAGGCAGAGACAGGTGTGTCTCCATAAGTTCAAAGTTATCCTGGTCTACATAGTGAGTCCCAGGGATGCAGAGCTACATAATAGAGACCCTGTCTCAAAAGAAAGAAAGAAAGAAAGAAAGAAAGAAAGAAAGAAAGAAAGAAAGAAAGAAAGAAAGAGAGAGAGAGAGAGAGAGAGAGAAAGAAAGAGGGAAGGAAGGAAGGGAGAGAGAAAGAGAGATAGAGAAAGAGAGAAAGAAGGAAAGAAGGAAAGAAGGAAAGAAAGAAAGAAAGAAAGAAAGAAAGAAAGAAAGAAAGAAGGAAAGAAAGGAAGGAAGAAAGAAAGAGAAAGAGGGAGAGAGAAGTGGAGGAAGAGGGAGGGGAGGGAGAGGGAGGAGGGGAAGAGAGACAGAGGGAGGGGGAGAGGTAGAGGAAGAGAGAGAGAGAGAGGAAAGGAGAAGACAGAGATGGAGGGAGAGGGAGAAGGATGGGGAGGGGACAGGAGGAAGAGTGGGAGGGGAAGAACGGAAAGGTAAGAGGGAAAGGGAAATAGAAATTGATGGAAATGGACCCAGTCAGAATATCATGGGAACGGGATGGAAAGAATCTTAGAGCCAGAGGAAGGGACGTATGAAATCCCACAGTCTGGACATGACAGAGCCACTTCACTCACTCATGAACTTGCAGCAGCTATGGCCACCTGCAGGAGTCGAGCTGACAGGATCAGTCAGTATTCCAATGGAAAGCACTAATTAGGAATTGGTAATTGCTAATGTAAGTGTAATCTGTGGGTTACAAGAGAAAAATAGGAGAGAGGGCAGCGAGTAGTTGGGAGTGCCTGGGGGGAGAAAGAGGGAGAATTGGAGGCAGGTATGATCAGGATGTATTATCTACTTGAGTGAAATTGTCGACGAATAAATAAAAAATATTTTAAATAAATAAATACTTCTTTAAAAATATTCAACTTTTTTATTTTTCTCTCATATATTATACCCCCCTCTTCCTCTCCTCCTAGTCCTTCCCCCCACCTCCCCTCTTCCCCAGATTTACTCCTCTTCCATTTCCCTTCAGAAAAGGGCAGGTTTCCCAGGGAAATCAACCAAACATGGCATATCTTGTTGCAGTAAGACCAGACACCTCCCCTCATGTTAAGACTGGATAAGGCAACCTGATAGGAGGAAAAGGATCCCAAAAGCAGAGAGTCAGAGATAGCCTCTGCTCCCACTGTTGGGAATCCCACAAGAAGATCAAGCTACATAACTGTAACATACGTACAGAGGGCCTAGGTTAGACCCATGCAGGCTCCATGGTTGTCGGTTTGGTCTCTGTGAGCCCTTGTGAGTCCTGGTTAGTTGTACTGATTCTGTGTACTCACCTGTAAGTCGACTTTAGCTGTAAAGTGTAACTATGCTGTAACCCATAGACCCGAAAAAGCTAAGAAACAAGGAGGGCTCAAGGCAGGACACGTGGATTTCCCTGGGAAAGGGAAATAGAATAAATATCAAAGGTAGACTGAGAGTGGGCTAGGGTGGGAACAGGAGAGATGGTCAGGTAGGGGAGGGGCAGGGAGAGTGTGTTGGGAGAGACTGGAATTGGGGACATTTCAGGAACAAGGTAGAAACTTTAGTGTAATAGAAACTCCCAGGAATCTACAAGGGTGACCCTAGCTAAGACTCCTTATAATGGAGGATACAAAGTATTCTCCTTTTTAAAAAAAAAAAAAAAAGAAAGAAAAAGAAAAGAAAAAGGAAATATCCCCAGGCTGCATTCTAAGTTGGAAACTTAGAGAATAACTAATCTCTTTCCATAACACCAGAGAAAAATACAAATCCATGATGACATTTGCTTGTATGTTCTAATTCCTGACATAACCCACTTGGATATTTGATTGCGTATACATTTTAATCCCTGAGGTATCTCTAAGAAAGCACGGTAGCACCTTTTTACCAGTGCCTTCTAGGTAGAGAGGTCTGGTCAGCTGAGGGGGAAAAAATGTTTTATCAGAGGTGCAGGCCTGTAGTCCAGCCACTTGGAAGGCCGAGGTAGAGAAATCTCAAGTTCAAAGCCAATCTTAGCTGCAGAGTGCAAGAACAGCCTGAGTAACTCAGTGAGAATCTTTCTCCAAAACTAAATTAAAAGGTGGAGGCTAAAGCTGTAGTCTAGTGGCAGAGTGCTTGCCCAGCATATACAAAGTCCAAGGTCAGATCCCCCATCACATCCATTCCCCTGCCCCCTAAAATTATTACCTATAGCTTGGAATTTGAACTATGTAAAGGCATTAGCTACTCAAAAGGCATTATATTGCTAAAATCAAAAACATTCAGGAAGAGGAAAAATGAGATTCAAACCATGTACGTATAATTCCTCAGTTATAGCCTGCCATCTTGGGCCTCAGTACCCGACAACCTACATATGAAAAGAATTCCCAAAAAGCAGTTCCTGATGGGGCAGCAAACAGGACAGTCCACCTGGCTGGATTGCTGATTCGAAAATTTGACCCCCAGTCCTTCAAAGTGTTTGAGAGCAGGGACTCTGAGGTGAGATGTGGAAGGGGAAGAGCTGATGCTAAAACAGACCCATTTGATGTGTCACCTGCTTCTGTAAGTGACATCACCTCAATAACACGTAAGTTTCAGGCCACCTCCACCTTCCTCCAGTAGTGAACCCCTGGCATGCCCAAGTTGACAGCATGACTTTCTAGATTCTTCTTTGCTTCCAAATGATCTTTTAGAGCAGTGGTCCTAACCTTCCTAAATGCTGTGACCCTTTAATACAGTTTCTCATATTCTGATGACCCCCCAAACCTTAAAATTATTTCCATTGCTACTTCATAACTGTACTTTTGCTACTATTTGGAATGGTAATGTAAATGTCTGTGTCAGCCCAGGTCCTCTACAAGAACACATGGTCTTAACTGCTAGGCCAGCACGCCAGCCCCAATAACTCATTTTAAATAGTTTTTCTAAAGTATATATTTTAAGAATTGAAGTTTGGTGTCTGGAGAGATGGCTCTGTGCGGAAGAGCTCTTGCTACTCATACGGAGGACCCAGTTTAAGATCCCAGAACTCACTTCATACAGCTCACAGACATGTCTAATTCCAGCTCTGGATTATTTGATACTCTCTTTTTGGTCTATGAGGGCCCTGCAATCAAATGCGCACACAAATATACACTCATATACGTCATTTAAAAATAAAATTTAAAAAATATTTAAAAACAAAGAGTTGGAGTTTGAATGCAAACACTCCATGACCTGGAAAGTTGTCTACATGGAGACAACTTAGTCCTTTGTCACATGACATGACGTTTAGGGTTACACTCCTCCTTGCTAAGGATTTCCAGTTATGATGCTTACTAGAAGGTTCCTGAGCCCTCCCTATCCTCTAAGACTCCACTTGAACTCTGTTTGGTTAATCTCACTCAGGGGGAGTACTGGGGAAGTCAGAAGTTCCAAGGGACCCCAGGGAAGAGAAGTGAGGGAAGGCTCACATAGAGATGGCACCAGATTCTGTGTTGTGACGTTCACAGTCCACAGACCCTGCCAGTAGCCTTTAAGCAATGCTAAGCATTGCTGGCACTCCATTACACCCTGCCCCAAAACGTACTTGCAGATCGCTGTTCCTTCCCATTTAAATGTCCCAGGAGAATTTCTTCTGTGAGATTCCTGAATTAGAGAACAAAGCAACTACCACCCAGAGGACCACTGGCTCCACTGCTTTGTCTCCACTGTACACAAGGTCAACAAACAGTCGCACCAATAAGCTGGCATCTCAGGGCTAGAGACAGTTTATAAGCAGTAAGTATCCCACATCAATGCCCAAATCCCACAAAGCTGAAATTAGGGTGCCCAACACCTGCCCTCCAGTACCTGTCTGGACCAGTGTTACAATGTGAGTCTCCAGCCTGTAGAGATGATGGTAGCCAGGAGGTAAGCATGCCCACCTTCTGCTTCATTTATAATAGAAATCTGCTTCATTTATAACAGACAAAATTGGAAGCTAAAAGAGATGACACAGCCAAACCCAGAGTCAACCTTAGAAAGGACCACACTAAGGCATTTACTAAATGTCATCAGTGTAACAACCTTCCACATGAAGTAACTCAGAACAGGTTTTACAAGGGTCAGGGGTCAATTGCATAACTTCCTCTGGGGTTCAGAGCATTAACGAGCACCAGGAGAGCCTGAGAGATGAAGAAGCAACTAGCTAGAACTGTTAGGTCTGGGCAGACATCTGAAAAAGTATGACAGTGATTCCCCACACATAGCACCCCTCACTTCTATATCAGTCAGCTATTAAAGCATAACATTCATTCATTCATTCATTCATTCATACCATCACATTCATTGATCTTGTTGGAAGGTCTGTGGAGGAACTGGGATTCGGTTGTGTTTTAGTTTCAGCTGGGGTTGCTCTTTTCCCTGTGTCTCCTGTGGTTTATAAGGAATGGACAGTAGTAACCTGAGATACATACTTGTCTCGACAATGACATAGACACTAGAGAGAAAGATCAAGGATGTTCACCTGCTACTCATTGCACATCTGGGAAACCTCACACTGGTCAAAGCCAATGACATCGGCAAACAGAGTCAAAGAGCCTCCCTCCTGTTTGTTGTGTTTTATGAAAAGATAGAGAAGTCAGGGGTATGTTTGGTTGAGGTGCGGTATGGTATCAGGGAAGGGGGTGCCTCTGAGGGCCCATGCTAAGGCATCCCTTCCCCGTCTGAGGTACCAGCCATACGATGGTATAGTATAGAATAGAGCTTGTTCAGGGCATGAGGAGGGGAGTTGAGAGAAAGGCAGATAGAGAGAGGGAGAGAGGGGGGAAAGAAGAAAAAGGAGGAGGAGGAGGGGGGAGAAGGAGAGGAGGAGGAGGAGGAGGAGGAGGAGGAGGAGGAGGA
>NW_021604568.1:18876853-18881779 GCF_004785775.1 Grammomys surdaster | reverse complement strand
GAGGAGGAGGAGGAGGAGGAGGAGGAGGAGGAGGAGGAGGAGGAAAAGGAGGAGGAAGAGGAAGGGAGAGGAGAGAGGGAAGGGGAGGAAGGAAGAGGGAGGGAGGGAGAAAGAGAGAGAGAGGAGTAGAGGCTGGCCATGAGCACATGGAGAGAGATGGGGGAGGAGAATGGGGAGACGGGGAAGAGGGTTAGGGAGCAATGGCAGGAGAGCAAGAGGAGCAAGAGGGAGAGGAGGGGGCAAACAGCCCCTTTTATAGTGAGTCAGACATACCTGGCTGCTGCCAGGTAGCTGTGGGGTGGAGCCTAGACTAAATGCCAACACTGTTCATGGGAAAACTATAGCCAGGTGTAAGTGTAGAAGATTCCTAGCTAGGAGGGAGACATTCCTCCCAGTGTTGTAATTTGCCACCATAGCCCTCTCCCTTCCCAGTTCCATCAATTCCAAGCTGGAGATTAACAAATAGATCAGCCAATACCATGATGCTGCAGAACCAGCCCATTCCCTGAAGCTTCTCGATGCTTAGGCTCTACCGTAGAAATAGCCAAAAGGATATCGTAGTTTTTAACTTCTATATTCTCAAAAGAAGGGAAAGTCCTAAGGCCAGAGACACACACAGCAGAATAGTAAGACTCAATTTTGTATATTTTAACACTTTTTGTCATTGTTGGCTACCAGGGTCCCAAGCATCTTCCACCCACGGCTGGAAGCAGAGCCAGGGGCTGCTCTCCACATCAGACAGAGGCTCCTGTGCCTGGCAAGCTTTTATCATTAAACTGTCTAACAGTGAAGGCTACTTTTGAGGTGACTTCCTCAGGAAACACGTTGATTTCAAACACCTGGACAGAGCAGATGTCCTGATCGTCTTTTTAATCTCTCTGAACACCTTTATTGATTTATCACCTCTCTTAACATGTGTAAAGAGAGGTTCTGTTTACTAACTCGTGGAGTCTCCCCAGGGCCCAGGAACTGGGGATCAGAGGTGACAGAAACAAGACACTTTTCACATGTACCTGCTGAAAACCATGCACTGCATCAATTTTCAGAGTTGTGAGACATGGTAGGGCGTGGCCCTGGGGCTCCCAGAGCTAAGCCTGATAAAATGGTGTCAATGTTAAATTCTACAAGAGTCTCAAGGATAGGGGAGTTCCAGGGGCTAGTGGAGCAGATGATTTGAGATGACTTATCTGAAACTGAGAATGTTGAAGAGGCTCAGTGAGGATAATGGGACCCAATTGAAACCCAGTTCTCCAGAATTTGGCTATAAGTATGTCCAGAACGTTCACATACCTCCCCTCACAGGTATCTCTCCAGGGTTCTCCCTTAGTCATCTCTCAAGACCGCATAGATGAAGATCCATCCAGACAAACTCCACCATGACGCTCCAGATACGCTCTCAACCGAAATGTAACACTTCTCAGACATTTCATCCCCACAAAGTCCTGCTTAAGCATGATCTTCTATTTCCATGGTGAGAACATAAGAAACAGAGAACACTCACATTCTAAGGGACTTACCTGTTGGCTTCTAGTGCAAGCAGCCATAAGATATTGCAAGCCTTCCCTGGGGCATGAGATAGAACCTATCTATAGTCGAGTATCATTGTCATCAGGCTTTCTCCACCAGGGGGGAGACATCTGTCATCTTTGGACACCTCTTCTGGAAAGCTCTCCTGTAGGCTCCTTACAGTGATCTGGGATTTGCTTCTCTGCTGTTTGTGGATTATTGATTTCCCCCTTTAAAACAGGGAGAACCTACTCTCCCACAGGACAAGTAGGTCTTCCCTTGTGTGAGAATTTGGCTTATGAGGCCCTGAACCTTCTTTTCTGCCTGTGAGATATTCCTCATCACCTGCCACATAATCTGTCATGTATCTTTTCTGGACAAGTTTCCATTCCATCTCATTGCTCCAAAACCCATGGTTGGGAGTCAGTGGGGAGCTCTCAGAAGCTCCCTAGGAGGAAACCCTTCCTTTCCAGCAAGCATAGCACCATCCTCTCTGCCTGACTCTGGATTGGCACTTCCTGCACACTGTGGATTCAGATGGGCATTTGTCCAGCCAAGAAGGTCTGTTTCACAGATGTGGGTAAGCCCCAGCCTGGTTGTTCACAGGGTGGTTACATCTGGACTAATCTTGGCACTGAATCACACACCAAGATGGCTCTGCTTCACTCTCCTCAACTCAGCTCTGTGCTCCAGTAAGGGAAGAACTGATATGGGTTTTTGTGTCTAATAGTTGGCTTGCTGATTTCACTTGTACCCTGGGGTTTTGCTTTAAAATCTCATCATGACCTGAAACAAAATGTCGAGATTTTCCTTGTGCTGTTTTGTGTTTAGCTTTTTATCATTGTAAAGGGTAGAGAAGTCAGGTATGATAACATATACATATCATACCTGTGGAGATAAAGACAGGACTCTGAGTTTCAGGCCAGTCGGGCAACATAACAAGACTCTTTCTCAAAAAGAAAAAAAAATAACAATAGGTAAGTGAGAATTTACAATGGGAGTTTGACAGAAAATGAAATGCTAATGGCCCTCAAATATATGAACAATTTCCCACCTTCATGTGTAGAAAGATAAATGACAATTCACCAGATATATGAATATCAAAATCTCCCAAAAGTGTAAAAACCATTTACTCACATTGTTAATAAAAAATAGTTTTTTTAAATGCTCTATGAGAGCTATGTGCAAAAAATCTGTCAGATTGTGAATGCAGAGGTCAGGATAATGGCTCAGCAGATAAAGGAATTTGCCACCAAGCTAAATTCAAGTTCTTCAACCACATGATAGAAGGAAAGAACTAACTCTCTCCAGTTGTCCTCTGACCTCCACATGAATGCTGTGGCATGCACACACACACACACACACACACACACACACACCAAATAAATAAATTTTACAATTGCACAGGGTAAAAGTGAATGTGACATGTGTCCCCTTTTGTACTCTTGGGAATCTCTCATACTCAAACATAGATGAAGTCAATCAAGACTTCACAGAGCACCTTAGCTCTGTTTCTATAAGAAAAAGGTTGGAAAGGCTATAAATGCATGTCAGTGATGAGATGGGTGAATCCACTATGGAACAAATACAATGAAATACTATACAGATGTTTTAAAATAGTCCTCTAATTCATGGCCATAATGAAATAATCTTCCCTCCATAGACAATAAGCTGCACTGAAATGATTATTTTCTCATACTAGATAATGGGTATTATTAGATTGACCTCCTTGAGAGAAAGAAGGAAAAATCATGTGTACTTGAGAGGTCTAACTTTCAGACACTTTTTACAATGTGTGGTGTGTGTGCTTCTGTATGTGTGTGAATGTGTGTGTTTGTGTGCACACACTCACACACCTGTACAAATTCCCTTGGAAGCCAGAACAAGGCATTAGATCCCCTGGATCTGACGTTATAGGCAATTGTGAGCAGCCCAACCTCAGGACTGGGAACTGAACTGTGGTCCTCTACAAGAGCAACGAGTGCTCTTGACTGCTGAGCCATCTCTCCAGCCCCAGATTTTCAGACACTTTTTAAAGGGCAAAGATTTATTTAGTTTGAAGATAAATTAGAGTATGAGGCAAACACATTTTGATTACAGATGAGCTAGGGAAACAGACTGAAGTTTGGAGATTGGGATAGTTAATACTTAGGAAACAGAATTCTAGAAAAAGAAGAAACCATGCAGAGAACGGTCTCAGCAGATGCCACAACCATGCCACAAATTGTGTATGAATACTAAACAGTGCATGTGTGAAATAAGATTCCACACAGCCAGCAAAGAAATTTCAGGGCTAGAAAACTATCAGAATTTCCAGAGGATCATGGGATGTTCAAGTGCTAACTAACAAGACTGGATAGATACCCTTCAATATCCAAGATGTTCCAGTGATAGAAAAAAGCTTATGCCCTAGGAGCTAAATAAGTCCAAGGTTATATTTAAGCTACTCTTGATGTACCCTAACAAATTAAAAACAGCAAGATAGCACTAATGTTGCTCAAAGTGTACAAACCACCAAAGAAGGAAATGCAAGACTTTCTAGAATACAAAATAACCACAACCAAACAGCATAATAATCATATGTCTAGCATTCTATCGAATATTACAGTCAAAGGAAGCAATAAAATGCCACAAATAACTAGAAGAAATAGGCCAATACAAATAAATCAACTAATCTCTCAATGATATAATTAACAGCCAAGAGTTTTAAAGCAACTACAAATGGCTCCCAATGTCTAAAGGAAAACATGAGCACAATGAGAAAAAACAGAGACTAGAAGCAGATGAAACCAAAATACAAAAAAAAATTATATCTGAAATAAAAAACTGCATTGAGTGATGTCAAAAACATATGAGAAAGATCATAGAACTTGAAGGCAGAGCATGGAAAATCATTTCATCTGCTATACAAAAAGGCAGAAGAGGGGAGGCTAGAAACAGGAACGGATACCAAAAGATCTACAGAGCAATCTAGCATACAAGTAACTGAAACATTAGAACCTGAGATGGTGGGAATATATGAAGAAATAATGCCTGGAATCTTTATAGATTTTATGTAAAGTTAAATCTAAAAAGAGCCAAGAAATCCCAACAAATCTCAAATGGGAACAATAAATAAAATGCTAATATGTCACCTCATAATCCAATTCTGAAATCAATGAATAAAGAAAGGAACATACAACGTAGAGAAGCAAAACTTGCAGAAAAACAAAGGACTGTGATTCCTCACAAGAAAAAATGCAAGACAGTGGAAAATATGGTAATGTCCTACGTATCAAAGAATAATACAAATAGATGATAGATAAGATAAACAGATTAGATGGAAGGATGGATGGATGGATGAAAGGAAGGATAGATGAAAGGATGGATGGATGGATGGATGGATGGATGGATGGATGGATGGATAGATGAAAGGATGGA
>NW_021604568.1:18873051-18875551 GCF_004785775.1 Grammomys surdaster | reverse complement strand
AAATAAAAAAACATGCATAGAGAAACAGAAATAGAAGACATAAAGAAAACAGGTAGCAAGATGTCAAATACAAACCCAGCTGTATCGTCATGTCAGTTATGAATGAAGTAACCGGATCATTTCACCAGCTAAGGAAGGGTGCTGCCAAACAAAACAAAGTCAACTATATTTTGTCATAGGGATGTACCTTAAGTGCAAATATGTGATATATGTAAAGTTAAAAGACAGAAGACTTGGAGTGTGGCTAAGGGACAGAACAACATGTTTACTGTATGGGGAGCCCCAGGTTCAATGCTAGCGGCAAAAGAAATTTAAAATTAAAGCAATGGGAAGACAATCGTGGTGACAACAGTAGCTTAATAAAGCTGGGTGTCGCTATCAAAATTAGGCACATTTGTTCATATATGAAGAAGGTCGTGATAATAATAAAATTAGCTAACTGGTGGGCTATTATAATGTTCCTAAATGATTATGCACCTACTGATACAGCTTTATACCACAGAAAGCAAAAGCCATCAGAACTAAAAGGAAGACTAAGAGACATAATAATGGCACTTGGTAATTTTAACATGCCTCTTATTCGTTAATAAAAATCGATAAAATCACAAATAATATAGAATTCTGAGCAAACTTAGCAATCAGATGGACATAATTGGTACTTGTACAGTACACCCAACAGCTGCATATCCTTTCCATCCAGTAAAGTGTTTGTTGTATCAGCAGAAGGACCTGAGTTTAGATCCCTACAGCTCCTTAAAAAAGTAAAATAGAGAAACAGGCACAGCGGTGCACCGCTGTAATCTCAGCACTGGACACACGAAGGACGAGGTTCCTGGAGTTTGCTGTCCAACCTATCTTGCTGAAACAGTGAGCTCTGGGTTCAGAAAAGTTCCTGTCTCAAGATTAAAGTAGAGAGTAACTGAGAATGAAAGCCAATGTTGGCCTCAGTT
The DNA here is from genome assembly GCF_004785775.1 of Grammomys surdaster. Taxonomy (NCBI): domain Eukaryota; kingdom Metazoa; phylum Chordata; class Mammalia; order Rodentia; family Muridae; genus Grammomys; species Grammomys surdaster. The sequence goes on along the minus strand of NW_021604568.1, from coordinate 18,874,601 downwards.
CTAAACAGACACACACACACACACACACACACACACACACACTGCGGGGGGAGACCAACACATAAACTCACACATCAAATAAAGATATACCATATCCAATGCCATCAAGAAAAATCTTTTAAAATATGAATGGACTAAAAAAATTGTGAAACATGTTCTTTTACTGGAATGAAGTCAAACCAAAGTACAGCAGATACCTAGAAAATTTTCAATGACTTACAAATTAAATGTCACAATTTTAAAAGTTCATGGATTAGAAAAAGACTGAATGATGCTTTTTATAAAGTACCAAAATTAGTACAGCATACAGTCGAAATGGCTTTTAAAGAAATCTCACAGCTTTGAAACATACATATATTAGAAAGAACATCGGCTAATTAGTCATTTATAAGCTTCTAATTTACAGAAGAGCTAATTAATCTCAAAGCTAAAGAAAGAAAAGTAGTGAAGTAGAAATAAATAAAGCAAATAAACGGTAGAGAACAACAGCGAAATCCAGTCGTTCAGTTCAAATGCTGACAAAACTGATTGACTTCTATTAAATGTATTAAATGAAAAGGGGAAAAAAGAATCATGGAGACAGATGATAGATCCTACAAATAGTAAAAGAATAATAAGGAATCTTCATATTTCATGTCTATATATCCAACAGCATATCTGAAATAGAACTGTTTCTGGATATATAAAAAGTTCTCAAAACTAAGAAAAGATTTGATTTCCATCTCATCCTTTGATCCATTTAAGAAACTGAATTTGTGAAACTGGTGAAATGGCTCAGTGGTTAAAAACACCTGCTGCTCTTTCAGAGGAGTGGGGTTTGATTCCCAGCACCCACATGGTGACTTACAAATGTCTGTAACTCCAGTTTGAGAGGCTCTAACACCCTCTTCTGGCTTCCACAGGCACTGCACACACACACACACACACACACACACACACACACTGCACAGACATACATACAAGCAAACACCCATACACATAACATTAAAATAAATAAATCTTTAAAGGTCTTAGGAAAATGAATCCATAAATACAAATCCTCCTAGAGAAAACTGCAGTGTGAGAGAATTATATTGGTAAATTCTAACAAAAGAAAGTCAACATAAAATTAACACAGGACTACAAGCAAGCCAATGCCTTTCATGAGTATAAAAGGAAATATTCTGTGAAATATTCTACATGTGTATGTTAATGTGTATATATGAGTGTGTATGTGAGTGTGAATGCATGTGAGCGTGTGTATATGAGTAGGTGCATGTGAGTGTATGAGTGTATATGCATGTGTGTGCGTATATGTGAATGTGTATATGAGTGTGCATGTGGGCGTGAAAATATGTGAATGTGTGTATATGAGTATGTGTATGTGTGTGAATGTATGTGAGTGTGTACATATGAGTGTGTGTGTGAGTGTATGTGTTTATGTGACTGTATATATATATGGATGTGGATGTATGTGTATATGTGAATGTGTATTATAGAGGTGTGTATATGAGTGTGTGTGTGTATGCAAATAGGTATGCACAGAAGTGTGTATATGAGTGTGTGTATAT
>NW_021604568.1:18857339-18873041 GCF_004785775.1 Grammomys surdaster | reverse complement strand
ATAGGTATGCACAGAAGTGTGTATATGAGTGTGTGTATATGCAAATATGTATGCACAGAAGTGTGTATATGAGTGTTTGTATATGCAAATATGTATGCATAGAAGTGTGTATATGAGTGTTTGTATATGCAAATATGTATGCACAGAAGTGTGTGTATATGAGTGTGTATGTATGTGTGTGTGTATACAAGTGTGTATGTGAGTATAAATGTATATGAATGTGTGTGTATGAATATGTTCATGTGACTGTGTGCACATATGCGAATGTATGAGTGTGTTTGAATTTATATATCAGTGTGTGTATGTGAGTGTATGTACATGTGAATGCATATGGATGTACGTGTAAATGTACGTGTATGTGTATATGTGATTGTATATGGGAGCGTGTGTATGTGAGTGTATGTGTATATGTGAGTGTGTATTATAGAAGTGTGTGTACATGAGTATGTATGTATGTGAGTGTATGTGTGGGGTGAAGATATATGTGGGTGAATGTGTGTATGCATGTGAGTATGTGTTAGTGTGTATGTATGTGTGTATGAGTGTATATACATGTGAGTGTGTTCATGTGAGTATATGTGAATCTGTATCTACTTGAGTCTGTGTGTTATTAGGTTAGCGATAGAACCCAGGGTATCACACAACCAAGCCAGTGTTCTGCCACTGGGATACACACCCAGATCTTTACTCCATTTTTAAAATATTGAGACACAGTTTCCTGAAGCTGCCCAACCTGGCCTTGACATACCTCTGAAAGCCCAGGCAAACTATGAATATGTGGTCCTGCTTTCTTGGCTCCAGAATAACTATATCACAGGCCTGTGCCAGTAAACACTGAAAAATGAATACTGTTGATTTTAAAAAGCAAATCTTGGACCTGAGGAGATAGGTCACTGGCTAAAGCACTGTTGGACAGACCAGGGTACAAACTCGCCCGTGACTCCAGCCTCAAAAGGCATAAAACAGGGACTCCTCCAGAGCAGGGCCTGCATTATGAGTGAATCCTGGGTGTGACTGAGATCTATTTCAAACAAGTTAAATGGTAATCAATAAAAGATTCCTGGTATCAACTTTGCCCCCAACCCCCGCATACACACACTCCCTCACACACGTGTATACACACACATATGGTCACACATATGAACACAAATGAATGCATACAGCATATTTTTTCCTCTGTGTGTTTCTGAGGATCAAATCTTTACACACACCGGGCAGGAGCTCTACCTACCACTGAGCTCTATACTCAGCTATTAATATATATTAAGAAATGCAATGCAATCTAAACAGGATTGCAAGGCTTGTATTAAAATTTGAAAATCGATAGAATTTGCTACATTAAACAAAATAAGGAGGAAAATCATAAAAACAATTCATACATTCAGGTAAAAAGCATTTGAGAAATCCAACACACAGGTATTGCTTTTAAAGAAAGGAAGGGGGCTGAAGAGATGGCTCAGCGGTTAAGAGCACCAACTACTCTTCCAGAAGTCCTGAGTTCAGTTCTCAACAACCACATAGTGGCTCACACTCATCTGTAATGGGATCCAATGTCCTCTTTTGGTGTGTCTGAAGACAGCTACAGTGTACTCGTATACATAAAATAAGTAAATAATTCTTTAAAAAAATTAAAAGTAAGAAAGAACCAGTCAGAAAAAAAAAAGGAGCAAAGGGAGCTTCCTCAACTTAAGGAATAGTCCAGGAAAATCCCTCAGCAAGCATTACGTGCACTTGAAGGTAGTAGAAATTTCCTCCCTGACATTAGGGAAAATGGAAAAGGTGGCTTTTTTTCACCATTTCTAACCAACATTGTGCTCGAAAGCCCAGCTTATACAATTAAGCTATAAAGGAGGGGAATACATAAGGAAAAATTAAAGTGGTCTCTCTAGACAGTATTGATGCCTACACAGAGAGACTTAATCCATAAAACAACTATGAAAGTAAATCACCTAGCAAAATCACAGATACAAAGTTAATACAGAAAAAAAAGAACTTTTAAAAGTTAATACATAAAAACCCATGGTGGGGAGGGGGACTAAAGAGATGGCTCAAGTGGTTCAGAGCACTGGCTGTTCTTCTAAAGAACTCCACTTAGATTCCCAGAAACCACCTGGCAGCTCATAACTATCAGTAACTCCAGCTCCAGGGGATCTGACACCTCTTCTGGCTTCCTCATGCATCAAGTATACACAGAGTGGTATACGAACATACATTCAGGCAAAACACTCACAGTAAAATAAAATACCAATTGGATTAGCAGGAAACATTTCAAAATTCTACCATGAAACAAGACTACTTAAAACACACACACACACACACACACATTTTCAAATGCGTAAGACTGCTGTGTTGAAATGTATAAAGCATTGCCAAAGGACATCAAGAACTTCTGAAAAAAATTAACTGACTTGAGGGATAAGCTGTGTTCACAGCAGAAAGACTCAATATGGTTGTAGTGCTGATTCCCCCCAATTAATCTGTAGGTTTAATACGATTCTAATAAAATTCCCAACTGCCTGTTTTTTAGAAACTGAAATGCCAACGATTAAAATTAATATAGAGATAATGTTATTATCAAACAGACAAAATAATTTTGGATAAAAAGAACATGATAACGGAGCTGTATTAGTTTATTTCTTATTATCCAAGTAAATACAAAAGCCATACATATACAAGTGCACATATGGTTTACATAGAAGCTGGCGTAACTAAAATGGTGTGATACTAGAATAAGACAAAGAGTCCAAAAATAGACATATAAGTAATAGCCAATCGATATTGGCAAGAGCAATAGACCCACTCAATAAGAGATAGATAACACTAGACCAAGTACATACCATAGGCTTGGTGTGTGGTTGGGCATGAGTGTTTACTTATGTAGGTGTGAGTGTGTGTGCATGTGTGGTGAATGTGCATGCATGTGTATGTATGTACACATTTGCGTGAAGGGCATAAGCCAACATTACTTGTCTTCTTCAGTTGCTCTCTGCCTTATTTTTTGAGACAGGATCTCTCACTGAGCCTAGAGCTCACTAACTTGGCTGGAACTACTGGCCAGCAACTCCCTGGGATTCTCCCTCCTTGTCTCCCCAGCACTGGGACTATGGACATACACTGCCATGCCCCACTGGTATGTGAGTGCTGGAGGATTAAACTTGGGTCCTCAAGCTTACCTAGCAAGCAACTGAGCCATATCCTCAGGCCCCACCCATCTTTTACGTGAATCTTATGTCCAGACATGATGGCACATATTTTTAATTTCACTTATTTACTGAAGCAGAAGATTTCAAGCTTGAGGCCAATTAAACTACACAGAGAAACCTTGTTTCAAAAACCAAACAGTCCAAGAATGGTGACCTGTATCTTTAATCCCAGCCCTAGACAAGCACAACCAGGTGGATCTCTGTGAGTTCAAAGCCAGCCAGGTCTACATTTTGATTGTATTCCAGCCAGGGCTACTTAATGAGGCTTTGTCTCAAAGATCGCGCATTTACCTGTGATGTGAACATAGAATAAAATAGTTTGAAGACAAAGAACTGGTTAGGTGGAAGAGTGGAAGACTGTGGAAGGGAAACCTGGCCAAAGCATACATGCTTTTAAGAAAATGTCCTTGGGAAGCCAATTACGACCTACAGTGAATATACACTGATAAAAATCTTCAAAGGGACTCTTGACCCATAATTCAATATACCCAAACTACAAGCTCTAAATAAATCATAAACCTACAAATACTACAATATGACCAAACTATAAGTTCTAAATAAATCATAAACCTATATGTGGCCATTAAAAGTAGGCAGGGGTATAGCTCGGTGTTACAGTGCTTTCCTGGTGTGTGCAAAATCCTGGAGGTGGTCACCAGCAGTACCAAAACATCAGTGGTAACACCTATCCTCTCAGCGCAGGGAACCAAGGCAGATGTATTTCAAGCTTAAGACCAGTCTGAACCACACAGGGAGTGTGTCTCCCATAACAACAATAATAACTGATATTCCCTTCCTTCTAAAGAGTCTATTAATAAAAATAGTTGAATTGTCATCATATTTGCTCTTAAGTTAATGCTTCTAGCCAAAATATGCTGTCCATTTGATGCTATCTTCCATAAGAGAAAAGAATAATTAATAATAATAATAATAATAATAATATAATATGTTGGGTCACATATGTACATATGTATATACATGTGTACATTTAGGGGCTAGAGAGATGGCTCAGCAGCTAAGAACACTTGTTCTTGCAGAACACCCTGATTCAGTTTCCAGCACCCACATGGAGGTTTACAACCACCCATAACTTCAATTCTAGAGAACCCCTCTCTCCTCTGACCTCCAAGGGCACCCAGCACGAACTGGGTTCACATATACTCACTCAAGCAGGCAAAATGTTCACACACGTGAAAATAAATAAAATAATTCTAAATATACTTTAGAATGTGTAAGTAACATTTGTGGTTCATGCAAAGACAACTCAAGGGGGGAAAACAGACCAAAGATGCAATAGATGTTTCATAAAAGAGAACTAATAAATAATGTGATTTTAAAAGAGTGCTCTACAATATTATCATTGGGGGAACCAAAGGAAAAAGATAATGATGTTCCCTCACAACCACTTCAATCCTAAGCATGAACAAACAGGACTCTGTAATGAGTCTTGTTGGAGTTGGGTTTCCAGTCCCAACAAGTTCCCACTTTGGGGAATGGCAAGAGACCTGCTCAACTTAGGTACACAGACAAAACAAAAATGTGACCACTAGTCTGAGATCTCGAGATACCACGAGAGGAATAACTCAGTTACCATGACTACAACTGCACTGACAAACTATCATCGATTTGCAAAGGATTCTGAGATTGCCAGGGTCTTCTTCTCCTCAACCCAAGAAGAGCTACTTCTGAGCAAAATTTCCAGGGCCAGCAAGAAGCCATAGTGGTTAAGACATTTGCCACCAAGCCTGTCTTATCTGCCTTTAATCCACACCCACCCAGGACCCAGCACGCTAGAAAGACAGAACCAACTCTCACAAGTTGTCCTCTGACCTGTGCATGGGTTCCATGACGTACACACACACACACACGCACACACACACAAATAAATGATTAATAAACAAACAGACAAAGGCCTGACCTGCAACTCAAACTTCACCATTGAGTGGCTGAGACCTTAAACAAGTTACATCACATCTGTGCCTCTGTCTCTACTTGCATGAAATGGGAACCATTTCCCTCACAGAATTGTCTTAACAACCTGGGAACTAGAAGGTCACTCCGCATGTGGTCCCATTTTCCTAAATGGCTCAAGTGACTATCAGTGATGAATCTATCTGGCTTCCTGGCTCTGCAGACCTATGCAGGTCTTATGAGCTGAGTAACCTGTGCCAGCACTGGACCTCTCTGTTCCCAGGTCCTTTTTATATTGTGCCTGCTCCATATCACATCAGGGACTATATCAACCAAGCAGAGGCATGAATGAGAGATGTCAAGCAGGAAGAAGAGAAGCCAGAGCTCTCCTACCTGTCTGCCTGAGGCACTGCCTTTCATGGCAGTCCTCCTTCGCCTCGGTTCCCACTGAGCGAGCCTGCCTGATTCCAGAACACATTGGACTTGAACAGCACCCTCTGTCCCCTTTGCTTCACTAGTCCCCATGGGTAGGTACTTCTTGCGTCCTGCCCTGGCTCAACCTCCTTACAAACCTGACTTAGTCTGCTGGACTCCTCCACACCAGCCACATGACAAAGTCTCTGTCTTACATTTCCTCTGTTCTGAGTAACTGGCAGGCTTCCCGCTTTCCTGGTCAGCTCCTAGCTGCACAGATGGTTGGTCACCTGGTATGGAGGACCCTTGAGATTTGAAGAACGTTTGTTGTAATTGCATCTTCACTTGTACAGAGCCCACTGTAAGTGCCGGTCTGTATCAGTCAGTCACTGCGAATCCTCTGCTCCTTTTAGTAAAGAGCATGCTGCTAATTACCTATTACCCCAGAGGATATTTCAGAAGCTTTGCGGCCAGATGCCTGGCTCTGGGCATTTGCTTATGAGAATTGTCTCTGCTGTGAGACAGGAGGATAGAAAGTATACTATCCTTTAGTATAGAAGAAGGATTCTTCTTGATTCTTCATGAATGTCATCCCTGTTTACAGTGGACCTTTCTCACATCTGGGCAGAGTTCAGAACTAACGCTTCACACTGTCTATGCCCCAAAGCTCAGGCCTGATGCTGTCTATTGATTTCATGTGCAGCATAACCTCAACTACACTTACATAGTGCTAGATTCAAATGTGCCCTACTGGAAATGGTGATATAACTTGCCATCTGAAAATGTAGAGCACTGTGGTGGTTAATTGTGAGTGTGTGTGTGTGTGTGTGTGTGTGTGTGTGTATCTGTGTGTGTCTGGTGTCTGTGTGTGGTGTATGTGTGGGGTACATTTGTCTGTGTGTGTGTCTGTGTGTATCTGTGTGTGGTATGTGTCTCTGTGTGTGGCATGTATATGTTTGTGAATATGATATGTGTGTATTGTGTGTGTGTGTGTGTCTATCTGTGTATCTGTATGTCTGTGTATGTGCGTGTGTGGATGTGGATGTGGTCTGTATGTGTATGCATGTGTGTGTCTATGTGTGGTATGGTGTACATGTGTCTGTGTGTGTGTCTGCATGTATCTGTGTGTGGTATGTGTCTGTGTGTCTGTGTATCTATGTGTGTGGCATGTGTATGTTTGTGAATATGATGTGTGTGTATTGTGTGTTTGTGTGTATAGTGTGTGGTATGTGTGTATGTATGTGTCTGTGTGTGTCTGTGGTGTGCATGTGGTATGCATGTGTATGTGTATATGTCTGTGTCTGTGTGTGTATCTGTGTGTGGTGTGTGTGTATATGTGTGTGGTATATGTGTGTGTGGTGTCTGTGTGAGTGTGTATGTAGGGAGTACACACATGCCCAATTGCATGTGTGGAGACTGAGGATAATCTCAGGTGTAGCTCCTCACTTTCTACTTTCATTGTTTGCCTCTGTGTATGAGGCTATATGCCTGGAGATCTTCCATGAACTCATTTGTGTCTGTCTCCTGTCTTATAACAGAACCCTGGGATCGCAGGTCCATGTTACTGCACCCCAGTTTTATGGGGGTCCTGGGAATCCAAACCCAGGACTTCATGCTGTATGGCAAGTCCTTTACCCACTAAGCCATCTCCCCAGCCCTGTGATGGTCATCTAACTATCCAGTTGACTGGGCTAAGAAACACTTGGAGGTTAGTAAAACACATGAATGGAGGAGGAATATGGAACAAGAGGACACTGGCCCAATGAGTGAATTAATCCTTTGATGGATTTATAACATGATGTCATTATCGTGAGAAGGTGGGAGATGGAATTAGGAGATGGAGCCTGTTACAGGTAAATACAGCACTGGGGTGTGTCCACAGGAGCTACATCTTGACCCAGCCACCATGACATAAGCTGCTCTGTCAGCCTTGTCTTCTCTATCATGATAAACTGTTCCTTCTGAAATGATAAGACAAAACCAAAATCATTTCCTTCCTTCTTTGAGCTGTTTCTACATAAACAATCTTTCCCAGGGATGAACACAGTAACTAATAGATCATTTATTCAAAGAAGTCAAAGCATGTAATCAGACACAAGGTCTCATTGGTGCCCAAGTGCACTCTGGACATTTGGCTTTCCCCAGAGCTGCTGAAGGATGCTGGAGTTAGATGCCTTCCATAGTGTTGAATGGCCCAGGACAGACGGTCATGTGCACACACACGGTCCTAGAAGAGGACTGTGACAGGGATGAAGGAGTTCTCTGACCACACAACAGAGTTCAGGAAAGACAGGAAGTAAGGAAGAAAAGGACTGTTATACACCCTGCTGCCTTGGCTTATTTATCAGAAAACCAGGGTGCTGGCCTTTTGCTTATTGCCCTTGAGAACACTGTTGGGTCCTCTAAGTCTCTGAAAGCTCAGAGACACTTTCTCTGTGTTCAGCCATGCGGTTTTGTGTTCCTCACCTAAGACCCAACTGAGTAAGTGGGATCCTTCACTTAGGTCAAAGTTCAGAAGGGGTAAGTAAGATCCTTCACCTGAGTCAAAGATATATCAATCTGTCACAATAGCAAGTCACATCAACCTGTGACTGGAACATGAGACCTCTATATAAAGACACAGGAATTAACCAATCTGCAGGCTATCTGTGCTGATCATTAAACCAGGAACTTAGAAACTTGTGCAAAACAGGAATAGCATTTACCTTTATTGTTTTTAAGATTAAACGCAAGTAGGTAAAAATGTTTGGCCCAGAGTATGGGTAATAATGGCACCCAAGAAAGATGGTCTCTCTATCTGGATACAGCCATAGCCCATGTGGCTACGTCCTCGTCTACCCATACTAACAGGAGTCTCTGATGTACATGCATAGAAATAGAAAAGAATTTCTATGTTTTAATGTCAGTATGCTCATGTAGTATTCTATTAAACAACTTTGTCCCACCTCCTATCCCCAATCATAATAGGTCTGTGGATTGCTATTTCTCTGCCCTGAAAATAAAAATCTCAGATACTTCCCACAACCTTTCTGATTACTCTTCAACAATCAATAGTTTGTATTCTCTTGTCAGCCCCAGCACTTAGTGTGGTCAGCAAAAAGTGTGTCTTCCCAACTAAGTTCTAACCTTCTCACATACCAAAGTTCTCCCTTGGTTGGGCCAGCCTCAGGCAGAGGGAGATCTGCATGGGATAGGGACCATAGGCAGTTCCTCACTATTTCCCAACTTTGTATATACTGCTAGCCACCACAAAGCCTTTAGGATAAGCTATCTTCTCCACTCTATCTTCCAAAAAGAAATCAGACACAATTGAGAGCTGGACTTGGCTGTCAAGGATGTCCAAAATTCACTCTCCCCTTGGAAAGATTTTATCTGGGTTTCTCTGAGTCTCCCCTGCTAGGCATCACTCCTTCTGCTACTTAGAAGACCCTATTTCCTGTTCTCCCAGAGCCACTCAAACAATCTTAGGTGGGGCCATACTGTCCCAGCTGCCAAAGTTAACATGTCTTGCCTACAGGTCCTCTTGACTCTTGAGAAGGTTCATGTACCTGCCCTGTGAAGCATAGGAGTGTGGGTCAAGCTTGCTTGACTTTGTCTCTTCCTTGAGTTTGTCTCCCTTGACTTGAGAAGGAAATGAGACAGAGTGGGCCAGAAGGGGTCATGACCCGGGAAACATACCAAATTCCAGGCAGGGCTACAAATCTTCTACATGAACACTTTGCTACACTCCTTCCACAGCTTCATATAGAGTATCACTTTAGCATCCAAATAAGGCCTGGGATGTAGCCCAGTGGTAGAAAAATGCTGGCTTAGCATGCATGAGGCCCTGGGTTCTACCCCACAGTGGCACCTGCAACTTATTCACATGCCCAGGGTAGCTGGAGATGCTCTGACCCACACCTGCTACTTCCAAACCTTACCTAATCATAAAAACACTTCCACTTCAGAATCAATGAACTGTGTTGGGAGAAAGAGAACCTCAGACTCGGTATTGCTTTAAGTACCTAATAGGCATGTCCCAGACCCTCAACTGAGATGTTCACACTCAAATCCTAGCTTGGAAGCAAACAGCGAAGTCACTTCACCAAGAGTGCAGGGGTGGGGAAGCAGACGGTGGGTGTGTCTACCGGATGGCAGCTTTGTCTTTCTTGAAAACTGATCAAACATAACAGCTGTTCCATACCAGAGCAGAGAGGCCAGCATAGAGCAAGGCATAGGTATAAATCTCCCTGTCGCCAAAGCCTGACAGTGCTGGGTGTCCGTTGTTCCCACTCTCCCAATCAGGAGCTCATATTCTGCTGCTCCTAGGAATGTGCAGGCACCCAGTCAGAGGCTGGCAGCCCAGCCTCCGAAGAGCAATGCTCCAGGCTAAAGTGCCTTTATTGCATCTTGGGGAACTATTAGAATGTCTTTGACAAGGATTTCCTGTTGTAAATACTTCTGTCTCTTGACAAAGAAGTTGTTGATCTCACACACCTTTGGCTGAGGTACTTCCTCTGCCTTCCTTTCAGTGTTCACCAGGCCTATGAGTCAGAGGAGGACAAATGATCAGTGTCATTTCCATCCAATGTTGTGTGAAAACCAGTGTGGGAACATGTGTTAGTTGACAGGATTTTTAAAGTTAATATTTCTAAATTAAAGTGATAAGTGCAGGCATGCAGCCTCCCATACAGTTTAACTGGTGATGTGTTCTAGAATATTCATGATTCTCCATCTGTGCAGAACAGAAGAAAATGCACTAGACTGACTCAGAAGGCAGAGTGTGGGCCTTGCTCTGCCACTGTGTACCAGCCTGTGTAACCTCGAGACACTCTAAATCTTGCTAGGCTTAGATTATTTGTCTCTATAGTATCCACCGTAGCATTTGTTCAACTGACCTCTGACCTCAAGGGCTATTAGGAAGTTGTTGGAAGAAAGCAGCTATAAGCCATCATAGGTGAGGAGATTTGAGGCATCCAGGATAGACCCCAGATGCTGTGGAAAGAGGAGGATGAACAGTACAACATCCACTCTGCAGGAGCTGTTGGCTTTCAATAAAGCCCACATCCCTAGCCTGTCAGTGTAAGGATGTGAGACATCACCCATTGAGCCAGGCCAAATGACCAAATGGGCCCAAGGAATCATCTGTGTCCCTGGATGTATCAACATCCTCGGGATCTGTGGAATCACAGACACAGAAGTTACTTGCAGTCTAAAGAGCCAACTCACACTGGCCAATCACATACATGTGCAGCCGTCTGGAACCAGCCATGATGGAAGCTCTTACAACCCCAGAAACTGGCAAACACAAGCCAGGGCCAAGCAAGCAATATCACCAAGTGACAGAAGAGACAGTCAAATGGGACAGACAGCAGAGATCCTCCTCAGTGGTACCTGAAGGGGCCAGCACTCAAGAACTTCTTGAGAAATCTCTGCTGACAGAAATGCAGGCAACATGTTCTTCCTGTCTATGACTTCTGTACATGTAGGCTGGTCAGAGCATGGATAAGACCATGTCAGAAGAGGCAGGTCAACAGGCAGCTGGCCAGGGTCTAATGTACCTGTTCTGCTCAGCCCAGACTCAGGCAGTCTCAAGGCCCTCTGAAGGCCTTCCCTTGGAAGAATTGTATGTCTAAGGTCACACACTTCCCTGTGAAAGGCAGTGTTCTAGGCATGGAATACAAAGACTTAGACTATTAGCCTCCATTGATAACACCTCTTCATTTCCAGAGGTCCCCTGGAGTCATCCATGGCTTCAGTTATGACTGTCCTGAGCCCAATGCCCTCCTCTCCCAAGCCCTGTTCCAGGTCACATTCTGGCCTGCATCTCCCAGAATAAGACAGAGTCAGTGCAGGTCCTAAAATGTATTCACTGTGGACCCACAGCTGTCTCTGAGTTGTCTCCATTCAGCTGTAGATCAGACATAGGCCACACAGACCAACAGAATGAATAACAAACACATTCTGGAGAGGGGGTAGAAGCAGAGCACTTCCTGAGAGGCATCCTTTAAGTCACCAAGGATCCTCCAACAATCAAACCACTTGCAGTTATTAAACGTGTGGGGAGAAACCACTAACCCAGTGTGACACTGAAGTCACAGTGAGTGAGTCATGCTGCACAGATCAGCACCTTATCCAACTTTAAACCAGGGTAGCACAGCCTCCCGTGTAGTTTCTCTGCTTACCAGTAATTTGGGTAACGTGACTTGGCCCAGAAATTGTAACTATAAATAAAATAGCATCCTCTAACAGATGTCTGCCCTCTGTACTAAGTTCCATCGTGGGCCAAAATCCTACCTAGCACATCTGTAGCTCTGCCCAAGGTCAGGATCCACTGCCATCCCAGATCTGGGTCTTCAGAAGACAATGCCATTGTCTGTGAGTGTGATTTGTGCTCACATGTACTAGCAAGGTCTAGGGAGACCTCTTTCCCACGCCTGTATAGCCATGGCTTCCACACACATCACTACTTCTGTGTGGGATTCTGACAGAGGAACATCCCTTCCCCCATTACCCTGTCACTTGTCTCTTCTCAATCCTCAAGCCCTTCCCTGTCAGGTGGAGGTGTCAGAAGCAGACAGACCTGAACATGGGGATTTATTTCCTGGTAACTTTTGGAGTGAAGCTCCCAGGAGAGGCCAGCAGTAGAACATCAGGGAAGCAAGACAGGAGAGGCCTGGAAACTACATGGAGATAATTTCAGGTGGCCTCGTAATTGTCACTGAGGGTCATAGGAGCTCTGAGCCCCAGTCACAGCTCTGGGTTTGTCCTTCCTGTCAGTGCAGGCATGGGAGCTTCTCTCTGCCCCACTCACATCTCCCTAGCCTCCTTCCCCGACCTTGGTATGTGCACATGCACACATGCAATGTTTATGGATGCGAATAGGGAATGCCCCAGCTCACATGGGAGAATCAGATGTCAGATGACAACCTCAGGTGTGAATCCTCATCCTCTGCCTTATTTCAGACCAGCTCTCTTATTCACCAATACGGATGCCAAGCTAGCTGGCCTGGAGCTTCCTATACTTAAATCACACAAGCAATCCTGAGAACTGGTTTTCCCACGAGTTTTCCTCTCAAAGCAGCAGCTCTTGCGTTATAGACACATACTGTGTCTCTGTGCCCAGCTTTCCGCGGTTCTAGGAAACTTGTGTGGCAAGTACTGTATCCATCCAATTGTATCCCTAGCCTTGCGTAATAACCAAACTTGGGTTGACTGTCTTGGCAGCAGTCACCTTTACACACTGAGCCACCTCGACACCCCCTTCCTCATTTTGTCTCTCAGTAAGACCAGGGAATCATCAATTTGGCTACGCTGGCTTCCCAGCGTCTCCAGGGACCCTCTTGTCTCCAGCGCTATGATTAAAAGCATCATTCTTTTATTAATGTGGGTGCTGGAGGTCAGTCCTCAGGCTCGAGTCCTCAGGCTGAAATCACAGGCCCTTGAACTGAGCAATCTTCTTCAGACCCGTGAGCAAGGACTTTTTGGCTGCTCCAGAACACCAAGGACTGTGACCATGAGTCCTCACATCCTCCCAACACCTTGTGTGACTCTCATGATTGCAGCAGCTCAGTGCTAGCCTGGGAAGTCGTACGTGCCAGAAAGATGAGGGGTGGAGACGTAGATACAGCAAGACACACAAAACTGGGAAGAACTATTTGAACAACTACTCTAGTACCTCAAAGAAAGTGCAAAGGCTTTTATTCGGGGCAGCAGGGGAGGGGAACACTATGGAGTCGGGGGGTCGGGGGGGGGAGAATAAACAGCTGCCTGGAACTGGAATCCCAGCCTGCTGTCTACATTGTGGCCATGAGCAAGTCTCAGCAACTGAGCCCTTCTCACCATCTGTGGAATAATGAGACAAGGAAACTCTCTCTAGCTCTCAGGGTTACTGTCTGATTTAAGTGGAATAATGTGGTAGAAGTGTTTCGTCAGTCGCAGAGGGATTCCTGTCCTGGAAGATGCAGCCTGCTGTCACCAGCATCATCAAGTCCTATCCAGCACTTGGCCTGGGATTTCCTCCCTTCTCCCCTGGATGCTCTCCCTTGCCAACTTCATTTACTAGCTCTCTCCCAGGCTGTGCACTGCTAAACTCCTAATTCGAAATAACCTGATAAAATGCTCTTGGGGGACTTGCTGCTTCCAAATAGATATACAAGGACCGTGTTGGCCCCAAACACAAACTGCAGGGCCCTGGTCACAGCAGAGGTGCATTCCACAGGCCAGCAAAGCTCACCCCAGCCCCCAGCTCTCTGCAGCCAGCTCATTAAGACCTAATCACTAGAGGGCTGATGTAGAAGCCAGGTGGAGAAAGCTGTTTGTCCAGACGTGCTCAGAGGAAATCAACTCATCTGCAGAGATGCTAGCCTGGGAAGGACCTCAGCCTTGTCCCAGACTCCTGCTCTCTTCTCTTCCTTTTCCTTGGAGTCTGAGACGGATCCCCAGGGTGGAGAACCAAAGCACCAGCACTGTGGGGGCTCTGTCTCAAAATATGTGAGTTCAGCTGATCTCCAGATGCACTGTTTCATCCTGTCCACATTTTACCAGCATGCTAAACTGGAAGTAGCATGAGTGTTAGCCTGGATGGCAAGAAAATGTGGCCTAAGGCCCTGGGCTCTCAGAAAGTCTCTTACCTCCCTACCAGCCTCAGTTTCCTTGCCTGTGCCATGAGAACAGCCATGCTCCTGCCTGTCAAAAGCACCCAGAGGGACGAAGGGGATGGGCAGAAATGAGTCTGGATTCCCAGCACCCAAGTAAAGAGAAAGGTGTGACAGCATGCATCTGTTACCCCAGTATCGCAGAGAGCGGAGACATGTGGATTTCCGGAGTTTGATGGCCTGACAGCCTAGCCAGAACATCCGGTTCCAGATCCTGTCTCAAAGCTAATTGAGAAATATAGGCTTAGATTTTTTTAAACCTACCTTAATAAGGTTTTTTAAACACGTTAACCTCCCTTCTATCCCACCACCCACCAGTGGTAGTGGAAAGGGAAGGTTAATAGGGCTAAGGGAGATGTGGACCTGTTTAGAAATAGGTTTAGTGGAGGGGAGGGGGATTCCAATCTTCGTTATCTGGGTATCAGCAGTTCAGTTCACACAAAGCAGCAGTAGCTCAATCCATTCACAAACACCATATATGAATCAGCAATGGTAGTTCAATCCAGAGGAAACTACAAGGCTCTGCCAATCTGTCCAAGTCTGAGGAAGCAAAAAAGAAGCCACTGAAGAAGCCACTGAGTTCTTTGGCACGTTCCTCTCTACAAAGTCATAGCAAACAATGACCAGCAAAGAAGGGAAGGAGAACCAATGCCACAGCATTGTCAGTGAAGACCAGCATCAGCAGAGACCAATGAAGACCAGTGAAGAGTGACAAGGAAAACCAATGCCACACAGTGTAGGCCACTGACTGTTGGGTTACAGTTATGCCCTTTTGAAACATCACGTGTTGTCTCAAGCATCTGCTCTAGCAAAACATCATTTGCCCTTTTCCAGGCAGCTTCCAGAAAAACACCACGTGTTTATTCTCAGCAAAACATCCTCTCACATGTCTGCCTCAGCAAAACATCCTCTCATAAGACACTTTCCAGAAAAACACCACATGACACAACTGAGTTTCAAAAAAAAAAAGGTTCTACTTCAGAGAACAAACAAACTCAGATCCCATCTCAAAGATAAGACATCCTGTCTTCCATCTCTGGTCTCCACAGGCACACACACAGGTGTGCACACACACACATCATACACACTTGAGCATACACATAGCCAAAACCATTCTAAGGAGCACCAAAAAGGAGATGCTCCCTCCAAATTAGGCTGTTTATGCAGGTAGAAGAGGCTTATTGACACCTTTCCTGTGACTACCTACTATGTGTCAAACATACATAATCCTCTTGAGCCCAAGGGGCACATGATACCCTGGTACAGGAGGAGAGACATAGGGCCTAGATCTAGAGAAACCAACAGAGGCAAGTATTCTATCATTCATTCATTCATCCATCCATCCAAGGTATCTTAAAGACAACTGCTAGGTGCTAGCTGGTGACATATGCTGCTACTCACAGAAAGCACTACCCCCTTACTGAAACCCCACCTTCCTATAGACTAGTCTGAGGAGGGCTCTACCATTTATCTGTGCTTGCTCATGCACGTGCGAGAGAGAGAGAGAGAGAGAGAGAGAGAGAGAGAGAGAGAGAGAG
>NW_021604568.1:18840286-18857329 GCF_004785775.1 Grammomys surdaster | reverse complement strand
GAGAGAGAGAGAGAGAGAGAGAGAGAGAGAGAGAGAGAGAGAGAGCATGTACTTAGCACAGAACTTCCTCATTATTCTCTGTACTTATAGTCTCCTCATTATAGTCTGTACTTGACTTCCACTGGAAACATCACTGACGCAGGGGAAACTAACTCTCTCTGATCTAACCAAGGTGAGGCACAAACCAGGGCTTGCTGACAATAACCGCATCGAGAATAGCAGCAGCTGGAGCTGGGAGATACCTCAATATGCAATTGTGAGGATAGGAGTTCAAATCCTAGCTCCCACATAGCAAGTTGGGTGTCACACAAACATAACTCTAGCTATAGGGATCCGGTGTCTTCTGACTTCATTTGCACAACTGCACACAGGTGCATGTATAGACACACACACACGGACTGATGGGTGGATAGATAGATAGATAGATAGATAGAATCTTAAAAGGAGAAAAAGAACGTCAGTAGCTGTTGAGTTCTGGATCTACTTTGTGCATGGACCAGAGCAAGTACTACAGATGTTTTCTTAATCTTCATCATCTTCCCAGTTCAAGAGCACACAGCCAACAAGGAGCAGAGGCAGGCCTCAAACTCTGTGAGCCTCAAAACCTTATCTCCCTGCTTCTGAAATCCACACACATACATATAACCCCTCTGCCTCTGTCACAGTGAGTAACCGAGCAGGTCCCTACCCACTCTGAGCCTCGGCTTCCCCGTCTACAAACTGTTAGAGTTGGACTTGTTCTTCAGCTCCTAACTACCTCGTGCCTTGCCCCAGGGGAGCGAAAAAAAAATTCGAGTTTATAATGCTCAGCAAAATAAGCCAGACAAGAAAAACAAAATATCTGATTTGTTTTTATATTAGTCAGGGTTCCTAGAGCAATGCTTCTCAACCTGTGGGTAGTGATCTCTTTGAGGTATTAATGACCCCTTCACAGGGGAAACCAAAGAACATCAGAAAACACAAATATTTACATTGCGATTTGTAACAGTAGCAAAATCACCATTATAAAATAACAATGAAAATAATTTCAGGGTTGGGGATCACCGCACCATGAGGAACTTCTGTATTAAATAAAGGACTGCAGCATTAGGAATGTTGAGAACAACTGCCTGAGAGGATGAGAACAAATAGGTTTTGTGTGTGTGTGTGTGTGTGTGTGTGTGTGTGTGTACATATATATGTATACATATATACATATACATATATACATATATATATATTCACATATACAAAAATATTTACAGTTGCCTCACAGATGAGAAAGGCTGAGAACTAGGAAGTTGTTGTCATTGAGGCTGGGTAGCTTGGCAGTCCCAGTATGGCACCAAGAACCTGGAGGGTTCTAGAAGGTCAAAGGTTCTGCTATGAGGGAAGGAGACAGCAGCAGCATCAGGATAGACCAACTCAGCAACCAGAGGGAAGGCCAGGCAAACGAAGGGCAAATGATCTTTCTTTGGCCACACCCCCTTTCTATCAGGGCTGCTAGCAGAAGTGCTGCCTATGTTTGGAGTGGGTCCTCGCACTCCCACATCCATGAAGACAATCAGGAAGGTTACTTAGTTGATGCTCCCTATTCAGATGAGCCTAGCTTGTGGTGAGTTGACATTAAAACCAAACATCGCAGACATCTTAAGAGGAAAGGCAGGGGGTCCTGAAAGAATGTCGAAGAGGAACAAGAGAGGGTGACAGGGAGAGAAATGTTGTGTGCTTTCTCTCATATGAAGACTATAGATTGGTGTGTGTGTGTGTGTGTGTGTGTGTGTGTAATGAAAATAGAAGGGATCTACCCTATGAGAAGGAGACAAGCGTGATAGGAGAGGAGAGTATGGAGCGGGATATTAGCATTGTGCAATGATATATATGTATGAAAATTAGCATAATAAAATGCATTATTTTGAATGCTAAATTTTAAAAAAAATAAGCATCTTGACCTGGAAGATGGAAGAAGAACATTGATCCTGTGCAGGCCTTCAGATCCTAGGAAGAGTCCATCCCTTGAGAAGGGGACTTAGAGCCCAGATAGATGGAACCTGAGCCTAAGACAGCCTTGAACAGGATGACTCCTGTTAGACATCTTCTCCCTAAAAATTGTACAGCTCACCTATGCAGCAGCAAAGCCTCTTTCTGCCTTCCTATATGAGTTAATGACCTCAGAGTGTCAGATTCCGAAGGTCAGAGGCATGGGCATAGCACGTAAACTCCAAGGGCTTCATGAGAGGTGATTGGGCTGCCTAGCCCTTGTCTAGGATGGATAGCGATCATCAATACGGCACAAGCAAATCAAAACCAAGGGGATTCCCCAAGACAAAATTTTCCATTCTTGTGCAGAAACACAAAAGACACTACAGTTGGCATCTAGATCCTATAGGTAAGCAGAAACCTCTGGCTCAAGACTTTCAAAATGGCCAAGGCCATAGTATTCCTATGATTTCTTTTCTGGGTCTCTAAAGATTACAGAGCAGGTGATCTCCCGGACACAGAGCCTGCCTGACTGCCATCTCTATGTGAGCCCATCTTCTACCTTGCTCTCCCAGGATCTTGCCTTTTGAAATCCCCCACCACTTCACAGCCCTCTTGTAGTGTGACATTAACAGGATGGCGCTTAGATGGCAGGGTGGAGAGTGTGGCAGGCTCAGGCACCTTCTAGTAAGCATACAAACTGGAGACTGCTGATGTCTCAAGAAGAAAGCATGCCATCTCCCTTGTTGAGGGCACAGGTTCAGATCTAGGGTCACAGCAGGGGGACCCTGAAACAATCTCCCTTCTTTCACCATCCAAAGGCACAGCCCCGAGTCATTCCCTGTGAATAACACCCCTGTGCAGCATGCACGCTCGGCTAAGAGCAGGCTGGGACCAGAGCCTGAGATCTACCTTCTCCAGGAAGCCTTCTCTACCCTCTCCTGGTATGTCCTTTACAACCTGCCTATACTATAAAGCAGTTCTCATCCTTCCTAATACTGCAAGACTCAACCATAAAATCATTTCATTGCTACTTCATAACTGTAGTTTCACTACCGATATGAATCATAATGTAAATATATGATATGCAGGATATCTGATATCTGACCCTTGGGGGTGGAGGTTCAACCCACAGGTTAAGAACTACTGCTATAAGGCCAAGTCAAATACCATCACCAACTTGACAACATGCTATGTGTGGCTAGCTTAAATCTTCACCACGCTTGTCAAGAGCATCTTGGGGACAAAGAACATCCTATACTTTCTCTGCAGCCCACCAGTCCTGAGAAAAGTGTGTGATTCATCAAAGCAGCCCTATGAAAACCACCAGAAGAGTGTGATCAGGTCCTTCCCTGATCCCTGTGTGCTGGCCACACACTGTATTTTTCCTTCAAGAATTCCTCTGCATGTCTCGCTCTGGTAGCACCACCTGAAGTGGAAACTTAAGTTTTCTCTTTGGAAAGTTGGGAGTATCAGATGGTATTTTGTTGGGGCAAACATGTGAAGCAGTGTTTTCCTGGAGCAGACACAGGTGAAGGTACATTTTGCTGGAGCAGACACAGGTGAAAGGATGCTGTGCAAAGGCAAGCATGTGAAAGGACACATGATGAAGGCTTTTTTGTTAACAACATACATGTGTCGATCCACCTTACATTGTGTAGTTGAGCTCCATGTGTTGGGACCCCACAGAGAGAAACTTCTAGTGGTGTGTGGCGGCTTCTTGCTGCTTTCGTGGACTAGAGTTGATTGGCAGAATGTGTCAGTGATGACAGACACACGTGGTGAGTCAAGGCCCATGGAGAACACATGATATTTGGAGGGAGTATAAAAAGGACTCAATGGAGTGACAGAGGCTGTGTTTGGCTTGCTTACAAATAACCACTTCTCTGTCTTGCCCGTCTTCACAGATCTTTACTTCCTTGAGAGAGGCACAGCTGAAAACTGCTCCTGACAGCCCTGCTAATCCAAATCCCTCCTGCCTGGCTGTTCCTGCTAGGTCATGCCACCTGCTGCTACCCCAACACTACTGGGTTGGACTGCTGATGTATCCGTGAAGTGTTTGTGAGTGGATTCAGCTGCCGCTGCTGACCTGTGAACTGAACTGCTGATTTCCGGACAACACAGATGGGATTTGCTCCAAAGAACAAATATCTATCCATATCTAAACAGGTCCACTTCCCCATATCCTTTCTTTTCCACTACCTCTGGTGGGAGATGGGCAAGAAGGGAGATTAAAGCCTTTAAGAACCATCATTAAAAATAGGCTTTGAAAAAATTAAAGTTATAACCCCCACCAAAAATGTCATGGCACCCTGGAACTATAGCTGTCCCAGGAGAAGCCTATCTAGTCCAGGCTTAACTGGAGCTAGTTGGTGTTTTCTAGTCCCATATAGCACCTTAAAGCCAAATCTCCCTGGGCCTCCATCAGCTCAGCCTTCATGGACAGCAAGGACTGATGGTAAGCGGGAGACAAGAAAGAACTTTGACCTAGCCCAGTGTCTGGGATGCCATCCCCAAAACCATGGGCTAATGGGTGCTGAGCAGGCTGCTGGGGTCTGCTCAGCGAGGAAGGAAGAAAATGTATCAGATTCCATCGCAAACACAGCCCTGCCCTGGACATTTGTCCTCACTCTTTCCCTTCTGCCCCTAGCCCTAAACCATGACTTCCAGGATGAGATGCTTCAATTATGTTGCTTTCCAGTGTCTGTCTCATCACAGACTTGTGCCTTCCAGGCATCCTGGACACAAAGACATCTTATTAACTATAAGTGTCCTCCACCTTGGATGGGATGTGAGAGTGGCCCATAATACATGTCCAGACAAAAGCTTTCATCCAGAAATTAACAAAATCTCTGGTAACTTATTTCCTAATTTAAGAGGACATCCTATACTCTTATTTGTTGAATGTTGCAATACCACACAAGAGAACAGGTTTGAGATGAACCATACCACACCCTGGATGGGGGTAGGTCCAAGAGCCATGATTCCTACAAAGGCATTTCATGGCAGTAGCTCTACAGGAGCCTGTATATTTGTGAATGTGTGGTTTCTGGGTTCTATGTGTCTGCTGGTGTGGGCCTGTGCAAAACAAGGGAACGCGTCATCTCCATCCCAGTCTGGCAAATCACAACAGTGACAATCACTGACCAAGAATGAGACTAGTGATGCTAAGAGGAAGAACTGTTTTTCATTTATCTTCCCAGGGAGGTTTCTCATCTAACCTGGGACCTGACTAACCATGTAGCAAAGGAGAATCGTACACCCATTTGGCTGCAGTGGTCCATTGGTCAGACTCCTCACGTATGTATAGAGGAGAAAAGTGAAGTTCAGAGAGGGAAAGGCACAGACTCAAAGTCACACCGAGAAAGAGCTAGGCCTAGAACTGAGATCTTCAAACCTCTTTCTCAAGGCTTGTCTTCTTGTATGAGCTGACACTGTTTAATAGCAGTAATAGAGCATGCCTAGAGGGACTTGGGAAAACATTGGCACCCACTTCTCCCCAAATCACAGCCACATAGGTAGTAGTGTGCAGCCACTGACTGAGCTTTTGCTGCAAGCCAGATAAAACCACATTCTGCCATCCCAACAACCTGAGTTTCATCCCCAGGACCCATGAGGTGGAAGAACTCTCAAAAGTTGATCATTGACCTCCACATGTGCACTGTTCTGTACACACATACACACAAATAAAATAAACTCTTTAAAAATATATTCATTGCCGGGCAGTGGTGGCATACGCCTTTAATCCCAGCACTTGGGAGACAGAGGCAGGCAGATTTCTGAGTTCAAGGCTAGCCTGGTCTTCAGAGTGAGTTCCAGGACACCCAAGGCTACACAGAAAAACCCTGTCTCGAAAAACCAAATGTGTGTGTGTGTGTGTGTGTGTGTGTGTGTGTGTGTGTGTGTGTATTCATGTTCGTTATCATTTTTAGATAACCTGGGAACACCCCCAGGTTGAAAGATGAGCCATCCCATTTGCTGGGTGCATTTGTTGAGCCAGAGAAGGAACTCAGCTTCCTTACACCAACTAATCTGTGTCTGTTGAATTTGGGTCTATCCCTGGGAAGATGGCTCAGTTTGTAAAATGCTTGCCCTGCAAGCATGAGTGCCTGAGTTCCGATCTCCAGAGCCCACATACAAAGCTGGGCATAGCAACATAGGCTGTATTCCCTGGGATGGTAAAATGGAAAGATCTCTGGAAGCTTGTGGGCCAGCTAGCCTGGCTTACATGGGGAAGTCCCAGGCCAACATCCTAACCACCACATGCATGCTGCACATGCAGTGCACCCCACACACAAACGCATGAATACACATGCATATGCACACTGAATAATCAAATAAATAAATAGCTTGGGCCTACAGGCTCTTCAGAGGTCCTGTGTTAAGGGCCCTAGAAATCATAGCTTCAAGCTTTCCAGTCTGCAGCCTACCCCCTCCTGAGAAAGGCCACCATGTTTCCCATCTGCTGTTCTTGCCCAAGTCACAAACTTTCAGCTGCCATTCATCAACCCATCTCACTAAGAAATGTCCCCAGACTGCTGCTCTGGGCCCAACAGGGCAGGAAGTGATCATGTTTCTACCTCCTAAGCCTTAGAGACCAGACACCTTCTCCTCTTTCTCCCTGAAGGCTCTTCTGCACACTTCACCCAGGCTCCCACTATGCCAGCCCTGTTAGTTCACCAGCCATTTCTTCCGACTACAACATCGCACAGGTGTATTGTTACCTGCCTTGTTTTCAGGAAAGAAAGTAGATTTTTGGTTGGTGTCCAGTTAGGGGGCCTGGGTATGGGCAGAGAGCCACACACATACTTAGCCCCTCCTTAGGGAGCGGCCTAGCATGTTATCTGGTGCTCCTGAAATCCAAGTCAGGTGGTGGGGCAGCCAGGTGTGCCCAAGACAAGACTGTTTTCCTCTCAGGAAGGCCTCTGGAGGAAGGATCACTGTACGGCTCTCACCTCCCAGTATCCTGGGCCCGGATCTTCTTGTTCCTAATACTTAGCTATGAGTCTTGAAGTATGACCTCTAACCTTTGACTTCTGATTCCCTCCCCCCCACACACACACACACACTTCTTGTTTCCAGCTCCCCATGGCTCCTTGTCAGGACCATCCAGCTTTCTTCTTCTCCTGTAACCACAACACTTGCTTCCAACATGTTTCCAGTGAGCTCTTCTGCCTCCTTGGCACTTGGTGCATCCTGGGAGCCAATTTACCCCAAGGGCATCACCTGTCACTCCTTCATACCACTTACAGATGATCTTGTCCTGAGACCAGATGGCAACTCCACTCAAATCCCTGCTCAGTCATTTACCACCTGTGTGACCTTGGGCAAGACACTGAACCACTCTGAGCCTGATGTGCTCATTCTTAATATGAGGTTAATGAGAGTCCCTACCTCCAGGGATATTAGCAAGAGGGTAAAATGAGATCACACACATGCAGTAAAGAGACCAGCACTGGGAACATCTCCTAACTGCGAGCTTCTGTCCCTGTCACTGTCAGGGCAGTGCACAGAATGTGACCGGTTCCTCCGACTTGACTGGCTTCCAGCTTTCCCACTGGCCTACATGATTCAATATATGCTTTCCTCAAGTGTTTTTACTGTTCTATTTCCCTTTATAATGTGTGTAAATCTCTTATGCATCACTAATTAAGTTTATGTATATTCCCTGTGGACCACCTAGAGTATTTTTAGTAATAAGGCAGAAAAGGCAGGTACCCAGAGAGCACGCAGAGGTATAGAGAACAAAAGCAGAGGAAAGCCTCAAAAAAAAAGACTGAGAACAGAGGTCATAGGAGGAGTAGGAGGGAGGACTTGATTGTCTGAGAGACTGAAGACTTGAGGTCATAGGAGGATCAGGAGGGAGGACTTGATTGTCTGAGAGACTGAGGACTGAGGTCAAAGGAGGCACAGGAGGGAGGACTTGATTGTCTGAGAGACTAAGGACTGAGGTCATAGGAGGAGCAGGAGGGAGGACTTGATTGTCTGAGAGACTGAGGACTGAGGTCATAGGAGGAGCAGGAGGGAGGACTTGATTGTTTGAGAGCAGGAAGCCAGTGGAGTATGCTATAGTCTGTGTGGAAGACTCTTTCTGCATTCCTAGAGAAAGAAGGCCCCAGCACAAGGAGTCAGAGTATGGCACTTCTGACCCCTGTAAGTGACAGATAAGACCTTGAAACCTAACTGGAAAGTTCCCCGTCATTTGATCATCTTAGCACACACCCTATACACACACACACACACTCTCACACTCACGAATGCACGTATACATGTACGTGCCCATATTCATACTCAGCACATACCCATTACACACACACATATACATTCACACCCATCTACACTCACATGACACACAGAAACACACCCATATCCATATCTGTGCACACATACCTTAACACACACCCTACATGCACACCTGTATATATACACACACATGCATACCTATGTAAATGCACACACACATATTCATGCTTGCTTATATATACACACATTACACACATGCCCACACCTACCCTTATTCACACATACAACAGGAGAGTTCCCTATCATCTCATCTACACAGCACACAGACATTACACACACACATATATATATGTATACCCATACACATATCAACATACATACACTTATGTGTACATACACATACTTACATATGTACTTACATATACATATTTATGTATATACATACCCATATGTATATATATATGTATTTATACATATGTATGCATCCATCCATATATATCTTTATTCATACACACATATAGACACATGCATGCCTATATGCACACACCCTTACCTATTCACACATGTACCCCATATATATATATATATAATACCCTTCTCCATATACTCAGGCTTACACATTCATACACATACACCCTTACCCATACACACCTACACACCTAAACATATATCCATATGTACATATTCACATTCATTTGCATACCCTTACAAATATACATATGCACATAGTTTTGTACATATATATGTATACATAAGCATACATATATACATATACCTATGCACACTCACATACACTTTTGTAAACACATGTCACACACACAGAACATCATATAAGCACATGTGTCTATGTTCATAAACACTCATAGATTCTCATATACATATTTTAACACAATTATATACACATCCACACATGAACCCACATGTACACATGAAGTGGCAGCTTCTGGTTTGTGTCATGTGATGCAGACTCACGTGATGTTTTGCTGAGGCAAGACCCGTGAGAGGACACGTGATGTTTGAAGAGAGTATAAACAGGACTCACTGGATAGAGACAGGTAGGGGTCTGGGGAGGCTTGAATAGTTAGCTGTGAAACTCTTCCTTGGTATCTTGTCTACGCTGATCTTTACTTCATTGAGAGAGGCACAGCAGAGAACGCCTGCCATTCCAGCTGGTCCTGGTTGCTCCTGCTGATTCCTGCTGATTCATTAGAGGCCTAGAGGTTTCTGCTGGATCCTGCTCCCACTGCTGATTCATGTTTGGTGACACTTTTGAACTAGACTGTTGGTATCCTGACACTACTGTACTGGATTGCTGGTATCCTGATAAATGGAGATTGGAATCACCCCAAAGAACTACTTCTAAACAGGTCCATATCCCCTTGTGTGGAAAAATCTTTTCTCCCCTACCTTTGGATGGTGGGCTAAAAGGGGGTGTGTGAAAGTTTTGAGAACTCTTATTAAAGTAGGTTTTGAAAAATCTAAGCCTACACATATACAAACTCATTATGAATATACCCATATATGTGTATACATATATGCATATATATAAATATATAATACACCCATATATGCATATATAATGCCTATATACACACATCCATATACAGTCACATAGAATCCCCATATAAATAAATCCTGGATATGTACCCATACACTTTCAAGGGCACACCCACACACTTACAAATGCATGCCCACACACTAACGAAGGCACACCCATCCCATACATATTGGTAGGTGCACACACCCCAGAGCTCTTTAGAGGGCATCTCCACTCCTCTGCACCAGTGTCATTGACACTACCTACCCAGTTCCCTAGGTCTCAGCCTCGTCTTGTGTACCTGCTGCTGACTTTGGAGTGTTTCCTGAAGCTCTCCAAGGACAGGAAGAGATGGCTTCCTAAGCTACAAGGACATGGCACCTTGCTACATCCTTATCCATCCAGGCCAAGTAGCAATTCTGCCTTCTGCCTCCCTCCCCTTCCTAAGGCCTACAAGGCCCCTTAAAGCCATGCCCCACAGATGAGGTATCCACTGCTCCAATACACACCTTTTCAATACAGTTCATAGGAAAAAGGATACCGTGGATCACTTGAAATAGAGAAGGTCAGAACACATTTCCTAACTACCCAAAGGCAACGTTTGGGGTAATTAATCAACACTTCATCACCACCAAGAGATTGTTTTATATCCAAGACATATAATTAAGAAAACAATAAGCAAGCCAGGCGGTGGTGGCACACGCCTTTAATCCCAGCTCTTGGGAGGCAGAGGCAGGCGGATTTCTGGGTTTGAGAGTTCGAGGCTAGCCTGGTCTACAGAGTGAGTTCCAGGACAGCCAGGGCTACACAGAGAAACCTTGTCTCGAAAAACCAAAAAAAAAAAAAGAAAAGAAAAGAAAACAATAAGCAAACTTGTTGTGTATTTTTGTTTCTAAAGAGTGGTAATTACCCTCCACACCCTGACACATCTAAGGGCTCTCCCCAGTACTTAGAAACCCAGGAGAAGTTGGCTTTGGGGTGTCTCAACAAAGGCCTAGCAAGGAAGGAAGGTACAGATAGCAGAGGGTTTTGCCCAGGCCTTGGAATAGGCTCTTCATGGTACAGCTGCATAGTACTAGGGAGGAAAGGCACCCATAATAGCTAAACTGACACTATTGCTTAATTACTTCAGATCAGCACCTCATTTGCTGAGGGCGCAATCGAGCTGCCGTGGATGTAATTACCTGCCAGGGACACTACTTAACAACGCAGCCACAGTGGAAGAAATGATGAACCTACCATGGCTCTATTCTGAGGTCATGACTTCACGTCCCAGGACCGTGGACCCTGGCAGTTCAGACGCCACTAGTAGCTCCCAGGAAGTAACTCAAAGAGCAGGACGTCAGAAAAATCTACTCCAAGGTATTCAGTGGCTAACAGGACACTTGTGGGGTGGATCTGGGGCCAGTTTCTGAGTCAGTCTAGTTCAAAAGCTCTACCCAGGCTCTCAGATATCCCAGGCTGGAGGCTCCTGCTGGTGCATATTTCAAGGCATGAGATCAGCTAGGGCAGAGCTGGAGAGTAATGAGTAGCTGAAGTTCCTGGCATTGAAGGGTGACAGAGACAGAGCCAATGGTGTGCAAATTCTCAGGTATGGAAGCAAAGCTGTCCTCCTAAGACCCAGGGGGGCCTGTTCATGTCTGCAGAAGGGTATAGTGGCCATGGCAAAATCCCACGTTTCCACAGAGCAAGGAAAAGGCAGCACACAAACACAAGTGTGTGTCCACGCGCACATCTGCACGCACATCATTAGGAAAGAAAATTCTTGCTCAATCCAGAAAGGATCAGCAACCAAACACCCTGTTTCTCATGTCTCTGTCTGTGTACAGGCGGCTTTTTCAGTCATACATTCACAGAACCAAGGCCCTGGGGAGAGTAAATGCAAGCTCTGAACTATATCACTGTCTCCTGGTGACACCCAAAAGTCATTGAGTCACAGGAAACAAATTTAGTTGAGATGTGGAAGATTAACCATAAAGGGTTTGGAGCAAAATCATCTGGACATCAGAGTCAGACTGGTATGTGTTCAAATCCTAGGTCTGCCACTTACTTCTATTCAAGGGATACCTTGAAACTCTCACTAAGCTCATGGAACTCAGTGTGTCCATCTATAAAATGGGTGTATAAGCCAGGGTTCTTTAGAGTACAAAACTGATGGAATAAGTGTATATGAAACAGAAGTTTGTTAGATTGGTTTGCACAGTATTGTCCAGGTAGTCCAACAGTGGCTGACTTCATGCTGGCAAGCCATAAAACAGGTAGCTAGCTGCTCAATCTGTGAGGCTGGATGCCTCAACAGCCCCAGCCTGGCACTGATGGCATGAAGAATTCTCAGAGAGCTACTGTCCTTCTGCCCACCTTGGAAGGCAGAAAAATACTCAAGTGTCCATAAAGGATGGCTGCACCAGCAGAGATGGCAGCAGCAGGGTAGATGACTTTGCCAATAAAACATGCAGGCAAGTAGGCCAAAACCAAGAGCATCCCCTTCAGACATCCTCATAGGGAGGCTGCCAGGAGAAATTGAGTGAGTCTTCCCATTTCAAATAAAGTAATCAAAACTATTCCCAACCCGTGTGCTCAAGGGCTTAGCTCAGGAGTGATTCTAGGTTCTGTCGAGATGTTGGAGACTATGAACAGTCACAATGGATTTTTTCATTGTTAATTGATGTAGGAAGGACCTCCCCATTGTGGGTGGCACTATTCCCTAGGCTGGGCCCTAAACAATACAAGGGTGAACTTCCCATAGGTGACTACAGTGAAGACTAGGAAAAAGAGCACAAACTGGGGCATCAGCTTATAGCCAGGACCCCAGGGCCGCAGATCATAGACCGAGTGAGCTGCAAGCTCACACCCACCTCTAAGCAAATACTATCCAGTCAATTCTAGCTCTGAGACCTTCAGCCCAAAACTGTCCTGGTCTGGTCCCTTGCCTGCCAAATGGGAATCATCTTACCGGACTTACCTCATGGATACAGAGTGAGAAGCACACAGGAGTCAAGAACAGACGAGGCTTTGATGGGCTCATGTACCTTGGTCATTCATTTTAACCCCATTTTTTCCTTTTATTTTCTGTCCTTTTTTTGGTTTTTTTTTTCCTTGACTGTACAGAATTCTTAATTTCGTCTACTGCCATGCATTGATTCTTGGGATTATTTCCCGTGCTATTGAAGTCCCTAGTCAGAAAGCACTTACCTATGCCAACACCTTCAAGTACTTTGTGAGTTTTCTTCAGCTGTTTGGAAATTTTGAAATCAGGCTGCTGCCACGTTTTTGGCTGGTATTTGTGGAGTGATGGACACAGACCTACTTTGATTCTGCATGGGGCAGTTTTCCCCAACACTGTGGAAGAGGCCTTTCACATGTGGAATGTGGAAGGACTCATTCACATTCAAGAGGTACTGAGCTGCATTTTGAGGGGAAGAGGTAGGGGTTGAGGGAGATGGGAAGCCACACTCTTCTGTACTGAAAACATCTTGTCAGCATATCTCCATCAGTTCCCTCTGTGTCCTTTTAGAAAGATTGAAAGCAAGTAGCAGCACGTACACTTGTCTGTAATTTCTCCTATACTGACAGTAGCCCATGTATACTCCTTTTACTTTTACCAATTAAGATAGACATATCTTAGGCACTCTTGTACTGGTCCTCTTCGTGTACAAATTGGCACAACCCAGAATCACCTGAGAAAAAAATCTTAATGAGGAATTATTTGAGTCAAGTTGGCCTGTAGACCTATATATAGTTGGTTGTCTTGATTGTTAATTGATGTAGGAAGGACCTCCCCATTGTAGGTGACGCCATTCCCTAGGCTGGGCCCTAAACAATACAAGGGTGAAGAAAGCTAGAAAGAAAACACACAAGAATCCATGCACTTATTCTCTTTTCTCTCCGCTGAGGATGTGACGTGTCTAATTGCTTGAGTCCCTGTCTTGACTATGACCTGAAATTATAAATTAAATAAACTCTCCCACTTGTTGCTTTTCATCTAAGTATTTGCCATGCAACAGAAATGTAATTATAATACCCTCCCATTTTAGAACTCCAATTATGGCTTACTTTTTTAGCTGATGTGTAACACCCATCTTGTCATAAATGCTTTACAAATTTCCTACCCGTGGACATTTAAATAGCTTCAGGAATGTTAAGTATCATAGAAGGAAGGAATGAAACATGGGAGAGATGTCCAGAGAATGGGAAAGGCAAGTGTTCACCCTTCCTAGACACAGCTGTTTTTCTAGTCTTATGAGTCTTATTGTCCCCCAGATATATTCTGTCACCCCATTTTTTTTTTTTTTTTGGTTTTTCGAGACAGGGTTTCTCTGTATAGCCCTGGCTGTCCTGGGACTCACTCTGTAGACCAGGCTGGCCTCGAACTCAGAAATCCGCCTGCCTCTGCCTCCCAAGTGCTGGGATTAAAGGCGTGCGCCACCACTGCCCGGCATCACCCCATCATTTTACTCAAGATAAAGATACCAATCCAGGCTGTGAATGGGATATCATAGGGCCTATGGATTGAAATGAGGTGGAACAGACTCATAACATGAAACCCTGGCTTTCTGTAGGTACTTGGAGCAGAAGCAATGGCTGTTTGTGGTTCAGGGGCCAAGAAAGGGGATGTGGTTGTGAGATAAGCACCAGGGTGGGTATTCAAAGAGACTCCTGCCATACCTATCCCCTTCCAGAGGCCAGAAACCA
Organism: Grammomys surdaster; assembly: GCF_004785775.1. Lineage (NCBI taxonomy): Eukaryota > Metazoa > Chordata > Mammalia > Rodentia > Muridae > Grammomys > Grammomys surdaster. The sequence continues at coordinate 18,842,898 of NW_021604568.1, read as the reverse complement.
AACTCTGTCCTTCTCGGACTGTACACAGAGAGCTGGTGAAACTATAGACTCAACCTATGTACACACATCACACACAGGCACATAGGTAAAGGCATACCCTCCTCAGCCACCTTCTATTTTCCACATAAATAACTCTTTCAGCTGTGAAACCCAGAGAGTGCTCCAGTTGTCCTTAAACTTCAGCATCAGGCCTCTTCCCCCACCCACCCATTCTTGGAGTCTCCCAACACCCCCAGCAATGCTGTTTCTATATGACAAGCAGGAGTTCACCCTCTGAATCAGTGTAGCATCATTTACGTAACAAAGTAGCAGCCGGCCACTTCAAGTGAGCTACAGTGTTACACACCACTTCTGGGTTTCATGGAAGGGCATAATTACGGGTCATTTAGAATGAGGGAGGGGGAAGCAAGGAGTGGCTGGGATGAGCCCCTCAGAGACAGACAGACTGTCTCTGGTGAAGGGAGCATTATGTAGTACGAGAAGCTAGCTGCGTACCCCATGAACCTCACTGAGGCTCCCACAAGTATGCTAAGCCATGCCCCATCTCATCCTGTGTCCTCCAAAAACGTTCAAAACACTCAAGTCTAATTATTTCTATGTGGAAATGCATTCCCAGTGACTCAGCACTTACGTGAGGTTCAGGAACTCGGAGGGCCACAGGTGGTGGTGCCAGCTGCAATTTAGAACATCCCTACTGTGAAAGAAGAAAGGGACAGTCCTCAGCTAGGTGTGTACCGGTGAAGGTGAGACTTCTCAGGAAAAAAAAAACTACATCACAGTAAGCAAAACACCTGCTGGGCCACCACATCCAACACAGACAGCCCTTACAGTTCTGATTAATCACTCTGTATAAGAAACCTAACCAAGGGACGGGGGGGGGGGGGGGGACAGGGGACTTCACTGAAATTCAGTCACTTGATAGGTCACAAGACAATCATCCACCCAGAAGAAGGGGTACCTGTTCCTAAGCTGCACACAGAGATCATACAAGTAACATGAACCCTATCCTCCAGAACCATCTACATGCTTATAAATGTGGCATGTGTTCTGCATGTTCCGTGTTCCGTGCCGTACAAGCATATTCAGGTATAGGTCCATGTGCATGCTCAGCCAGCAGCATGCAAGACACATAACCAAAGTGACCATAGAACATTCTTGTCATCAAACTCATTTCTCAGAGACACAGGCACAGATTCTCTACTCTCCCTTGACCTGCACTGAAGATGATGCCACCACTCCAGGATCAACACCCCACAGGGGTTCCTCAGAAGTATCTAGGCCTCTAAGAGTCCTTCCTTGAGCACAGCATTTAGGGAATAAACAAATCCTCAAGCAACACATTCCATCAGCTCCTTCTTTCCTGGTCCAGCATGAGACCACTGCTAGGTAATCAGGGTTGAGAGCAGAGGCTAGATACTATGGAGCCTGCTGGATGACCCAGAACATTGCACGATCAGCTTGGTCTGCAGTGAGTGGAGGGAAGGTCTGCTGGGGGAAGGTCCTACCTCTTAGGACCCTGCAACTCCATGAGCCAATTGGAAAGAGGGTGTTCCACAGGAGTCATACGTTCCAAATATGGCCTACTTACCCTGAAAGCACAGGAGAAGCACGGTAAAGGCCCTGGAGACATTGAACTTTAATGACCTTCCTAGGGAAGCCAAAACTTCCTCACCTCCCATGAGCACCACTGTAAGAAAGAGGCTCCCCAGTTTAGTCCTAGTCCAGAGGGAGAGCCCTCAGCTCTCCACCCTGAACAAGCAGGAACCCTGCAGGCAGGTGATGATGCACAGAGGAAGCTGTCACAGCCTGGCTGCCTACTACTATCCCACCACTGAACCGGGGACCACCAGTCCAGCAGCTCGCTGACCCCTCCAGCTCCTCCACTGCCTCTTCCTCTTCCTCTGGTTTGGGAAGGAGGAGGGGCATCCACGTTCTCTAGGGAGTAGAGCCCCGCGAAGTGACCCCGTTTCACAATGAAATTGAGCTGCCATTTTCATCTTCTTCCCAAATGTCAGCAGAGCTAGATCAGATTAGGAAGTAATCTCTTGCCCAAATTCATTTCCGAACAGGAGAGGTGGCTGCGGGAGGGGTGAGGTTTGTTGTTTCTTTCCTTATTCCCACCCCGCTTTCCCTCCCTGTACCTGGGGGTGGGAACAGCGAGTACAAGTCAAAAAGAGTGCCTTAAGAGACCCTAGCAAGGCTCGGGCGCTGAGAGAAGCCCCTTGTTGGGGTGGCAACAGCCATAAGGGCCTGCACTCTGCTGCTGCAGCGGCAGCGGCGGCTGTGGCGGCGGCAGAGGCGGCGGGCGTTTGTACTCAGATAGCTCCCACAGCGCAGAGAGGCCCCCCGGGGCGTCCGTCCTGGGCTGAAGAGAAATGAAACGAGGGACCAGAGCACACAGGGCACCGGGCACAGTCGCCGGTGGCTACTGTGAGTTACCTTCCACCTTTTAGGCTGAGATCGCTCCAGTCACTGGCCCTGGCATCCCCAGTCATGTAGTCTCCCACCCCAGGGACCAGGGTGGTAAAGGGGGAGAGGAAAGGCAATTACGAGAGAGAGAGAGAGAGAGAGAGAGAGAGAGAGAGAGAGAGAGAGAGAGAGAGAGAGAGAGA
>NW_021604568.1:18833101-18840276 GCF_004785775.1 Grammomys surdaster | reverse complement strand
AGAGAGAGAGAGAGAGAGAGAGAGAGAGAGAGAGAGAGAGAGAGAGAACTGGTCAGTATCCTGCAGGAGGCCTCACTTGACGAGTGACCAGAACACAGCCGTTGGCCTGAATACTTAATTACCCCCAAGTGAAAATTCCCCGTCTAATTTGATATTTGGTTCTTTGCAGATGCTATAGCCTTCGTAAATAATATACAAAGTAAGAAACCTAATCCCGCCTGCTAGAATGTTTAATTCATCATTATGCGAGCTAATTGGAAGGTGATTATATGGTAATTGCTCATTAGTGGTGTATATTTATCGCTGTACCTTATGTCAAGGCCATGGGAATTGTGTAGAGTCTGTTCTCTCATTTCAAGGATCAGTTTCAGAAGCAGGAGTGAAGCAGGCAAGATCAAGTTCTTCCTGACGTCAGGGTCCAGTTGGGGCTATGGAGACCCAAGCTATATATAGGACCTGGAGGTAGCTGGAGCCAGGAGCGGCCCGAGGTCCTATATATAGGTTCAGTCTCTGCGATCTGGGAGATTGCTGATAGCCAAGCAAAGCTGGTCCTTCTGGCTCAATTTCCAAAAGCGACCCCAATCCCCTGCCTAGGCACTACTGGGGCCCCTCAGGTGCGTCTTGGTCCTTGGGTGTATTCTGAGAAGCCCCATGCTATCTCTAGGGTTCTTCTGATGAGTGTGCCTCTGGACAATAAGGGTGGAATTGGGGGGCCAAGGAAGCTCAGGTTTGGTTTGGAAATTATGCGTGGAATGGAGCTAGGTGGGTTGACTTGGAGATGGATAAGGAATTTGGAATGATAAAGGTCTAAGTTTTTCCTCCCCCATTTAACTCCTAGGGTTTAGGGAGATCCCCACCTTGGTCACTTGTGCCAAAATTTTTCTCCAGTTAGCTTTTCAGTGAAGTAGGATGCCGCCTCCACGACAGGACAGTGTGAGCTGGTGCCTAGAGAAAGGAGTGCAAAGTCTCTGGGGTAAGTGGCAAGCCAGGGCTAAGGAACTAGAAGCATGAAGAAAGGCAAGATGTGAGTCCTACCCAGCCCCACCCGCTGCAGCTGGGCTGGGAACTTGGAAGAGGCTGGGCAGTAGGTCTGAGGTTTCTAGGGTGCGAGAGGGCAGCTTGATTTGCAGGGGAACCAGGAAGGATCAAAAAGCGGCCAGAGCTTCTGCAGCCACAGGACCGGGCCCCTGACTCTTGGGGACTAGCCTCCAAGAGCGCGTTTTTGCACGTGGTTGTGATCTTTGGCGCGCTCTGGCGCCCCCTCAGAGGAGCGCGATGGCTTTTGCCCTTATAGAGACCTCAGCCTCGGGCACAGGCACCAGCCCCCAGCCTACACCAGGCACCCCGACTTGCAGCCTCGGGCCCTCCGAAGCTCCCCTGCTGGGCAACAGGCTCTAATGAACAAAAGGCCAATTAGAGGCTGGGGCGCGGCTGATGAATGGACCCTTTCGCTTTCAAGCGTGGCACCGCTTCGGTTTCCTGGCGCACAGGATCGCGCCTGGAGAAGCTGCCTCCCGGAGCCGGGTCACAGCTGGGGTCAGAGGGTTCTCAAAACTCCCACTTCCCCCTCGCTATGGGGCTGGTTGGGGAAAATAAATCAGGGGGCTGAGGCACAGACTCTGTATCCGGGCTCCTCATCCCGGCGCGGTGGCCTAGTACTATAAGCCGGCATTCTCGACCCCGCCCGCGGCTGCTCCGAGGCGGCACCCAAATAAATCAAGTGCTGATTGCGGAAATAATAGAGATTGGCCTAGAAAAAGATGCGCAGTTACAAAAACCGGCTGTTGTTTACCGAACTCTAGGAGCCTGGTGGTGCACTTCCAGAATAACACCCCAACGCAAACCTCCACTCTTCTCAGGCGTAGACCCCAAGATACAAAACGCAACTTTAAATGCTGGGCACGAATGTTCACTAAAGGAATCGCCCCCCCACCCCCCGCCAACTCAAATAGGAAGAAGCGTCCCCACAAGTCACACGCACCATACCATCCTCTAAAATGCAAACAAACGCTATCCACTGATATCTTGTGCAACCAGACCTGGTGCACAAATCTAATAAGCTGTATGTTCGCACCTTATTAGGCGATTCATTCGCAGCCCTATGACTACAAGTTCTTGTCCTGACGCAAAACAATACAGTGGCACGAGGAAAGCTGGACATCTTGCCACAATCTATACAGGGAACTCTAACCTCCTCAGCTACTGACTAAAGTAAACAATCAGCACCGATACAAACAGACTTGAGTCCTAGGTGACAACGCTCAACTGAGTTTCCATAATCCACAAACACAGCTGTAGGGTGGACCGACCGAGACACATACCTATTACAAACGGACTATCACAGACCTCCAGCCTAACCAACTCAATATACCGACTTAAACTGCCCACTTGCGGGCAGCCCAGTCTGGTCCCCATCTTACCACCACAGAGTGGGGTACAGAGCCAGGCCTCCGAACCTCCAGAATCCCTCCCCAACCTGCCAGTGTGTCCAGGACTTTGTTTCCTGAGACTCGAGGCCGGACGGGGAGGAGCCCAAGTTTCCCAAAGCACACTCAAGCCCGGGGCCCCCTTTCAGTCGAGTCGGCCTGGCTTGCCTCTGTAGCTGCCACAATCCGCCCCTATTACAAAAGTGGCCCGGCAGGTTCCGGGCCTCAGCCAACGTGCCCGCTCCGGCTCGGTTCTGCTGCCAGAAGCAGAGTCCCAGGGAGCTGAAACTCCACACATCCAGAATGTTAGCTAGGAACGGTGACTGCCGGAAATCCAAGATTTCTGCCAGAACCAGATGATTTTAGATATGTACTCGAAGGGAGAAATACTCAGCTCAGGTGTATATCGCAAGAGAATGTATCCCTGGCCCGCTTCCACTTGACCCTATTAGGAAAAAGGAAACTGAAAACCTGGGACTACTAAACATTCTTTGGCACAGGGGGGGACACACGGGGGAGGGGGAGGGGTAAATATGTCAATTTACAGTCTACAAGTCACAGGCAAGACAAGGGGCAACCAGCATGCAGTTAGCTGTGCTCTGGAAGTGAAGCACAGCCCTGCCCACTAGGCACATAGAGAGCCCTTCCCAGAACATACAGGCCTGGCACCTACGGAACACGAGTGGGAACTCAACTTCCACTGGCTATAGCCAAGCTCGAGTGCACAGCAAAGGGGACAGGACGCAAAGCACTTGCGCCCCCGTTCACCCTGACCCAGTCCTACGCCCAGATAGGCATCGTGGGATGGCATCTCGCAAATATTTATATTCTTCAGCGCCACGGCAGCCCGCGCCCACATTAGACGCTCTAATCCTGCCACTTTAAATAGATGAATTAATAAAGCAAACGAGCGGCTAATAAGCTGACTGTCCTGCCTTTTTGAGGCGGGGGGGGGGGGGAAGGACTCGAAAGTGCGCCAAATTTGTTTGCAGTGGATCAAGGCGAGCCGCCTCTGCTTCACTTTCTTTATCTTAATTCCGACTTGAAAAGATATAATTATCTAGTTTGAACAGAGCGGCTATCAAATCCTTCTTTGGGCCGGGAAGGGGGGCGTTGGAGTGGATTGCGGCTCTCTGAGCCGCTCGGTGCAGCCGGAGATAGCGCGTAATGAAGATGTGGAGGCCCGAGATACAAAGGGCATTAACCTCATTAGCATGAAACCTTTTCTTCCTACCATTGTGGGACCCTTTCAGCCGCCTAATCCCCCCTATTTTCAAAGCTTGGTTTGTAATAAAGCTTTTAGGTTTTTCCCCCTCAAAGCTAATAGTATTCTCTGATGATTTTATTGCTGTCACACTGCATAGGACATTTAGAAAAAAACTCTTCACCACTCCCCTTTCTTGTACTTAAATTTAAGTTTATGGTTACTGCAGAAAGCTTTTTACCAAGATGGTACTTTTTTAATAAAAGGGTCAGACTCGGTTGTAAGGAGACTATACTCTACTCTATATTCAAGCCATTCCAGATTTGGGAGGGTGGGATGAATGAAAAAAGTAACCTGCCCTTGTTCTAGCAAAAAGGATGAGGAGCAGCAACTGCCAAGCGCTCAGAAGAACAGTTGCGGATGGACCGTGGAAGCACCCTAGGCCCCACGAATCTTTCTGGAATTCCCGAGTTGCACCTGTCACTGTGGAAAGGCAAGCCCAGGTCTTCCTGAAACCTCTCTGCTGCCGGTACCCACAATACAAACTCGGGAGGAAAGGTCTTTGTGAGCTCAAAGTATGAGCAGCCAGGTCTGCCCAGGGACCAAGACCAAGGGGAGAAGGGTGATAAACAGAGATACAGGGGCAAGAGAAAAAAAAAGGGAGAGAAACAGAGAATGAATTCTCCTTCAGAGGAGGAGAGGGAAAACAGAAAGAAAAGATTCCATAGTGCCCTAAAGTCCCCACACGTGCACGGAATGTCTAATCTTAACTTTTCAAGGCAGGATGTTAACAAAGCTTGTATTTTTGCCCTGCATTGTAACTTGGCCTTATCACAGTGTAAAGGGTGGGGGAGATTGTCCTAAATTATGTCCAGGCAGCCCCCCTGGATCCGTGGATTAAGAGATTAAAGGAGACCACTGGGCACGGCCTCCTCTCTTCCCTTCATATTCCTGGTATGATAATTGCTTAAACTGATTTGCACTTTCACAAAAGCTCACAGGACGCTTTGTAGCTCGAACAGAACAGACGAGGTTTCTCTATCAATGGAAATAAAACTGATTAATGCAGCCTATCAGGATAGGAAGCAAATGAAGCATGCAAAAAACAACCTCATACCCTCAGAAGGGGGAGGAGGGGGAAAGAGCAAAGTTTTCTTTGAGAATGGTTACAACTTTTACTTTAATGTTAAAATTAAGAGTGGAAGATCTCTCAGAATGCTTGCCTTATAAGGCTTCTGGGTCCTTCGGGTTCATCTCCATCACTTTTGGCAGATTAGAGCGAGAGAGGAAAGGAGAGAAGGAAAGAAGAGAAGGGGAGACTGACATGTCCTTAAGGGGTTTGAAATCAGAAACAAAGTTAGAAGCCCCAGAACTCGGGTTCTAAGAATATTCTCCAATCCATAACTATGTTCTAAACTTTAAGAAAAAAAAGAAATCAGAAATAAAGAGAAGATTTTTGTTTGTTTGTTTGTTTGTTTGTTTGTTTTTTAGGTTTTTTTTTAGCCTAAAGTTGAAACTAAACTCCTTCAGCAAAGTTGCTTGGACAGCTTCTCTCCTTTTCCTCTTCTGAAAAAGTTTGGCTGTCTTAGGCATCTCCCTTCATACCTCTTTAAAATACATGCCCCCCAAAGCTCTCAGTCTGGCTGGTTTGTGGGGGAGTCAGAGTCTCTGGAGCCTAGCTGGAGAAGGCCCACATTCGAATTAGAATGTTACTTTTGTAAAGATCCACTTCAGTTTCCCAAGACAACTACTCTGAGGGCATATTGATAAATCTTTATTGACAAAATATTGACATTGACATACTTCTTGGAAGTATATAGTGTGTTAGAATTCTAACAAATTAACACAAAACACAAAAATATTTACATTCTGGTATAGAAGACACTAAGGAAGCATTTGTAACCCTCTTTAGTAAGTCTATGGTCTTGGAAGAGAAACTCAGTGCTTGAAAACTCCCATGTTCTTGGCCACGCCACCATCACCCCATTAGCTACAGTCCTTCCTTCCACTTTTGCAATAGACAGACTTAAAAGTTCTGAATGGCCATTATATCGAGTGGCTGGATGCAGTCAATCTCTCCAGCCACTAAAAGGAAAAGTTGACTCGGTGATTTAAAGTATCAGAATGTTAAAAAAGGAGATATCCAAGAAATAGAATTAATTTGGGTCTTTATCTGTTGTTGTTTTTAATCCCTAGTATTAAGTCCTGATTCTTCTCAGGGGCACCCTCCCCCACCCTCCATCCCCATCCTGCTCCCTCATTTCTCTGTCAGAGGACCACTATCTCCGAGCCTACTTCGTTTAGCTTTCACAATCACTTTGACAATAGAAGGTATCAAAAAAGTGTTTTTACAGACTGCACATTTCTCAGAGAAAAAAATAAAATAAAAAATAAAAATACACAGAACCTGTCTTTAAAAGAAGAATAAAATTACAATTCAGTTTTTAGACACCATTCGCCCGACAACTGCTACATGCAATTCAAGTTTTTGAAACAGGTGTAGGATGGGGCTAGACATGGAATTTTGTGTGTTACTTCTAATTAAAGATGAGGGGGGAAACACTGTGAAGTGCAAAATTAAAAGTCCTGTGCCTTTTCTTTTTTTTTTTTTCAAAAAATTCATTATCATTTCTAAATGGAGTTCGATAAGCGGAATACCCGCCAATCATCTCGTTTCCCTGGTTTGGAATTTGACTGACAGCTCCCCTTGTCAGAATGTGCCTTTGCCTCACAAGGATCATTCATTCTCTCTCTCTCTCTCTCTCTCTCTCTCTCTCTCTCTCTCTCTCTCTCTCTCTCCTTTCTCTCTCCCTCCCAGTCTCTGTCTCTCTCACTCACTCAGCTGCCTCTTTAGACGAGGGTTGCATGTTGATGTAGGGGCCTCCGTCCTCTGCCGTCCCGTAAGCGGTGCCCGGCGCGGCTCCCGGTCCAGTGCCCTCGCTGTCCAAAGTCTGCTGCGAGCGCCACTGCTCTGATTCCCTCTCTCCCTTTCTCGGTAAATGTGTGTGCAGTTTGTTTTTGTATTGTAGGGTTTTTCTTCCCCTCCTCTCCCTGTCTCTCTTGCTCCGTGCTGTCCATTTCTGTGGGATTGGGTTTGTACTTTTAATCGTCTGAGGTCACATCTATTTCCTCCGGACTCGCCTGCTTGGTAGCAATTCTCCACCGGTTAATGTGGTGTGTCCCTTTTTTCTTCTGTTGAGAATCTGAGCCTTCTTCCTCTAGTTTTTGCCTTTTGAATTTCGTTCTCCGGTTCTGAAACCATACTTTTACCTGTGGGGAGAGACAAGTGGGCCTGGTTAGATCCTTCATAGTGCCTTCCTATCAAACACCAGAGGCCCAGGCCTGACCCCAGTCCCCCAGACAAACATTCTAAGGGCTGACCACTCCCCTCCCCTCCCCTCTGAGAGCAAGCCCCCTCTAGAAAAGCCTAGTTCCCTAGTTCCTCATCTTTCCAAACCCTACCAGGGAGCCGTCCCCAAAGAGCCACAGTGCCCGAAGTGTGGCTGCTTTACAAAGCATGAAAAACTTTTTAAAAACAATTATAT
>NW_021604568.1:18807897-18833001 GCF_004785775.1 Grammomys surdaster | reverse complement strand
AGAGAGAGAGAGAGAGAGAGAGAGAGAGAGAGAGAGAAGCATGTTTCTATGTTTCTTGCTTGCCTAGACAGTGAGTACAGGAAAGACTGAGTCTCTGTCAGCCTAATGTGCTTTCTATTTTCTACCAGTCTGGAGTTGCCTAAATATAGCGCCTCTTCTGCTAGGCAAGCCCATGAGTAGAGGGTGGGGGGTTGCCTGTCCTTAGGCCTTGCTGGGGGACACTGGCAGGTGAGCAGGACTAGAAAGCCAAACAGACAGCGACTTTACAAGTCTCACTCAGGGCCTGGACAAATGGAAAGCTTCAGGAAGACCATGACATACAAGGGGAGTAAAAGAAACTGAACGAGAAGAAGGAAAGAGGTCTCTTTCCTCTGCTCCTGTCCTGTCCCCAATCAGAGTAGGGCTGGCTGACCTCAGCCTCCAGAGAGAGTCTGGTAACCGGGGCTTCCCAGAGCTTGCAGCATCAGTGAGGATGAAGTCAATTGCCTTCCATGGGGAAGTTGAATGGTGGGCTCCATTCAGCAGTACTGCCCAAGTTTGTCCAGCAATGTGGTACAGATGAAGAAGACAGTAGTGACTGTGGCCCCTGCCGCCCACAGTGGCCCAGTCGGAGCCTCTTGATACCACCCCACTCTCACCTTTAAGACTGCCAGGGGATCTCACTTGTTCTCCCTAATGCTCCCATCCCTTCCCCAAAGTGCCCCCGTGAAAAAGCAAAGTAGGACCTGGGAACAAGACTGAGTTTAATTTGCTTTGAGTCTGCTAATTAAGGGGGGGACAATTAATACACACACACACACACCCCGCGTTTGCCCAAAGCCAGCGTCAGTGTGCTCTCGGCTTGACACGCACACAAAGACTCCAGACAGTATGGGCAGCGAGGCGGACAAAGACAACCGCTGCCTCCGCTATCCAGGAGAAATCAGGTGGGCCTTGCCTTGTGTCCACCCTGTGCAAACCCGCGAGGCCCCATTCGTTACATTTTTCCCCCATGAAGAAGGAACTTTTTAAAAACAAAACAAAAAAAACTCAATTTGAGCTTCTGGGGAGGGGGAGAGTTACTTTACTCTGCCTACAAACGTTACTGTTTACTGAGAACTTTGACCCTGCCTCGCGACTGAGAGTACAGTAGCGCCTACTGTAGACCTAAACTCCCTGCCCGCCTCGGGACTAACACAAGCCAGGCCAAGACGGATGTGTCCCCTAAGGCTAGCCCTCTCTGCAAATGGTCTAGTTTTCAGGATCGCCCAGCTTGCCTGACCTCCGGCTTCAGGTTCCCCGGCATTCCCTTAAGAGTAATCCGGTGGGCCCTGGAGTCTTTCAGAACTCTTATCTAAACCATTCCCGGCTCTCTCCAGCCTTGAGCCAATCACCAGAACACTGGGCTGCAATTAGCCACATCTCGGACCCCAATTGAATCTCCATGATTCTCTCTAAGATTGGTTTAGTTTGGCGTTACAAGGGCCTGACCAGCGAGAAGAACCAGCTTGTCAGTGCAGCTCACATTGCCCTAACAAAGCTGAGCACCTGGAAAGTTACTGACTCAGCACTGGTCGGAGTGTTGGTCGCTGGCTGCCTGGGTCAGGATGAAGTAGTCTGGATGCTGAGCCACACTCACCTGAGTTTCCGTAAGGCTGAGACTGTGCGCCAGCTGCTTCCTTTCTGCTCCCACCACGTAATGATTCTTCTCGAAGGCGTGCTCTAACCTTAAAAGCTGGGATGGCGAGAAGGCTGTTCGAATCCGCTTCGGCTTTCGGGCCAGAGCATTGTGCAAAAGGAAACTCTCCGGACTTGTGTCGTTCCCTGCAGGGGGCAGAGCAGAAGTACCATTAGGGGGCCTCCTAGGCAGGAGTCGCCGACTTCTCTGGAGCCGGGCTAGCCCAGCATAGCTCCCTGGGCCTCTGCCTAGTCTGCAGCGCCAGACCCTCTGGGGCTAGTAGCTCTCTCTAAACTGTTGAAAAGGACACTGGCTCAGCCATCAGACCGGGACCCCAGGGCTCCAAACCTGGGCAGTACCTAACGAGGAGTTAGTTGTCTCTGAGGTGGTAGTCCTCAGGCTCCGGAGTTCCATAACTGCCTTGGCACCTCAGGCCTAGATACCTCGACGCTGTGTGTCGGGGGCAGAAGATGGGACAACAGAGCCTGGGCTCAGAGATTGGTGCTCAACATCCATTAATAACAACAACAACAATAAGTAGTAGTAGTTCCTTACTTTCTAGCCTATTTTAAAATTTTGACATAAGCGTAGAAAAGACAGCGAAAACTACCCATAGTTTTCTCGCGGCTTCAAGAATTTTTTGTTTGGTTGATTGGTTTTTGTTTTGTCTTGCTATCTCTCTGAGAAATTGCAGAGGCCGGTCGAAACGTTGTAGCCGGGCTGGGACAGAAATCTCGAGGCGAGTATGCCCCAGTATCTACGGCCGCTGCCTCCAGAGTACCCGGTTCTAGAGATCCCTGGTTGCGGAAGAGCTAAAAGAGGAGAGTGAAGGGACTGGAGCCACGGGAAGTTGCGGGTATTCGCCGCGATGGTCCTTGGCGGCGAAGATCCAAGCTGTCCGTGATATGGCTGGGGCTACCAAGAACGTAACTAGCAGAGAATGGGGAAGCTGAGCTCTAAACTTTGAAGGCTAGGCTGGGGTATTTCTTCCCATATTAAAGGAAGTGAATCTTTTTACCACCCGCAAAAAAACAGCCGGTAGTCTCAGCAGGAGTAAAGGCAAATTCAGTGCTGGACTAAGGGAGGACGGTGTTTTGCTTTGGTTTGGGATTTTTTTGTTTGGTTGGTTTGTGTTGGGGTGGGGTTTTTTTAATAATATATAAATATATAAAATGGCGAGTTGGCATCTATGCGATTCTAGACTGACAGAAATGCGAAGTGTAATTGAATGGAAAAGCCCATCGTTATCGATCGCGCCCCGCCGGAGGTAGGTCTTTTACAGACTGCATCGGCAAACTAATTCGAACCCTTTCCCTAAAGTTTTAACTTTCTTACCAACCCCTACCCAGAAGCAAACAAAATTAATAAATCGGTGAGGGGGGGATGAAGACACTCAAACAGATCTTTCCTTGTCGGGCCTTCTCTCGATTGGGTTTTCTCTTTTCTTTTTCTTAATTTCTTTCTTTTTTTTTTCTCTCTCTCTCAGGAAAACAAAAACAAAACCAAAAATCAGCAACCAAACAGAGACCAGACAGAACCTGACTTCCCGCCACATCCAGCGGGTGCCCAGGTTAAACAGGTCTCGGAGAGGACCAGTAAGCTGCGGAGGTTTCTACTCCTTCTCTTCCCGCCCCTCCCTGGGCCTCCAGATCTGGAGGAAGGAAACAGTTTGCTCTGAGGTTTCCAAGGTCTCCTTGTCTCCTTAAAGGGGTTGAAGACCTAGAAGTAGCGGGTCTGGGCTGGAGGGACGTGCAGTGAGGGTAGAGCAGAGTTGAAGTCCAGCGAACCTAGCCATGTGGCCCTGTCCGAGTCCCTGAGAGATAGGCAGGCCAGAAACACGGTCCAGGGGAACAGAATTCGGGGACCTCACGGGCTTAGAGCTTCTTGACAGCGGACTTCTTCGTCCAGCATCATGTCCCAGCCAGCCTGACCCCGGCGCGAACCACGGGATACCTTGTTTGCACCCCTTTCCAAAAGGTCAAGGAGTGGGCAAGTCAGTAACCTAAACGAATCTCGGCTTCAGAGACCCGGGAACCAACGCCATTCGGGCCCCTCGCTACCGGGTTTCGAAGCCGAGCACCCGGGCTGACCTCTGCCCAGGCCTTGGGGAGCGCCCACCCGGATCAGGCCGGGCACAGTGAAGGAGGCGACCGGTGCGGCGCGCTTCGGTTCCGCGACGTGGCACGTACCTTGGAAGCGATGACCCAGATATCGGTAGCGGTGGATGAGCCAGGGGTAGAAGGTGGACGGGTCCCGCTGCTGCGAGGCGAAGAGGGGGTGTGGCGAATGCGAGGAGGGCAGGGGGTGGGCGGCCAGGGCGTGCGGCGGCGGCACCGGGTGCACCGGCACGGCGGGGTTGGGCGGGTGCGAGACCGCCTCGGCGAACACCAAGTCCGGGTTGGAGTAGACGCCCCTGCCCGCGGCGGCGGCGGCGGCGGCCGAGTGGAAGCCGTTGAGGAACGGATTTATGGGGCTGGAATTGGCGTAGCTGAGCGCCGCAGGACGGATGGGATCTTCGGAGCGCGAGGCAGGCAGGGGACTGTCCTTGGCCACCAGCGACTCGATGGTGAAGCAGCGCTTGGGCGCCGGCTGAAACATGCTGCGCCGAGGAGCGGGTGCCCTGGGCTCCCTGCTCCCGGCGACCGCGGCGCGCTGCCTCCGCCGCCCGCTGCCCGCGGCGAGGACCGAGGAGAATGGGGGACTCGTTTGTTTGGGGTGGGGGTGGGGGTAAGGAAAGGAAAGGAAGGAAGAAAGAAAGGAAAGGAAAAAGGAAAGGAGGGGGAGGGGGAGGAGAAGCAAAGCCGAAGATCCCGAGTTTCTTGCACCAAACGAGCCCAACCTGGAGAGAGGGGGGGAAAATCCTTCCAGAAGAATTTGCAGGCGTGGATTGGGGTAATATTTTTTTGAGCGAGGTGGCGTGGGGGGGGGATTGGAGTTAGAGGCAGGGAGGGGGGTTCTCGGGGAGGCAAAAAAAAGTTTTCTCTCCTTTGCAAAAGGCGGGCAGGGCGCCCTAAGTCCAAGGACAATCCATGGAAGTGTTCGCTTCTTCACTAGTAGTGCAAACGATTTGTTAGTTCATGAGCCTAATTAGTGCGGGGATCACATAAACAGCTTCCTCCGAAGCCTGGTAAATGGCTTGATGATTGGTCGCTATTACTCGCCCTGAGGTGGAAGGGGGGAGACTCTTTAAAGTGCGTCAGAGGGAGGCGAACGCCTGGGAACCCGGAGGCCTGGATCCTGGCCCAGAATGGAACGGAGTCGGCGCCACTGCCCCGGCCGTGCCTCCAGCCGCCCGCCCGGCCGCCGACCTCTTGGTGTCTTCGCCCTGCGCTCCGGGCTAGCTCCCTCGCTCCCGCGGCGCCCGCTGCAGCTTCTCTCCTCCTCCTTCGCCTCCTCCGCTTCCCTCTTCTCCTCCTCTTCCTCGTTCCTCTCCTCCTCCTCTTCCTCCTCCTCTTTCCCCCACCTCCTCCCCCTCAGCCACCGCCTCCTACTGCATCAACACCACTCCCTCCGGGGCACCCGGGTCCCTGCAGAGTCTCGGGGCCGCGCTGCCTTTGCTGCAGACCCCTGGATCCTAAGCCTGCGGCGCCGGAGCTGATGGGACTGAAGCACCGACGGATGAGCAAATTTCTTCACGCACTGAGGTCCGCTGCGGATGTCCCCTGGAGGTCCGCGCCCGGGTCACTGAGATGGCTTCGGGCGCCCGGCGAGGGTAAGCGGGCGGGGACTGGTTCCGGGCAAGGGCTAACCCGCTTCACTCATACCAATCCCCACCCCCAGCAAAACTCCGGAGGTTTCCTAGGCGCGCGAGGAGGGGGGTCCTCCCACCACTCCAACCAAGCGTAGCTTCGAGGTTCCAGGGTCCACGCGTTCGCAGTCTTTGACCCGGTTGGTTCGTTTGCAAGTTCAAACCTGAGGGGCCTGTACCTTTGCAGTGGACTTCCAGCTCGCACCTAGAGTTTCTGCTTTTCCTGTCTGGAGGGCAGACACTTCCTTCCCCAAAACAGTTCTTTCTGGGATATGTGGGGATATTTGGGAAAGGAGTCTTGGGTCTTAGGTCAGAAGCTGAAGTTGTGATTGTGTTATCATTCCATTGTCTTTAGTGGCGTTGACAATTCTCCCATGATTGCTATTATTACTGAACCTATTTTTATTCTGACATCTGTCGTCCCAGGGCTGGGTTGCTCTGCAAATCCAGGTTTCGCAACTAGGCACTTAGGATTGCGTCTCCGGTCCTAGGCCCTGTCCGCATTTTCGAGCTTGCCTTCGGTTTTGGGATGATTTTAGGGCCGACTTCTCTCGTCCCCATTGGCTCACGCTGCGGCATAATTATGATCACATCCCCCCCAGCCTGCTGGCGCTGCTCTCTGTTTATTGGTGGTTAAAGATCTATTATCTATTCATCAGCCTCCCCCCCCAACACACACACCCTTTGCCAATTACATTCTTCTAAAGTGAAGTACCAGCAGGTATTTTGCACGTTTACAATTAATGATAATTTTTTTTTTCTGGCGTCCTTTAAACCTGTTACTCCCAGGTCGAAGCCATTTACCCTAAGAGGGATAAAATGTCTGTGCTTGGTGGCTAGGTTGCCTGAGACCAGGGAGAAGTAGATCTGGAAAAGAGAGACGTGAAGTCCTCTAGAGGGACTGTGAAGGCCACCTGATTTCACCAAGGGTCTGGGCCTTAGGAAACTCCAGGAAATTCGGGCAATAATGGGTTCCTTGCCAGCTCTCCTGTTTGCTTCTCTTGTTTTTCATCTACTGCTGTTTAGGTTGTGTGGGTTTCTTGTATAGTGTTCATGTGAGAAGGCAGAAGCTGGGAGTGAGGAGTGCCCTAGGTAGAATGGGAGCTGAGAAAAGTGTTTCTGCCTCAGCTTTGCTCTCCTTGTGGTATAAATCTGCCCTTGCCTCAGACTTCAGACCTTTTTCACCTTTCTATTCTAGATGGCCTTCTTTCTTTGTCTCTTTTGGGGGCAAGCCCAAAGATTGTGGGCGTTAGATTCAGCCCTATAAAAAGGGTATGCGTTTGAGGCCACACTCTCCTCAGGCCTGAACCAGCCCCCAAATATAGCTAAGAAATCTCTCCCTTGTCTCATGTGCGCTGTGGAAATAGAGGGCGAACCTTTGAAGGCTAGAGCCCAATGAAGGATGGAAGTCTTGAGCTGTGTCTAGCCAAGCAAGATTCAGAGGAGCTAGGGGTCAAGTGAGGGCTTCTGAAGCTAGAAACAAATGCTTCCACTTGATCACGCTGCATCTACTCTGGAAGAGGGTGAGAAGGTGAGTCTAGAATGGGTCTGAAATGCTATGAGTCCAAACTAGAACCACTAAACTCTTCACTCGGGCTATGGGACCAAATAGCTCCCCCAGAGTTAGCAATAGTAAGTTTGGCTGAGGGTATCACAGCCATTGACTTCGAGGATCAAGGAATCCAGACCTGTCTGGGAGATTTGATTAAGACCCCCAGATGTAGGTGGTACTTGCTTGACCCTTCACCTCTTTGTGCCAGGATGTACTGGGAAAATGTCTTGAGGAAATGAACACCTAGCTTCAGACAAGGGCTCCCGTCTCTTGCGTGAGGCAGGAGCATTTCACCAGTTTTGTGATATCCTCAGCAAGCTACCAGCCTCTTGCAAACTGCCCTTCTACCGCTAGCGTTGACGACCCGAGGTGGTCTCTGGGTGACCTGCAGGCCAGTGCTCAAGAGCGGCACGTTTGGTCCCTTAATTTTGAAGGAAACCAAAGCATTCGGCACTCAAGTACATGAACCCTAGGGGGCTCTGCCCCTTTTCACTCCACCTCCACAGAAGAAGAAAAGCGGGTTTCCGGTGAGTCAGGCTGGGTGCGGAAGCCCTAGACGCCAAATAATCTATGCTAATTCATGCTCCCAGCCCGAGGTGCCCGGGAAGAAATCTGGCCTCCTCGGCGTGTAGAGGAATTAACAAGAGAGTAACTCATTAACCACACTGGCCAGCAGAGGCGCACCAGGGTTCTGGGCATTCAAGTCCAGCTTCAGACCCCGAGCTTATAGATGGGGACACTATTGGCTTCTGGCCTAGCAGAATTCTCACGTCCTAGTTTCCCTTAAGGACCCCAAGAAGAGGCTGTTTGGTTAAGTACCTGTCCATACAGCTGGGCTGATTCTCTTTGCCCAGGGTGCACTCCAAGTCACTGGGGCTTTGACGCCATGTTTTTTTGCAGAGAGAGGACTAGAAGACGCATGTGAATGTTCTAATAATGCATATGTCTCTTACGGAAAGACCAGAGTCAACACCTCAGTCCCTCCTGACCTCATTTTGTCGTATATAAAAGTGCAGCCCGTATGTCTGGGAAGCAGACAGTAGCAGTGGCCAGTGAGTTTCTGTATGGCAGTATGATCAAGCAGCTGTTTATCAGAGTAAAGGTAATTACACTACCCGTTTTCAAAACTACACAGTACGAAGTGTGAATTTTACTACTTGTAGTTACACCTAATAAAACTGCCCCCTCCCCCATCGAATTTGTAGCTTCACTGTGACCTTGGGCAAGCTAGCTACCCTCTTTGATTTGTTTTCTCTTCCTCCAAATGGGAATAAATGATAGTACAGGAGCATTTGGGATTGTTGCAAGAGATAAGCAAAGCAAACTGTTCAGACAGTGTCTAGCACATAATGAACATTAATAAAAGCCAGCTCCTCTCGTGAATATTGCTGTTATTATGTGCCCCCAGCCAGGGCATCACAGACCAAACAATAACGCTGTAAATAGGCATCCACACTAACCTCATGCCTGCCATGTTCCTCTGTGCTCCCTGTAGGGGGTGCTGGATTCTTGATTCTCTAGAGGTATCAAAGGGCAGAGATCTCTGAGGATCTGTGATAACCATGGGCTCTGAGTATCCTGCAAGGCCTCTGCTCTCAGAAAAGTAGAGCCCTCACCTCTCTACCTCTGCCTGTCCCAGAGGTGTCTTGGATGAGTGGATGACATCAAGCAACTCTAACGAATAGAGCTTCCTGAGAAGCTGTGTGGTCATCACAAAAGGCTGAATGAATGTCTTAGAGGTTGTTGGGGTTGGGTGAGCTTGGCTCACTTTTACTGTTCTGTACATTTTCGTCATTGTTAGGCTGGTGCTTGGACCCTGTAGCGTACCAAAGTGGTGAACCTCACTGTACACCATCAGTGGCCCTCGGGCTTGTGTAAGATGTCCTGAGAAGGCCCAACCTAGCTCTGGCTACGAAGTTTCTCCAACTCTGTAACTGTGATCCCAGTCCCTCCCGGCCTCTGAAAGCTACGGCGGCTGTGAGAAAACGAAAAAAGAGAATTAAGACCTTAAAAACATTTTTTTTTTAAATTATCACGGTAAATCCCCTTCTGGCGTCCTCCCCAGAGTTCTCTCGCAGAGCAGGCAAGGCCGCCCAGGGCCGCGATCCGCGTGTGCGCAGCGGCGCCTAGTGGCAAGGGATGCGAGAGGGCGCGACGCCCTCTGAGCTCCTTGAGAGTGCAAGGGGTTGCAGCCCACTGCCACCAATCACAATCTGAACCAGAGGAGAACCTCTGAGGAGGCTCGTGGCTACCGGGAAGAGAGGGAGACTTGACCTTGCTTCCCACCTGTTCCCATCGGCTTCAACTCAGCTCTGGCGTTCACCCTCGCTGGAATTTCCCCTTCTCTGGGAGCCAGGCTTTCCTGTAATGGGATCAAGGAGGAATGGATAGGTTCCGCTCTAACAAGAACTTGGCGACTGAGACTATCTAAGCAAGGGAGATAGCCAGTTACTGCGCAAAGGCGACCACAGCTCCATGCCTAAGGACCTGGATATCATTGCCTAATCACTGTGACTTAAATGGGATTGTAGGGACCCCGACCGAATGGGGTCGGGAAGAACTGGAGTTGCCAGGTTCAGCTCTCCTAGATGTGCGCCCTCTTGCGACGGGGGAAGACAGCCCAAGTTTGGGGGTGAGGGGGTGTCTTGATTATTGTGCAGATGAAGAGTATCACTAAGTGCAAACCCACAAGGCGAAGGGGCAGCGATGGGACTATGGTGACAAGTCCTGCAGCCAGACACTCACGGACTTCATCTTTCACGAAGCAACCGAGCTCTTCTCTTGAGGTGAAGCCACAGAATCCGCATAGAATTTCTGGAAGCCGGGATGGCATGACCATTACTCTTAGCCTTACTGCTCAAAGGGCAGACTTAGGAGGTATACGAATTCTGAAGAGAGGGTCTCTCCCGTAACCTGGCTTCTGTTGCCTGTGAGTTTCTGGATCTCTGGAAGCCAACGTTTCCGTCCAGAGTGCCACACTACTCTGGGAGACACACCAGGAGCGAGCGTGGGGCTTTAATGCCACCTCTGAAGCTCATCAATCCTCAGCACAAACAGCTCTGGTGATTCATTATTGAAAGCAAAGAAATAACCAAGAGGGGAGGGGTGTCATCGTTTCTTTCTCCATCAGCTGTCTTCAAATAAGAGATTATGGCCAAACGAGGCAAGGAAAAAAAGACGTTCTCACACACAAGGATGCAGGAGCCAGGGACCATGGACAGGCTAGCCCAGATGACTTCCCAGTAGGACACGGAAACAACTCTGTCCCCTGGCACTCTGGGGTAGCAGGAGTATGGCACTCTCTCCAGTCACCTCAAAGCTGCTTCTCCAAGGCACACATAGGTCCAGGATGTGGAGGGGACAGAGGGGTCCTTCAGGCACTTTCCTGGGCTCTCTGGTGGCCTTTTCCCCAGCTGCTTTTGACCAGAACCCCACAGAGGTGGGTGGATCTCCACCTGGGATATAAGGGATTGCTAGATGTAAGAGACAACAGAATACCCTCTAGAATGCTTTTCTGAGCGGTCGCCTCTCCTTTCTGCAATTCCATACTTTTCTAGAGTAAAGAGCTGGACTTAGAAAGGAAGGAGTCAAGCCATCTGAGGAAAAAAGAGAAATCCCAGGCCTTTTCTTTTGGACTCTCCTTGAAAACTGGGGAGGATGCCAGGATGACTTGGGAAACACTAATAACTCCGGTCCTGTGTAGAGTTTGGCTTTAAGCATGTCCTTTCACACCCATGAGTCAGTGAACTTTTTCAAAGTGTGGAGAATGATAAGATGCCCATTTTCCAGATGAGAAGGCTGAAGGCCAGAGAGGTTGTACAGTCACTCACTGTGCCACTTTGCCATCTCCTAACTATAGATGCAGTGATTAGTCCATGAGGAACCCTGGTCATCCCAATCTACTTCTCACCCAGCCTTCAGAGAGCACACTCCAGCCAATATGAAAGGTCAGCAAAGAGTCCTCACCCTCAGATGGGTCACCCAAACTGACCCAAGCCACAGGGCCTATTCATGCGTCTTGAGTCGTTGTAATTCTAGCCCTCGATGGTTTACATCAACTGTCCTGAAAGCTACATTCCCAACCCGGAGCTAGCAAAGCCTAGGAGTTAGGAGTCAAGGATGTGAGTAAGAGTCTTTTCGGAGCACAGGAAGAAGAACGGCCCTTTTGCCTGTGTGAATTCCCGTTTCTTTCCCACTAGAGATTCAAAGGGGTCTCGAAACCTCTTCTAGTGGGAAAAGAACATGCAGAGAACATGAGGCAAAAAGGAGAGTGGTTGGGGCTTTCTTAGCTCTTTAATTCTGCCTACCCGTGGTGGGTTAGTACTTCTGGGAGATTCCTATGATGTTCCAAGAGGAATACTCACACCCGGAAAACACCCCCTCCAGCATCTTACCCCTTGCCAACAGCTCTAGACTTTGAAACAGGTAGCCTTATGTTTCCTTCTAGGACTTATGATTCTGGCTGTGCTGCCCCAGCTGCCCACACCCCGTGGCACACTCACATCGGTCAGGGGCCCTGGCACACATAAGCTGAACTCACTCGGCCTGGCTTTACTGTTTGCAACACCCGATTATCACAGTGGAGAGAAGCTCGGTGCAGATCTACTCCCACTAGGCGCTGGTCTTCACAACCGGCCCCTGGAAGTTGGAAGAGAGTCGGCGGGGGGGGGGGGGGGGGGGCGGGCGGGGGTGCTGAGGAACCTCCAGGGGTGCTGCAGCAGCTGCAACCCGCCAGGGCCTCTCTAGCCCGCAGTGAACACACACACCCGCCCCAACCGCCACAGCCCTTCGCTTAGCTGGGCCGCCAGCGGCTCGCCCGGGGCTGCGCAACAAAGGGTGGCATTGCGGCGGCGCGAGCAGGGACCGCATTGGTTCAATATTAGCTTTTCATTCCAGTCTATTGTGCCCATCTGAGATAATATTGACTCTGAGGTGAGAGCTACAGACTACGGGGCTTGTCTAACACTCCGCCCGCCACAGGGCGCTGGAAGAGAACCAGCCACCAAGAGTTAAAGTGATTGCAAATAAACGCTCCTCGCTCTCCCTGCCGGGGCGCTGCCGGGCGCTGTCCGCAGCGCGCTCCGGCCTCGGACTCCAAGGCCAGGCTGCGCACCGTGGTCTCCCGGCTCCGCGGCAGCTCAGGCGTGCTGGCGTTCCCATCGAAAACAGAAAAGAGCTTTTGCTTAACGCAAACACCCAGCTTTCAACTGATTTCGAGGTCCCAGACCTGGGTGACTCCGGAGAAAAGTAATTCCCAGTGTTTAGGTTGCAAGCCCCATCGAATGGTGTTTTCTCCATTCAAACGGTGACATTTCGGGTAACTTTCCGTGGAAGTGTTTCTCTACTTTCCTTTTCCTAAGAAGAGTAAACGCATGCAACACCTAATAAACCGCTTTCCTCGTGAAAATGTCCTTAATATTTTTTTTTTCTGTGCGATTTACTTTGCTTTGAATCTCCTTCAACCCGTCATCAATCTCGAAACTGCCTTCCCAACCATCACGCTGAAGGGCCTCTCCAGCGTTCAGATCTTGCAAATGAAAATTCATTTCAAAGTTTAAATTGACTGTAAATGCCTACGTTGGTAAACAGCAAGTTAAACTGCTTTATGTGTCTGAAAAAGAACACTTAGCCATACGCTCTAGGGACCAAACGGGCTTACAGTGACCATGTTGAGTGTGTCCTCCCGAGTCATTTATGAAATCTGTGCCCTCCCCCCGAGTTAGATTCCGATCCTTGTAAGAAAAACTGCACTTACGTTTTCCCAATAAGAAACTGATCTTGGGGGAGGGCTATTTTTATCCACCTTGAAGACAGGGTGGGTTCTGGGGGGGCAGGATAGGTGAGAGGTTGTGGTACAGCATACACAGCGTGATGAACACCAGGGTAGCTGCCTTTCCCCTGACTGTCCTAGACAAACAAACAAACAAACAAACAAACTTCAACACACCTTATGTATTTCAGAAGTGGTAACTGTGTCTCATACACAGGATCTACAACTTGGTTTGTTTGCATTATACCCTGTTTACTACATAATATGTATTAACTTTCACCAAGCATTGCTTAATTTAGGACATCTAACTCCTATGTTAATTTATAGTCACATTAATTATCTAATATTTATTATATAGATTGCATGCATTATACATTGTTCTGGTACATATCTGCATGCTTTATGTATTTATGTGTGCATGCAGATATATACCAGAACAATGGTATATATTTAATGTTTAATCTCCCTGTAATCAACCTTTAATCTCCCTGTAAGCATGTATTTGGTGGGGTTTTTTTTTTTGTTTTTTGTTTTGTTTTCTTTTGTTTTTTATCTAACTTTACAAAGTCTTAATCGAAACCTTTTTGAAACCCTCTATAAATTAGCTTTGGGTCCAATTGTGTTTCCAGGAAGAGGACCTGGAAATAAGGAACAGCCAGGCCCGTCTGGTTTCCCAAATATTCCCTCCCTGGGGTAGCCTCCTCTACTTGCTGAGGCTGTAGGATTTGGTTTGTTTCTGTGGATGGCTATTCCACGAAGTTATGTCATGAATTAAAAATTACTTAGAAGAGTAAAGCGTGTGCTCAGCTGATGTATCTGGGAGAACAGAGGAGGCCTCTCACCTCAGATTCTGGGCTCCAGGCAACAGGCCACTGGGATCCAAGCTGTGGAAGAATCTGTGGGGGTTCTGGGTTCCACTGCAGTCCCACAGTTCCCTAGACCCCAATCCAGCAATGCTGGTAACACTCATTGCAGACTGACTCCAAAGCTTTCCAACTTCAGCCTGCTTTTGTATGGATTGAAGACTAAAACTACAGGTTAGACACATGGAGTCGCCCTATCCCCACCTCCCACCTCCCACTTGAGTAGCGCCCTCTCTGCAAGGGAAGGGCTAGGTGGTCCCAAGGAAAATAAATAAGGATTTTAGATCTTTAAAAGATCGGAACCGGCAAAAGGACTCAAATGGGCAAGGGAGGAGGTAGTCAGGCCCTGCTATTGAGGCATTGAGCATGAGAAAGGTCCCAACATTTCAGTATAAACAGCAAAGCAGCAGTTTAGAAGCCTAGGCATTGGGAAGGGAAATTAGTGTATAAAAGGGAAGTAGGGGAAGACCTTCACCATAGAACCAATGAGTGGGAGGGACTGTTTTACCAGACTTGCTTTTTCTTAAAAGTACACACCCTCCAAAATGGTTACCTGTTGTAAACATTTTGTAACAGGAAACAGTGACTCTGGCTAAACCCCAGACCAGTTGGCTTCAACTCCCTTGCTTAGCAAAACCCCAGAAATTAGAGAGGCCCCAGCCGAGCCTGCCTCAGAGACTTGGGGAAAGGTTTCTGTGGACAGGAAGGAGATCCTAAAGAGGCCTCTAGTTATATGTTAAAGTGACTAGGGGAAGGGAGAGTATTGTGACTGCTTGTTGCTAAAAAAACAAAACAGTCAACCTCTACTTCCCTGGGCTGAAGTCTCTGGGCCTGGCGGCTCTTGAGCATCTGAGCATGCCTTCCAGATGAGGAGTGTTGTATGGTGCCAACCATGTGGTTGCAGCTCTCCCCCAGATGGCCTCAGGCATATCTGGCCCATTTTCTCAGTCCAGGTGATCCATCTTGTCCATGTCCAGCATGGTGGAAAACTTCATTCTAATTATGTAAGCATCAAAGCCTCTTGTTCTGAGCCCCCATGACCCTGGTTTACAAGGCATCTGCTCAGGTGTGCTGAAAGATAGGGGAGAGTCAGTTTCATTTCTCCTCCTTGCCGGGGCATCTCAGAGGAGAGACGATTCATTCCTATCAATGATGGCTTTTATCTCGGCCGCTGTGCTAAACAGAAAATACACGGAAACAAACTGGAGCAATCATCAAAGCCCTTGGAGGCTACTCCCACTTTCCACATGGAAAACTGAGGCCCTGGTGTTCTCGCTGGTCCCAGGTCACAACACAGCTATAAAGCAGTGAGCTGGAATTTCTGCCTAGCTCTTTATGACTCCGGTAGCTTTTCCCTTTTCTCCCCACCTCTAATTCACTGGAATTTTTTTTTTAAGTGAAAGTAAAAGCCTATAAAGATGGAGTGAAGAAAGAACACCTGACTCAAACTCATGCCTCGCCCCCCCCCCCAAAAAAGTCAGTGATTCCCAGATACAGAGTCTGAGTCCCAACTCCACACCAGAGCACTTACTCCGGGTCCAGTGAATCGCATATGCCATGTCCATCACTTTTCCCAGTAGCCATCATCCCATTTTAGAGAAGTGGAAACAAACAAAATGAGGTTCTCGGCTTGCCCACTGTCTACACAGAGAACTGGCATCACCCTGAAGCTTATATCAGACCCCTCGGGTTTAGTCTTTACAACTCAGGGAGCACATTTAGCCAATGGAGTTGGGCTTCACATTCTGCCAAGAAATCGCAAAGCTGTTTTTCCTTCTTCGTGTGTTGTGAAGTATTTATGCCTCTGTCTTTGCCTTTCTCTGTGTGTGCACGCCCTGGCGTTGCAAGGCGCAAGGACAGAGGAGCAGAAATTCTCCCTCACCTGTCGCCAGATGAACTTCAGAGAAATTTACCAGTTTGTCTGTATATTTCTCTCTGCTACCATTTGACTGACACATGCCGCTAAAACTCAAATGTACAATCAAGCTTTTAAAATGTGCTTAAATTTTTCCCCAAGTAAAGCGTCTGAGATAGGAGGAATCTTTTGGTCAGATTGTTTCATGTTCAAAATCAAAACCAAGAATGCCTACAGAGAAACAAAGAGCTATCTGACCACGGGCTGATGCACTCATTGCTCATTTCTCCACAAAGCCATGGCCCTGGAAGCTTCATTTTCCTTTGTTATTGTAAAACTCGATGTGTAGTTTTATAGTAAAGAAGACAGAGTAAAGGGATTATTAGCAGTCCTTGAAATCCCCCTACCCAGAAGCCACCACATTTGGGGTCGTTAACTTTTGATATTTTAGAAAAGAAATTAGATTATGTCTACACATTTTGCTGTTGTTCTAGGGGATAAAAGGAAAGGAGGGAAAGGAATGGGTGCCCTGCTCACATGAAGCTATGACCCAGGAAAACCTGTTGATGCTATAGAACAAGAGGGAAGGTTCCAGGGAGATGGAAATGCTTTCTAAAAGATAGCTTCGGGGATGGCAACGGAGGCACGCAGTTGCCAAAACTCATCGCACTTAAGACTTTACCGTGTTTTACTGCAAATCTTTATACCTTGGCAAGATAAAACACTCTTACACAAATACTAGAGGAAAGGAACACTCGGGAAGATTACTGTTAACCCATCAGATGCTGAGCTCTGACAAGCTACCCACCCCTTTTCAGTTTCAGAGAGGGTGGGCAGCCAGGCCACATCCTTCAAAGGGGGAATCCCTGACAGCTGCCATACTCCATCACTGTTTCCTCCCAAATCCCTCTACCCACATTGCACTTCTTCAAATCAATCAGAGAAGGAAGACAGAAGGGCTTAATTTTGGATTCCAGACGCTTCTTTCTAGTCAGTACCTGGCATTCACAATGTTGTCCTTCATAAAAATAAATTACATGAAGTGGTTAGTAATCCACATCAGCTCCATTAAATACCTCCTTATAAAATATAGAATTTTAAGTTTAATAGGATCATGAGTGTACTGGGTACTAGAAACTATGAAGAAAACTAAAGCAACATTTCTCCACTGCCCCCACCCAAATATGTCTGTATGTGACCGACATTGGCTGGCATTTTGGAATTCAAGAATGAACACTCTCATGACAGCACTTTGAGGAGCATACTGTCTGGTAGAGGAAACCCACCTGGTGCACAGTAAGTACAGTGCAGCCTCCCAGGTGGGAGACATCACCTCTCAGTGCTCTCCAGGAATATTACAGTATTACAGTTTCCATCAGTGCTGGGGGGTATGTGGGTTGTTTTTATTCTTTGAATTGTTTGGAAAGGTAGTGTGAGGGAAATTGCCACTACAAAGGGAAAGGGGGAGAAATATAAAAGGAAAAAAAATATAAAGGCCACAGGAAGTCTGCCTGAAGAGCTGCTTTTGGCAGGTCTGGTTGTGAGGAGGCAAAGGCAAAAGCATAAACCTGACTCTTGGGAAGAAAAAAAAGAAAAAGCCAGTTTCTCTTGAGAGCCACAAAGGGTGAAGCCAGCACTGTGGCCGGGGCTCTGTCTCAGAGCAGAGTGGACTAGGAAGATTGGGCACTCAGAAACACCGAAGCATGGGATCACTTAAAAATCAGATATTTATAGAAGTTTTGGGTTGCTTGCACTCCGCCAATGGAGCATGTACGTTTACAAGGAAATTTGCAGTTGACCTGCAATTAACAAATTTAGTCAATCGCAAGGCTGGCCCTCCAGAGCTAGCTGGGGGAACTAGACAGCTAATTGTAACATAATAGGATCAGCATCCAAATGAAAATGCTCAGAAGAAAGCTGCCGCTATCACAGTTGAATACTACAAAGCAAACATACGCTTCCTGTAGTGTCTCCAAGAAACTCCTGGAAGTGAAAGCAGGCCAGACCATCAGGTGATTCTTTAAGGAAAACAGGGAGGTGTTTTAGAGACTGTAAAACTTGGCAAGTGTGTAGGTGACTGACCCTAGCCAGGTGAAAAGGACATGTGGGACAAAGGACAGATAGGATCAATTGTTTATTGAGTTATCTGGGCTTGATGTAGTTGGCATAGACTGTCACATTTAGATATCATGAGCTCCTTCAAGGGTGTGTGTGTGTGTGTGTGTGTGTGTGTGTGTGTTCACCCTTCCTGCTTTTGCACATTTAAAAATTGGAGCTGGGACCAGGGAGATGGCCTATCGCATAAAAGCCCTTGCTACACAAACCGAATGACCTTAGTTTGAATCAGCCAGTAGCCAGATGCAGTTGCACCTTTCTCTAATCCCAGTATCCTTACCACAACTTGTGATGTAGACACAGGAGAATCCACAGGAAGCTCACAGGTCAGCCTGGAATACACAATGTAGTGGAAAATATCTAAAGAAATTGTGCTTCAAACAAAGACCAATACCCAAACTTGTCCTCTGATCTCCTCACGGGCATTGTCGTTTGTACAGATACACACGTGCTCACAAGGGTGCGCGCGCACGCACACACACACACACACACACACACACACACGTGCTGTGTATATACACAAAATTATAGTAATAAATACTTAAAGAAAAATAATAATAAATTAAGCCCATAAAGGAAGGTGAAGTAGATTCCTCAAAGACCAACACAAAAAGGTCTCAGGGCAAGGATTAGAACTGTGACCTCTGCCTCTCAATCCCTGACTTTAGGCCAAAGTTCATCAGGAAGTCCTGACCTCATGAGGTAGTTTTGAGGACTGAAGTCAAAAACGTCTTTGTAAAGTGTGAGCCTTTGATAAGTGTTAACTGTAAAAATAATTTGCAACTATATCTTTCTCCTACACCAAATTATGTATTCAGCAAATATTTCTTGCATAAAAATGTCACGTGAGGCAACCTTTCTGGGAACTGGGGATGTAATAGGAGAAATCTCTTCACCGCATTCTGCAGTAGGTCAGCCAGCTAACTCCATAAAGGACTGGCTCTGAGAGAAGCAAAAAGATCAAGGTGATGTAGTCACTGTTTCCTAATATTGAAAAAGGAAAAAAAAAACCTTTTATGTCCATTAATAGGAGGTTCACCTTGAGAAAAAAATGATGCTTCTTTACTACAGAAAACAGAAGTACCTTTCTGCATACCCATGACACATCAAGGGAGAAAAAAAGGAAAAAGCAAGTTCTAGAACAACAATTCTCAACTTGTTGGTCACGATCTCTTTTGGGGTCAACTGACCCTTCCTCAGGGGTCAACTAAGACAAGTGGAAAACACGAGTAGTTACAACTCATAACCATAGCAAAATCGCGTTACAAAGTGGCAATGAAAACAATTTTATGGTTGGGGGAAGTCGCCACAACATGAGGAAGTGAATGAAAGGGCCGAAGCATCAGGGAGGTTGAGAAGCACTGCTCTACAACAATAATGTGATTCTGTTCATGTTGAGACAAACACCACTTGTCCGTGTGCCTGCGTGTCCTGTTGCACACGCAGACCTAGATGGAAACTTGGAGAAGCTTTCTGGAGATATTTGCACTTAGTTGGCAATGGAGTGACTTTAGGACCAGAAAGGGGACCTGGAGAGCCTACTGTGAACTGGGCGCTTTTCCTGGTGACACCATGTACTTCTCGATTGTTTAATTGCTGACAACGAGAACACATTCGTGCCCTGCCCGTGCAGTTAAGCAAGGAGGCACAGGCATGTGACCGGTTTAGTTACAGCAGTATGATTATGCTGTCGTTCCTCTTTTAATCTCCTTTAATGTCGCTTTAATATGTCTACGCAGTGATATAGACATATAGATGAGACAGTGCCAAGACATAAAAAGGAAGAATCAAAACATGGCCTCCTGGCTTGAAAATCTTGCTCCTCTCCACCCCAGCTGCAGTTTATAGCGAAACCCTTTTTTTTTTTTTTTTAAAGAGCATCATGGATTCCTGGATGGGATCCCTTGTTCTCCTAGTTCTGAGACACATGTAATTATTTCTCAGCTAAGTAGCCTCAAGGATCTTTGTGATAGATATGACTTCATTTATAAAAGCATCGAGCCTCTCTCAGAGGTGTCTGAGCTGGAAGAGTTGATGTGAAGGTTCTAGGATGAGGACTGGTTCTCCCTAGGGTTCCCCCTGACTCTTAACACATAACCAAGTCAGATGGTCTCAGTTTTGGCTGATGTCTTCAAGCACAACTTATGTTAATTCATGGTCTCTGCAACCTTGGGCAAGCTGCTGCTGTTTCTGAGTTTTTGAGAGAGGGGGAGCATTGGATAGTGCTGTCTATAAAGTCATTTCTAGTCCTACACTTCTGATTTCAACTATGGAAAATTATGGAAGGATGTCACCATCCATCCATTCATTCCTGGGCATCTGCCATGAGCTGATGAAGGTGCCAGGAAGACGGACCTAGAACAGAAGCATGGGTGTGTTCCATCACACTCCCCTACAATCTGCTCTGGAGCTTCCCACCCATTTGTTTCCTTTCTTGTGGCTATGAAAAAAAAAATGTTTGGCAAACGGTCCTCAAAGAGGAAGAGATTCATTTGGATTCACAGTCCAGGGTACAATTCACCATCATGGGTAAGGCACAAGAGCAATCAGGAAGCAGGCAGAGATGAATATGGGTGTTCAGGCATCTGTTTCCTTTTCTTCAGTCCTGGGCTCCATGGAAGGGTGCAAATCAGAGTTAGGGTAGGTCTTCCTACCTCAATGTAGCCTTCACCCTCCCTTGAAGATATGCCCGGAAGTTTATCTCCTAGATTATCCTATACTTCAACAAGTTGAAGATTAATGTTATCTATCACATTTGACCTCTGACCCCCAATGTCTCCTCACCTCGCCAGACAGGCTCATGTCCTTAAAGACTACATCACACATATATTGCAAAGGGGAAAAGGGAGCCTCTTGTGGGAACAGAAATGGCCTCAGGTCAGCATCAGCTCTGAGAGGCTAGAGATAGGACTGAGTCTCTCTGGCCAGTCCGCTGATCCAGCAAACTGTCATTCGAGCACTTTTTGCATGCAAAGCCCTTAGTAGATTGTGGGAACACAGGAGAGAACTAAAGAAACCTCCAGCTTACTGACAACTATGTGGAAGGTAAATGTCTTGGGAGGACAATACCTTCTAGTATAGAATCTTCAGATCTGTGTCCTTTGTGGACCACCAGAGAATTGACCTGGCCAGGTTTATATCCAAATGGCAAGGAAGCCCAGAAACAGCACTGAGTAAAGAGTCAGAGCTGGAAGTCACACCAGAGTGTGACGAAAGACTCCACAGTGATCTTGGTCAATCTCAAGTAAAGGCAGCTTGCTTCTGTGGGCTGAAGGGTATGTTCATCCAGAAGAGGAAATGCAGTTGTGGTGTGTGTAGAAGTTGGTCCAACTGGTCTTTATCTCCAAGCCATGTGACCAGGCAAGTGATCAATCTTCAGAGACTCAGTTTCCCTTTCTACAAAATGGGAATGATAGCGACCGCAAGTGTGACAGCATTACTCTCAGAGGGAAATACCAAAGATAACTAAAGTTATTTGCAGAAAAGTCAGGTGTAAGGCACGTTGGAACATAAGTGAATGGTGTTGTTATTTTGGACAGACGTGTCCTCCTATTTCCAACTGAGGACCAACAGTCAGCTATGTGAGGTGTTCCAGGAACGGTGCTGCTGTCAGAGTACTGGACCTCCTTTGGTGGAGTGGTTATGCTGTGGCCCCGTGGGCTTCTCAGTAGTAAGAATAGATGCTTAGAGGACCCCAGGAGCCTGAGCATCAGGAGACCCAGTTCTGGGTCTTCTGTTCTATTCTGAGAAGTAACTCCCCATTTTGAGATTAATTTACCATGTGTATAATGCTTCTATTATGAAAGTAATATATGAGGGCCTGCAGACGCAGTGCGGTTGGCAGAGTTCTTGCCTAGCAGTCATGAAGCCCTGGGTTAGATTCCCAGCATCATATAAGCTAGTTGTAATGGTGAACACCTATAAGCCAGCATTTTGGAGGTAGAGACAGGAGGATCAGCAGTACAAGGTCATCCTTGGCTTGCATGGAGAGGTGGAAACCAGCCTGAGCTACCTGAGGCCCATTCTCAACAACAACAGCAAAACATTATATGATCAGAAAAAAATATGGCGGAAGAACCAGAAGTCAGACTGAAGTTTTCTCTCCCGTCCTTCACATTTTATATCCTTAAGCAAGCAACGTGTTCACCTGTGATGCACTTGGATTTTTCTCTGTGAGGGTGTCATGAGCAAAAACACTTTTTCCTTCAAATAAGTTATCCCAACACCATGCTGGTACCATCTAACCCTTTTCTATTGTAGGAAACAGCCTCTACCTTTTTCTAGGTGTCATATTTTACGGTATTGACCTGCTGGATTTTATCCTACATCGCATTTTACTTTACTGACTAATTACTTTCACTTTGTAACATGTTTTGTTTTTTTTTAAAATCACCTAGAACAATTTCATCTCATTTTTCTTTTTAGAAAAATTGTCTGTTCTTGTATATCTATTCTCTGAGATGATTTTTTTAGAATCAATCTGCCAGTTACTTTAATTTTAAACTATACCAGGATTGTGTAAATTGTATAAACTAATTTGGGAAAAGGTTGTAACCTTTATATCAAGAATTCCAACCAGAAACATTTAGATTTTGATACATTCATTCTTTGGTTCTGACTGGGTCTTGAGTATTTAAGGCGTGAAGGAGTTGTTGTATTTTCAGTTCTGATGGTGCCTTACGCTTTGGTTTTGTTCTAGTAAATGGAATGGTTTTCCACTCTGTATTTCTAAGTTGTTCATTCTAATACACAAAGAAATTAGCCTGTGTCCTGGGACCCTTTGTGAGTTCTCCTAGTGCTACAATGAATTAATCAACCCTAACTCTCACGTGTTCTGCTTAATAGTGCCTTCATTGATCACCAAAGTAAATCGTATCTTGTGTAGGAAATGAAACATTCAGGAGGACGTGCTACCTATAAAATCCCATGCTTCAGAAACAGGCCTTGAAATTCTGGATGACCTCTCTCAAACATATATTCAATTTCAGTTAAAAAGGAATTTTAGCCAGGCAGTGACAGAACATGGCTTTAATCCCAGCACTCAAGAGTTCAGGGATATCTCTGAGTTGAAGTCTAGCCTGGTCTACAGAGTGAGTTCCAGGACAGTCAGGGCTATACAGAGAACCCCTTTCTGGAAAAACCAAGAGACGAAGACAGAGAATTTTAGTATATCACACACACACACACGCACACACACTCACATACACACACAGTTATATATGGGCAACATACATAGTTTTCAAAGAACAACATAATACATATAATATCTTGTTGCCTACATCCCCCACTTTGCATATGTAAATCTTTCTCTGCTTTATTCTTAACATTATTTTTTCATGTACTCTGTATTAAGCATCTATATTTATCTAGGCAATTCCATGATGTCCGACATTTAGATTGGTCCATCTTTTAACATAGCCAATAATTACATAGTGAACATTTGTCTCTTCTCATAAATGATTGCTTTACAAGAAGTTTGTAAAAGTGGGATTTCTGAGGCAGCCAGCAATCTTGGGCATTTGTGACAAATTGACAAATAGCCCTTGAGAAAGCCTGGAAGCATTTATTCTTCCACCTCTACTTTTTAATGTGGATTTTTTTTCCTTTAGATTCTGATTTCTTCCAGTAGCAGTGTTTCCATCTGCCACCAACTGTATTCTGGCCATCCACAGCCTAAAATAAACTCTAGGGCCCTAACTTCTCAACCTTAGATCTGTTTCAACCAGGGATGGATCCTCAGCTCTGGGCTCTGACATCTAAGGTTGAACTAAAATGGTTAACTTAACCTCAATCTTTGTTTGCAGCAGAAGGTGTCTGAGCCCCATCAAGATGTAAATCACTCCAGGATAGCTATGTACAAGCACCAGAAGATCCGTATGAGCTTTAAGTAAAATAAATAAATAAACAAAAACAATCCCCCTTCCCTGTCCGTTTCATCAGGCAAAGGAGTGTCATATTTCTCCAGTCAGGTGTTCCCTTGGCAAGAAACACACCTCACTGACTGAGAAATGCTCCCAGCATCGAGCAAGCGACTGCAAACACATCTGCATTGACAAGTTGAGACTTACATCCTTCTATGGTGTTTTTTGCTCTTTTGAAAATGTTAATAAAAACTTAATGTGGAAAAAAAACAACTTTTTCCAAATATGTGTACCAGTGGGCCTGAGGCAACTCATACTTTCTTATAAAATAAAGTAGGTCACTCGCATCAGTCATATTGTCTTTAGCACATTTTTTCCAAATTAGGAATTCTCCATCCATCATCCCACAGCATGGCATCCCATTTCCAAACATTTCCTTCTAATATGCTCTTTAACATGATAAGCAAATCTAATAGAATACATTAGTGTCACTCGCCAGTGATGGAGTGTTTCCTCCTGCTGCTATCCTCCATGAGGAGTTTGGGGAAACGTTTTTATGAGCTCTATCCCTGACAGCCATCAGTTGTTGAAAATATGACAATGGTCCCCAGGCTAACCAAGGCCACATTTGAGGTGGTAGCCTTAGAAAGATTGCCAACAGTTCTATCTTACCACCTCACGTATCATCGATGTAGAAACTCAAAAGATATGTGTGTGTTTCCAAGTAATGGGTCCAGGTTCTGGACACAAGAGGAGTGTTTACAATTAGCCTGTGGTTTCAGTGATGCTACATTTCCTAGGCTTCCTGTGCAAGCCACATTGCCTGCAGCACATTTCTGTCTCCTAGGTCGTGCAGAAATAGAAGATCCTTGGCTTTAAGTGCAATGCTCTAGAATTTGTTGCCACCTTTCCCAAGTGGCTTTGGACCCTGTGTGAGACACATGCTCTGACTATGACCCACTTGAGATAAATGTTAATGCCAGTTTGTATATGTGACAACATTTACCTGGCAAAAACAGATATTTGTTTCTGCTCAGATCTCTGGTTCTCTAACTCTTGTGTTCAGTGCTAGCAGTTGAATTTCTAGAGGAATTTTCTTTGGACTGAGTTTTGGAATATAGCACTCAGACAAGTTGGGAAGGAAAGATGTGTGCATAGAAAGTCTGGGAATTCTTGTATTCTTGGCCACTCAACAGGGAAATATGTGAATGAAGCAGGTTTTCTGTGTCTGTAGAATGACATGTTCCTGGAGATACCACGCCTACCCTGGGACATGGGAGGATGTTCCATTGGGAAAGTGCCTGTCTTGTATGTATGAAGACCTGGGCTCATCCCCAGAACTCATGTAAGGAGCCAAAGTTCCAGAGCTGAAAGACATAGGCAGTCTGGTGCCTGGGTCCTGCTAACTAGCCAGCCTAACCTACTTCTCAAGGTCCAAAGAGACACCATACCTCTGGTGAGGCCAGAGAAATGGCTCAATGGGTAAGAATGCTTGCTACCAAGCACTCTGATCTGAATTCATCCTCAGAACCCACATTATGGAAGGGAGAACCAACTTCTGAAGGCAGTCCTCTGTCCTTCACACATGTAGAATAGCACTTGTTGAGAGAGAGAGAGAGAGAGAGAGAGAGAGAGAGAGAGAGAGAGAGAAGAGGAGAGGAGAGGAGAGGAGAGGAGAGGAGA
>NW_021604568.1:18774337-18807797 GCF_004785775.1 Grammomys surdaster | reverse complement strand
TGAGGAGAGGAGAGGAGAGGAGAGGAGAGGAGAGGAGAGGAGAGGAGAGGAGAGGAGAGGAGAGGAGAGGAGAGGAGAGGAGAGGAGAGGGGGGAGGGAGAAAGAATAGAATACCTGATCCATTGAAAGACTTAAGGTTCTGAGTTTGTGTGTCCCAGCCAACAACATCAACAAAAAAGATTGTATGTTGGGGTCACAGAAATGAGACCAGTGCCTGTCCTTAAAGAGTCCCAAAATCCTGAGGACCAATGGCAGGCAGCTGCACAAAGAGGCACAAGTGGGAATCAGAAGGACAAATCCCGTGAGAGCCCCAGATGATCTAAGGTGCAAAGCTGGTGAGCAATGTCTCCCTCCACGTCTTTTCAACACACCTACGTGCTGTGAGAAGGCTATCGGGGCCATGTTGGTGCTTTCAAACCTTCTGTTTTATACTTATCCTCTTATATTAGGGAAGTGCAGTTGCAATGTGTGTCCCCTGCTGTGGTTCAGAGCTCAGTCCTAGAAATTTCGTAGAATATAAGGAGTCTCCTGTTTGGGGGTTTCTCAGTGAGTAGGGCAATTTGCAGAGGTTGTTACTTTTCCTCCTGGCCTCAGAAGGGATGAGGAATGCAGGACATCAGGTTCTCTGGTGGCTTATTTGTTAGACAAATATTTATTGAGCAACTTGTATCTACTTGACATTGCCCTGGTGTTAGGAGACCAGGCAGGAGGATACAATGTTGGAAGGTGGCTCTCCCTTCCTAGAGTTCACCTTCTGGAGGAGAAGAGGCAGATTGATACAATGTTGAAAACTCCAACTTCATAGATTCACTTTCTGATGGGAAGACAAGAAGTGAAGAAGAGGGTGTCAGAGAGTTACAGGAAATAAAAGAATTAAGCAGGGCTGTGCGACAGCAGCGACAGCTGGCAGGAGGAGGAAGTGTGCACCACAGAAGGTGGAGGAGGAAGGGGTATCAGCCAGACCTATAACAGGAGACAGGCCCCCTAGCAAGGGTCTGGCAAGTGCAAATGCAGGGTGATTTGGGAGACGAGATGGAGGGGAAGAACAGCAGCAGCTGAGACTGGAGGCAGCCCAGCACAATTTGGAGCTTGGGGGACAGTGGAGAGGTGCCATGAATTATAAATATTGGGGTTCCCAATGAGAGCCGCTCTTAGCTACCATCTACTCTGACCTCATCAGCACCAGCTTCTCTGCAAAGCCAAAAACAAGCATTCAGAGAGCCTCAGCTTTTATTTCTACAGCAATCTTTGTACCCAACCACCATAGCGTTTTTAATAACAAACTGGCAGAGAGTCAGACATCTGTATTTGAAAAAAAAAAAAAAAAGGCCAGGCCAAGTATTTCTAAATGTTTTATATTTACTTGTAACATTAGAATAACCACGAGGTTGCTTTCTACATAATCGGAACCATTCTCATTAGGGTCCCACAGACCTCGTCCTCCGTGGATTTGGGTGGTGGTTTTCATTACGGCAGTGACATTGATCTGACGGGAGTGAATCTCTCCTTGAACATTTGTGGAAAAAAATGGGGAAGAAGTTGAGAGGAGCCAAAGCAAGCTAGGAAAATGAGAACTCAGGAAAGATAACCATCAGCTTGGCACTGGGGTAGCATCGAAGGGGTCCAGGCTTTGAAGTCCAGCAAAGCCGGGCTGGCAGTACAATGCAGGGAGCCAACCTTAGGGGAGTCACTTGACATCTCTGAGCTTCGGGTCACTCCCTGGCCCTACTTCGTGGGATTGTGTTGAGGTCTAAGAAGGGTATCACCAGTGAAGGGTCTGAGCCAATTTTGCTCCTTGATGGCAACCTCCAAAATTACTGCTCCGTTAAATTGTATCTCAGAGTTTGTCTGCAAGGTCAATAGGTAAAATACAAGATTCCCAGTTTACCTGAAATTTTGGATTGTAGCCAGCAATTATTTAGCATAATTATTTAGCATAATCAGTTCCTATTTGGTATATTGCTTAGAATACACTTGGAGTTATAAAAATATGTATGCATACTTATCAAAAATTTAAATTTGACCAGACACTTTGTCTGGAAACCTTTTCTTAAAAGTTTAATTATCAAAAGAACATCAATCAGGAGTGGCTTTTGAGAGCTGGCCCAGGCCCAGGCATGAAAAAGACCTCTGTGTCAGGAACACCTTAAAGCACAGACTGCATTCACAGAATGAACCTGACTTGGAGTGGAGATTCCGGAAAGATGAAGCTAGAAAGCAGCTCAAAGAACTTGTGGTAGGTACTCTCATCTGATATGCTCTGTAGACACACCACACAGAGGCAAATAACCCAAGAACCTCAGCCCAATCAGATTGCTCCAGAATAAACCTGGAATCCAGAAAGAGGAGAGGTCTCTTATCTATCATCCTCCGTGACCAATGGGAAGCCAGGTCTGTGAGTCCATGGTGTGAATCCTTCCAAACAACACACACTGCAGAGTTATTTGCCACCTAATTATTTTATGCCTTATCAGAAAAGGGGGTTAAATTCCCAAGTGCTTAACACTCATACTTAATCTTCCTCCTGGCCCATGGGTGGATGATGGCGGAGTTGAGAGTTGGGCATGGCTCTGCACAAGCTGAGAGAAGCCACTGAGGAAGAATGAGGAAGTCAGACCTGGTCCCTGATCACATCCCTACAAGCTGTGAGAGACTCCTGAGGACTTCCCAGGAGACTTGGGCTGGGCTTATAAAGAAGGATCTTGACATCAAGAAGAGCAGCCAGCCACTAAATTCCTACTTACTTCATTTTCTAAGACTTCAGAGTGTGTTTTGAATT
Organism: Grammomys surdaster; assembly: GCF_004785775.1. NCBI lineage: Eukaryota > Metazoa > Chordata > Mammalia > Rodentia > Muridae > Grammomys > Grammomys surdaster. The sequence goes on along the minus strand of NW_021604568.1, from coordinate 18,805,018 downwards.
TTCTCTAAATTAAGATAATCATGAAAGGTTAAGATATTTCAACAGAGTGCCACCTGATCCGAGGGCTTGGATTGTATGCCTAATTAGTTCCCGAACATACGGCTCAGAATGTCTTATAAAAACAGGGTAATGACTTTTGAGGTATATTTGGGTATTAGATGGGGCAATGTTAAAGGGACATTCAGACCTATCTCAAAGCCTTGAACCTGCCCTTGATCTGGGCTGGGAGCTTTGGCTGACATCTGTTTCAAAGAGATATAAAAAGCAAGAGAGAGAGAGAGAGGGAGAGAGAGAGAGAGAGAGAGAGAGAGAGAGAGAGAGAGAGAGAGAGAGGAAGAGAAGAGGAGAGAAGAGAAGAGAAGAGAAGGAAGGGAAGAAAGAACAAGAAAGAAGAGAGAAAAAGAAACAAAGAAAAAGAAAAACAATGGCCTATGATAAACCAAAACTCCAAACCAAGATAGACATCAAGCATTAAAATACTTTGAATTCAGCACAGCTGGAGGAACATGTGGCCTGGGAATAGGAGCTGGGGACAGTGAAGAGGAGCCCATGCCAGGATACACAGATACCCTTAGAATTGCTGGGGAAATAGCCCTCACTGTGTCCAGGGAGGGGGGTAATGGGTCACAAATGTCCCGGTGCCTTTTGTTCCCAATGTGTGCTTCAGTTCCCCCCTCCCCATATACCTGTGTGCCTGTGTGGAACCTGATCCATGTCAGAGACTCTCCTCCTGCAACCCTGGTCCCATGGGACCCCAACCTCCATATCCCACTCTGGGAAGGCACTTTCTGACACTACCCAGGAGGAGTGTCATGCTACATAGACATCTCCAGGCTCTACCCTAGCTGCAAGGAGCACACTAACCTCCTGTCCACCCTTAATGTATTGAATATACACTTTTTAAAAGTAAACATTTGATCTGCACATGACAGGATCCAGACAAGGCCCCCTCCCTAACTGCCTTCTCCATTTTTGTGCACCAAAACCTCTCTTCTCTAGGTACTCTGGATCTACTCTATTTGTAATATTGGCCACATGTTGAAAATGGCTGCCAAGGAACTAGGGATATAGCTCAGTGGGTAGAGTGCTTAGCATGAACAAAGCCCTGGGTTCACAACTCAGCACACAGAACTCACATAAAGCCTCAGTAGTGGCATGTAACCCCAGAACTCATGAGGTAGTTACAAGAGGATCAGGAAGGAGTTCAAGGTCATGCTTGGTTACATAGAAATTTTGAGTTTTAGGCCAGCCTGGGCTACATAAGATACACACACACATACACACACACACACACATGCGGGCAAGCAAATAAGCAATTGAGAAAGAGAAAGGGAAGGAGGAAAAAAAGGATGGAGGGATGGAGAGAGGGGGGGAGAGAATCAGATATCTGCCATCTGAGGTCTTTAAAGAGACCTCAGAGGACTGTCCCTTCACACCTATACTGCCTCAAGCCGTTCATCCATCTCCTCCTCCCATTCTTTGGCTGAGGGCTCCTCAGTACTTGTTGGCTGGGTTTATGATACATGGGATACAGAGCAGCTCTAGTGAGAGAAGGGTTTGAGGGAAGACCCTGGAAAGGCACCTGAGTAGTGGGATACATCACGTATTTACTAATACAAGAGGAAATCGGCTCCCAGAAGAGCCAACAGGGAAGCTTCTCAGCACACAGTATGTGCCCAGCTCTGAATGGAATACTGATTTGGACAATGGTGTCTCAGGGTGACAAGGCCCTGCAGGGGAATGAAAGATATGAACCAAACGCTGAAGAAAGGAAGCCACTGTGTGGTCAAAACAAAACAAAAAAACAAACAAACAAACAAAAATAACAAGTCGTTGTACAGCTTACAACCATCTACAGCTCACCTCCTCATCCGGACCTCCAACATCCCTGTCAAGTAAGGCAGGTATGGTCTGGTTTTGTTTGTTTTTTATAAATAGGAAAGTTTAAAATGTCACAGCTGAGATGCAATACTGTTCACATTTGAACTTGGGCTCAGAGTTCTCGGGAAGCTGAGGCTTCAGACAAGGGTCAGATTACAGAGGGTCTTAAAACTGAAGGAAGGGAACAAGGAAGCCGGGCAGAAGGAAGTGGCAGACTGAGAATAGCATGGACAGGAAGCTAGAGTAAGCAGTGGTTCCTTGGAGATCATCAGAGCCAAAGTGGGCCGGGGGCCAGGGGAGAGAGGAAAGATGAATGTTAAAAAGGGAGGTAGAAACCGGTGGTGCAGAAGGCAGGAAAGAGCTTCCCAGACCCATTGCAGCTGCGCATCGAAGGGATGCTGGCAATCTTCCAAAGCTAGCTGACAGGCAGCTTCCAAAACAGCCCCAGCTCAGGTCAAACTCACGGAGCCGGGAGCTCTTATACATGTGACGTCATGGGCCCTCTAACAACCCAGCGGCAAAACTGTTCTTACTGCTGCCATCTTAAAGATGGGCAAACTGAGGTACCAAGAGGTTAACGGGTTTAGCTGTGCCCTCTTTGGCAGGAAGCAGCTTCCGCTGGAAAGTGAGCAGACACCTACCCAATCCTGAATTCCTGACCACTGTCTGTAGGCGCTCCATCATTGTTCGGATGGAGGAGGTTTTTACGGACCCTCAGAATACATTTACCTAGATTTCCTATCTTACGAAACCCTCCTCCATTCAGCCCAAAGTTACCTTTCTCCTTTGTTCCCTCCTGGGGACCTCAGAGGGTTCCTGCTGCCACAGCAAAGCAGGCAGGAGGTCAGATCTGAGCTGTGATAGATGTGAAACCTTGTGAGCTGGGGACCAATCCTGGGGCAACGCAGCAGGAGACCTCCAATCTGGGCCAAGCCAAGTGGGATGAAGATCAAAGGCAGTAGGGGGTGTAGGCGGGTGGCTCCAACAAGGAACAGAAGTGGGCAGGGTCTGCTGAGACTGCTTCCATATCATTACTTGGCTGTGTGGATAGACAGGCCTCTTTGAAGGACACTCCAACCTGGGTTGCATGGCAGAGTCCTGGGTCTCCAGGCTTTCCACTATCTCCCAACTCCAAGGTTGAGGGTATAAGGACTGGGAAGGGTTCTGTGAATATATAACCTCTCTCACCCAGGCCCCTGCTGCTCTGAAGCTTCTTGGGGCTCAATCCACAGCTACAGTCTCTGGGATGGCTGCTCTATGTCCTAGATGGTACATGAACCCTGCGTGGTACGATATATCACACTCAGTGACTCTGAGCATATTACTACCCACATAGTAGGTCTTCCAAAAGTCTTCAGACATGCTCAGTGAAGACGCTTCATATTCTTACCCAAGTCAATAAAATCATGCATCAGGGACACATCCTGAGAGACAGGACACAGCCCTAGCTAAAGCGCTGTTTAGGGAGCTCAAGATTCCATGCAAAGCACACTGTCAACGACATACACTGAGGATGCAAGACAGGGTGCATCCTTTCAGCACCCCCTTCTGTGGTCCTAAAAGAAGATGGGCTGATCTCTGTTCCTGCAAAGCATTAACATGGCCAGTCTATAAATCAGGAATCCCTATAGCAGGACACATAAGTGGTTCCCAGTTGCTAAGTACTATTATCAATGGAAGATGGTCCATCATGTGTTCCTATATATTGTGTCTCCAGTGAGGAGTGTGGACTTCTTCTGTCTAGCCTATAACTGCCTCAGTACCAATTTCATGTCTTGGCAGAGGTTGTATCTAAAGGTATTTTAGAAATAAGGGGTTTTCCTCTCCCAGAGAATGTGTTCAGTTACACTAACACACACACACACACACACACACACACACACGTGTGCACACGCACACATGCTTTCACACACACACACACATTCATGTATTTCAGGAGCTGTCTGACTGAAGAACAAGTACACTTAGTATGCTCTGAATCTCTGTTACAAAAATCTAAGTTGTGTTGCTAGACTGTCATTTGGACAGCTGTAGTCATCACAAGAGAAGGAGAACCACCATCCTGTCCAGCTGGTTTCATTTCAGAGCATTGCAAAGGAAGAGGGCACCAGGTGGATCAAATAGCCTCACTTAGCGGTTCCACACTCATCACTATTCCAACATGCATGACATCATCTTCAGCAATCCTAAAGACCTGGATGGTACTCCGTGGATAGGAGGCCAAGGTTTGTTCCTTCTGGAGGACCCTGAAGGAGACTGTTGCAAACCTCTCTCCTAGCTTCTGGCAGTTGGTGTTGTTCCTTGGCTTAGGACAACATGGATCTAACCTCTGCCTCTGTTTTCACATGGTGTTTTCCTCTCTGTGTCTTTGTTTCCAGATTTTCCTATCCTGAGAAGGGCTACCGTAGTGATCCCATACTAACTGGAATACATCTCCGTAAACACTGTTTCCAAGCCAGGGCTCATCTATTGGTACAGGTGAATTTGGGGTAAGAGAGATACAGAAGACCCAGACCCACGTAGAGAATCAATAATTATATAAGATGAATAGTAAGCTGTCTCTCTAGCCAGTGTGTTGCCGGTTTTCCATCCACAATCTGTGGAACAGAAGCAGCAAGTCCAGTGTATAGGAGATATCCTCCAGAATGTCCAGTCTGGCTCACTTGGCTGGTGATAAGTAGAGCATCTTGTCATAGGCTACGGTCCTTTGCTTAGAGGCCCTTCAGAGACACCTCCCACCACCACCACCACCACCTTCTTGCTTCATAGCTGACAACAAGGAAGGACTAAGAGATAATCTCCTTAAGTTGCACCATTGATGAGTGACAGAATCAGATCCAGGGTCAGTCTCTTAATCTATGTCTCTTAAAGCACCCATGGGAGGTTTACTGGAATCAGGAAAACTTTAGTTCCCCTGCCACCAGCCACTGAAAACACTTCAGGTTATTTGAAGAGAATAATGGTGTTATTATTTGACATAAATATGTTCACAGCCCTGTGGGAGGTGTGAATAAAGGCATCTTTGGAGAAGTGCAAATATGTTTTTGTTGTCACACAGGACCTAAGCTGATTCAATGGAGGTGAGGCTGTGAATGTTACAGCTTCTGGAGTGACCTCCAGTGACTCTTTCCATTTCCAACCAGATTGTCCTTAGGGCCTGTGACACACTATGACCTAAATGCCGAATATTTCTTCTCCCAACAACCCTGGTAGAGGAAGTTCTTCCTCCTCTACCTAGAGGGAATCTGAGTCTAAGTTTGGTTCACTGATACGTTTTGTATTTTTTTTCTCACCAGAATGCATCTGGGTGGGACAAGCACTCTTCAGTTCCCATGGTGCCATTGTTCCTTATTACTATAGTCACACTTGCTGCAAAGGTAGAGATATCCAGATATTGTATTAGTTATCCATTTAAAGTTTGTGTGAAAACCTTCATTGTCAGCTTGACTGGATTTGGATTCTGTAGGAGACATACTTCTGAATGTGTCTGTGAGGGTGTTCCAGAAAGGTTTAACTGGGGATGGAAGGCATGCTCCAAATGTTGGCAGTACCATTCCGTGGACTAGAGTCCTAAACTAGATGAGAAGGAAGAGGAAGGAAGTCGCCTGAGCCATCGTTTGTCTCTGTTTTCTGACTGTGAACATGTGAGCCAGTGGCCTCATCCTTTCCTGTGTATTTCCTAATGTGACAGACTATGTCCCTTCAAACTGTGGGCTATGTGACAGATTGTATCCCTTTAGACTATAAGCCATGAAATAGACTGTATCCCTTCAAACTGTGAGCCACATGACAGACTGTATCCCTTCAACTGTGAGCCATGTAACAGACTGTATCCCTTTTAAACTGAGCTATAAGGCAGACTGTATCCCTTCAAACTGCGAGCTGAAAAAACCCTCCTTCCTTCTTTATGTTGCCAGGTGCTTTGTCACAACAATGAAACAAAATAATACAAGGTGAGAGTCGGTGGTTTTTAACATAGATGGATGCATGCAACCCTCACCACAGCCAACCCGTGATCATGCCCATCACCTTACGGGAAAGTCAGTGACCTATAATGATCAATTCCCTCTGCTCCCTCCATCAACCCAAAGCAATCACTAATCTATTTTTTTAATCTCTATGGAATTACCTATTCTACACATTCCATATAAACAAAAGCACACATGTGACTTTTTGTGTCTGTCCTCTTCCAATCTCATAAACATTGCAGAATGTATCCGCATATTACTGGGTGAATAACATTTCAGAGTATGGATAAGCCACATTAGGAATTATGTTTCAGAAAACCATTCTCTTGAAATACAGATCCATGTCTTTATTCAACAAATGATGTGTGATTGACAGAAACCTGTTAAGGAATATGGTTTGAGGCCCATAAAAGCTTCATTCCTCAGATCCCTAATAGCACCGTTTTTATGTTTTTTATCGAGAGGCTGTGGTTGGCTTTAATAAGATTTTGTTAGTGAACTTTTCTTGATATGAGGTGGAAATCCAGAATATAAACAGAACTGAAGAATCTTTCCAGGACTCCTCAGAAGTCAAGAAAGAGGAACTGAGGAGAGATCTCCATAAGTAATCGCCTAGCAGTGAATCTCCAGAGCTCACACACACGTGTAACTCCAGCCCTGGGGAGGCAGAGGTAGGTTGATCTCTGGGTTCACTCCATGGAAAAGTTCCCAAGTTCCATGCCAATGAGAAGCCATATCTCAAACAACGACAACAACAAAAGTCAGGTGGACCCTGAAGTACAATACCTGCATAAATCTGTACACAAAAAGCAGCAGAAGCAGACAGGAGCAACTGAGGCAATCAATCCAGGAGCTGAAAGGCACGTTCTAGACTCTAACTGTTCTCCTAGACTCAACAAGTGACTTACTAAGCAGGGCATTAAAAATGCCCTTAGTATCAATTCATGATGACCTCCCATCAAAATACGCCATGTTTCAGACCTACCCTCTGTTCCTGGGGCCAGAGCCCTAGATCAAGTTTTCTTTTATGGAAAGGTTGTTTTTTATCTAATCAGACATTCAGTAGAGCTGGAAAACTATTCCCTCTTTGTCCCACTAGAACCATCTTAGGCTGAGAAACAGCCTAGGGAATCAGAAGAAGGGGATTGTAGAGGGAATTCTTGACCTGGAAACTTGAAAAATGTCCTCCATTCACAAAACTTTGTTCTTTCTCCAAGGAAACTCAACCAAGCAGAAACGTCTAAGGCTAGGCAGGAGGAGACATACCTTAAGCTGGTGGAGTCCTGGTTGCCTTTGATTCAGGAATTTCCTGTGGTCCCTCAAGTGAGAATGAGAAGTGTCCACTTATAATTCTATTTTCCAGACAGAAATTTCTCCACTTCTTTCTAGAATCTTAGACTTCATGCTATAATGTTGCAGGTTCAGGCCACCTCACCCCACCCTGATTTGTTCCTCTACAGTCTCTCAGGAGGCACCTTCTATCTGTCTGAAAGTCAGTGAGATTCTATTGCAGAAGCAGAGTCAGGGAAATACAGAGATTTATGACCCTCTGTGCCTGGCTTGGACCAGCCTGGCTGGTGTGAATAGGAAAAGTACTGGGTGAGAAAGCCAGAGAGGCTAGGCTTAGGTCTAGCTTCCTAGCTGGCCTATATCTGGTTTCTTACTTCTGGGCTCTAATTTACCCTCTCCAGAGTTTGAAACGTTCAGTTGGAAGGCACTCACATGCTGACTATGATTCATTAGCTAAGGCTGTCTAGAGGATTGTGTTGAGTAGATTTTGATCTGGGATCAATTAGCCATGTCTGCACTGTGCAAAAGGGCACATCTCCCCACACACGGACACTCTTGACAGTACTATCCAAAGTTCTCTTGGGCTTATACATCCTGCAGTTTCATAAATCCTCTTGCCTTTGTTCCTTTCCTTGTCTTCTCTGAGAATCTATTTAGAAGCCATTGCCATCCACCAGTGGTTTACAGTGTAGAGGAGTGTACAAACTTAGAGGAGTGGAACTGTGACATGTAAGTCGGAGACAGCCAAGGATAGAGGAGGCTAGCTATCCTAGAGATGAGAAGTCAGTGTGGAAGTGTAAGGAGCCGCCATTAGAAGATGGTGCTTGTTCCCTCTGTTTGAGGTGAAAAACAACTGCATTCAGGGTCGAAAACACCTGCTGTGAGCCTGCATATCTTTCAGACGCAGCTCCTCACCCTCCCGAGCAGTATGTAAATGAAGTTCTACAAGAAACACCAATTAGACACTTATACACAGTTGTGATAACTATTTAAACAGCACCCATTTCAGGCTTGGGGTCTTTCGCTTTACAATCAATGGTGTGTTCCCCAATAAAGTGTGTGAGGAAGGATCCTGTTGTTGCGTCATCCTTGCTGGCGAGGCGGGCGCGACATGGAAGGCTAGTCAACACAGAACTGAATCTCACGGATAATGAAGCAGCTAACACGAAGAAGGCGATCACATCAGGGTATTCACCATGAGACAAATATGTTATTGCCTCCGTCTGCCTAGATAGATCAGAGAGGACTGAGAAAGTAAACTCTGTCTTAAAAAAAAAAAAGTGAATGATTTCATAAACCAGTAAGGCACTGGTATAAGCATGAGGAACTATGATGGAGTGCCAACACTTACATAAAAATGTCAGGTGTGGTGACATGTACGTAGAATCCCAGTGCAGAGGAGACAAAGACAAACAGATCCCTGGAGTGTGCTGGCCAGCTTGCCTAGTCAAATCAGCGAGTTCCAGACCAAGTAAGAGACTCTGCTTCAATAACAAGAAGGCTAGCACCTGAAGAAGGATACCAGAAGTTGATTTCTGGCCTCTACATGTATACATACACCAATATGTGAACATACCTGCGCATATACACATGAGCACTCAAAAACCAAAATCCAAAAAAATCCAAAAAACTAAAGAAGGACCTGGGATGTAGCTCAGTGGAAGCAATAATAGAAAAAGCAAGGAGCATTTCAGGCAAAGGCGGACTGGACACGTATAATGCCTCTGTCAGTAAAGAGGCTTAGTTTCTCCCTTGAGGAGTCCTTGAGACCCTACAATAACCCTGTCCTAGGGGTTTAGGGAGTACCTTGAACTATGTGATCTTGCTTCCTCGAAACAACCCAGCATCCTGGTGTTCTCCACTCTGTGTACTCAGCGGCACCAGTCTGGGCCTGTGGACTCTTCAGAAACGGGCCCTCCGTTCAGCAGGGCAGTGGCTTGCTCTCTTACCAAGGAGGCTCTGCACTTCCCAGTTCCAATAACACGATTAGTCATTTTTCATTCCTGAGGTATCTGCCCATGGGTGGGTAGGTGCGTGTGTGCATGTGTGAGGGTGTCTGTGCCTTTCGAGGAGGGAGAAAAAAATCCATATTCTCTCTCTTCTGCCCGAATTAATCAAATAAATCTTCTGTAAGAAGTTGCTAAATGAATCACAGATGGCTCTGCCCTTTTACAGGTTACAGAAAGCACCCGTTACAGTCCTTTTAATTTATCAGAGGAAAAAAGATGCCCTCCTGTGCCCCTTTCCTCTCTCAGTAATAATCAGAACCAGCCTATTTTCCGAGGGTCCAAGACTCATTTTCAAAAAATGTGTATCAATAGATGTAACAGTGGGAAGACTATTTTGCCAAGTTCCAGCCTCCAGCATGGCAAAGGTGCCCTGGCTGGGGAGAGCGTTTATAAAACCACATTTAATAAAAGAGAGTGTTATATTAAGTGTGTTTGCTAGTGTATTTCAGCATATGGTTTCCATATCAGGCGGAAAGATGGCAAACACATGCTTTTTTTTTACCTTCTTTCGAAGCATTCTGAGAGGCGTCCCTCTCTGATGGGTGGTGGGATGGGATGTTTTAGTGCTTTGGATTTTGGGTTTTTTTTTTTTTTTGTCCTGTTTTTGTTTTTGTTTTGGATGTGAGCTGTTTTGTTTGGTTGCACGACTTCGGCTCACGTGAAAAAGCACAGAGGAGCATCCGGCAAATGTGTGGAAACTCTCTACTTAGGTAATTAGCCAAGGGAGTCGCCTAGCTGGCTTTCTGAAGAAGTCCTTACATCCTTCCCGAAGCACAAGGAGCTGGCTAACTTGACGCTGGGAATCCACCACAGCTTCACGGAGCTCCTGGATTTTAAATGTGAACTTGCCAATGACAGTACAAGCTCTGAGGATGGCTGCCTAGCTTTGTGTCCTCAACAGTTTCTGCAGATCAACACCACCACCCCACCCCACCCCCAGCTATTTGTCTGTTCAGAGACCTGGTTTGGCCCTGGAAGTTTTCTTCATGTTGTACGCATATGTGTGAGTGTATTTGGCCTGTGTGTATGTATATGCAGGTCAGAGGTCAATGTCAAGTGTCTTCTCCCAGCGCTCTCTACCTTATTTTTTTTAAGATAGGATCTTTCACTGAAACCAGAATTCGTTGTTTGGACTAAACTGTCTGACCAATGAGCCCCCAGAATCTGCCTGTCTCTTCACACACAACCCCCAACACCAGGATTATGGACACACACCACTATGCTCCACTTTTTTAATGTGTGTTCTAGGGATTTGAACTCACGTCCTTGTGTCCATAGAGCCAGAGCTTTTATGCACCACGATATCTCCGGTATTGGGGATTTTATCAGCTAGGATACTATAGTCAGAAGCATTTGGATACAACCCTGTAAGCATGAGATTCCTGGAAAGGCAGCTAGGAGCAATCTCTGTAACCTGCCACCATTAAATAATCTAACAAATTCTCGATTCTAGGACGATCAGAGAGGCCAAGAGGCGATGTTGTATAGGAAAAGCAGGTAGATGAGGGGGGCTCTGTATGCAGGCTGATTTGCCACCCCCTCCTTACTAACCTGAGCAGATCTGCCTGCGCCAGCTATAAATCTACTGGTACCATTTCTTTTTCGTCACTTTCCTAATCCTGTGCCCTTGGTTTCATGTGCTGTAATTATTAACATCTGCTTTCAGGGCCCAGCTCGCATGGAGTTTGCAAAGGCAGTTCTGGGCCCAGAACAATAGTGACAGCTGTTTCATTTAGCCTAGGGCCAGCACTTCCTGTTCAGTCTACATCTGCCCTTCTGTGTCCAATTTTGGTTTCGGGGGGTTTTGTGTTTTGTTTTCTATTTTTTTCCCTTCATCTGACCTTACTATATGTTTAAGAAGAATTTCTAGCTTAGCACTGTAGCTAGGATTTCTAGCACATATGCTTATTCTGTTAGCAACAGGCAAAGAGAGAGCTGAGAAGACCCAGACTGTCCCCAGCAGCTAAGAGGGTAGAGGGAGAAGGCAGAATGAAGAATTGGCTTGGACCATAGTAGCTGTTTTTAAAAGATTCCTGAAAGTAACCTCTCTGGAAGTTAGGGATAGTAAAGATGGGCTTAGTTGATCTGTCCTCCACCACAGGCTCATCTCCTTGGCTTTTTTGATGAGGGAATCACTCGATCATTCCTTCAAGGAAGAAGTTCAGGGGTGGCCTCTCACATGCAGACACCCCTTCTCTTTGGGCAGCAAGCAACCTGCTCAAATAAGGTAAGAGTCAGAGAGGTCCCTTTTCCCTTGGAGCAAACAGCTTTGTGCCTGAAACCCCTTCTGATTCACTCAGGGAAGTCCATAAGATAGGTAAGACAGTATAATATGGTCAAAATAAAGGAATATGGCCTTTCATGAACTGTATAGGCCCCTTAGCCCCTCCCCTGCCCTTCCACCCACTCACCCCTTCCTAGTCTAATTTCACATGACCCATACTCAAAGTCTTCTGCCCAGCTGGCGCATAGATGTCAAGATGCTAATGGGAGACCCCACCAGAAGTGCCAGGTTAGATGCTCTCAGGCCTTGCTAGGATATTCAATACTCTGGCAGAAGGAATGCCCACTCTTTCCCATGGATAAAATCTTCCAGGAAGCTACAGGTGTTCTGTGGATGCCCAAGTCAGAGAGTGAGAGTCCCAGGTGCCAGAGACATGTGGCTCAATGTCTGTGTATTTTATTGGATCCAGGGAGGGCAAACACCCTAGAGTTCAGCACCTCTTCCTTTAGTTTCCTTAACATGTGACAACCGTGGGCCCCAGAGAGAAGAAACTACTAGTCCACAGCTTCAGCTTGGCCATGCTTAACTTACAACATAGAGCTGTGTAGAGGGCATCCACCCAGCATGCCTCTCTCCATGTTAGTGTGGTGCATCTTTACACCTTAGCTCTTCTCTGATCCCCTTTTAAGATTTATCTTATAAATTATGTGTATATGTGTGTAGGGATGTCCATATGAGACCAAGTGCCTGCTGAGGACCAAGGACTCAGACTTCCCTGGAGCTGGGATTACAGGTGGTTGTGAGCCTCCTAGCATGGGTGCTGGGAACCGAACTCAGGTCCTCTGGCAAGGGCAGTATGTGATCTCAATCTCTCCAGCTCTTCTTCTCCGACCTAAGCGACTCTGGACCCCATTTTCTTGTAGGTAGAGTAAGGCAGCTCAGTTCTTATGTCTGAGGCTCACTTTGTTATGGTGGCTTTTGGCTACTAGTGGACAGCTGTCTCCCAGCAGCTCCTAAGCCAAGAACTTAATCGAACCGGATATATCTGATGAGTGGTGAAGAACCTGTGTCTTTTCATTTGACTTGAACTAGAAGCAGCCAAGAGATCTGATTCGGGTTGTCGGATACTTCATAGGGCCCTTCCTAAGCACTGGAATCCAAAATGCAAATTGTAGGCTCTCAGTGAGGCCAGCCAGGGCTCCTCCATCTTCTGCTCAAGAGCCTGCTCTGTGATGGGCATGCCAGGCCACGCCTATCGTACGAGTCCCTGCCCGCCCCCTCCCTCGCCCCACTCCCCTAACACACTCCGTTCTCTTTCTCACTCACTCCTTTTCTTCTTAAAGTTAATTGCAACTTTTTTCTCAGCTCCCTGATCTGGATAAGCCACATCTCATTAGAAAAAGATTTAGCCAGAGCCAAAGCAGGCTGGAGAAGGAATCCCTAATCAACAGAGAAAAGATTTGGGTGTAATTGCTCTCTCTCGCCATTCTCGCCCCCCTCTCTCTTCCAATCTTTTTCTGCTCATTAATCTGAAAAGAAAGTCCCGCTAATGTCTGTGTTCAAGTATCTGCTGCAGCAGCAAGCAAATCCAGGAGCTTGGGGATGGGGGTGAGGGGTGTCGCACAGAGAGTCGTGGTCACGGTTGGGGTACATGAATGAAATGATTTGTGGGGCTGTTGAGGCATTCGGCTTGGGAAAGTATGCATGTATACTGGTGAGATGCTGCAGTTGTTGGAGTATTATGAGTAATTGTTGGTATGGGGATATGAAGTGCTGATAATTGGGTATCTAAAAGAAGCTCTTCACATTGTGCGTGTGTGTGTGTGTGTGTGTGTGTGTGTGTTGCCCTTTGGTTATTGGTGTGAGCATTTGAAGTATTCTGATTATTGCTTATATAAGTGTGAAACCCTTTGTTTTATTGGTGCGTGAGTGTATGTGTCAGAGAGACAGAGAGACAGAGAGAGAGAGAGACAGAGAGAGACAGAGACAGAGAGACAGAGAAAGAGACAGAGAGAGAGAGAGAGAGAGAGAGAGAGAGAGAGAGAGAGAGAGAGATTGATTTCCTTCATTGGGTACTGGGTATCATCTAACTCATGGCCCTTCTTTTTGTTTACCCAATGCTCGATAGTATATTCTGACAAGGGTTTAGATGTTGACACAGGGGAACTGAACTAAGGAACAATCCATTACACCGATAGGAGCCAGCAAGGGAGTAGCACCTGATAGTAATGGTCTCCCTTCAATTTTGGATTTCATTTCCACAAATGACAAACTATCGGTGGTTGGGAGAGAGTTGGCTATTTGAATTTTTGTTTGTTTTCATTCTTGTTTTTAGTTGAAAAGGTAATGTGTGGTCAAAACAAAGGAGAAAAGGCAGAAATATTTCCTGGTTAAAATGTGACTATGGAGGAGTTGAATTGCTCTTCTCGGTACCTGGAGCCAGACTTCTTCCCTGAGTCTCCTTCCTAGTGCCTCTTACTGGTAACCTTGTCAATGGGGTGCTGTTCATTGGTGCTTATCACAGATTACCCTGAACTTGTCTTTTCACATAACCACACCCCTCAAAGGTTGTTCTTCCTAAGCACAGATCTACATCCATGCTCGGCTCTGATTTTAACAGATAAAATGAGTTAATTGAAAGAAATAACAAAGCACCCCTTTTCTGGACAGGCAGGGTGTTTAGGAACCAGTTCTACCCAGTGAAACATGTTATCCGTGGTATACTGAGCCTCACCCTTCAGTCAACCCTCAGAAAAACCCAAGAAATCACGTTCCCATTCATAGATGATGCTACTGAGACAAAGAGAGATACTGGCCAGCTCCACATGGTTCACAACAGCTAGAACACAAACCCAGGCAGTCTGACAGCAGAACTCTCAACAAAGGAAGAGCCTTCAAGAAGCGAGGGATGAAGAAATGGTGGATGAGTCTTTGATGCCCCCAGGTATACTACCATGTTCACAAGCCCCAAAGCTGTGCCAGGCCACTACACAGGAGACATATCTCACATGGTCTCATCTCAGACTTACAGGGCCCTACCACACTGATGACATTTTGCTCCTGACCCTGGCCCCCTCCAGGAGTCCCAGGGATGGTTGATTCTAGGAGAATCCAAGTTCCCACCTCTTGTCCCACCCAGGTGGGTGAAGCCAGGTTTGAGCCTCTATATGTTTCCAAAATATGGCCCATTGATAATTACAGATTGTTTCCCTAACAACTACTATAAAACGGTAACAATGGCCACAGAGGGTACGTCCACTCCAGTCATGGAGCTGTCTGGAGCACACTGAGGCAAGCTTCCAAACTGAAGTGCAAAGCCAGCATCTAATGTCTCAAGGTGATCAGAATTCTGTCTCTGGGGTCCTCTAGGACCAAGTACACCTCAGGGAGAGCAGGTTCCAGCAACTGTCCCATCTCAACTCACTGTGCTTGTTAAAATCATTCTCCCTTCTGTGGGACTGAGGATACGAGGAATAGCTACAGAGAATGTGAAGTCCCAGAAATATTATCAAAGGTTGTTGGTGACCTGCTGAGAGCAAGGAAAAGCAAGAACAAGACTGACCAGCTGGACAGACGACATTGGCCACAAGAAGTCATGGAGCATTTGAGCTAGGGGCCAACTGTGGCCTGTAAGGGCAGATGGCACCAGATTCTGAAGACACTGTGAGAAATGAAACCATAAGTGACCTGGCCATTCACAAGACCCCAACACAAGAGTCTAAAGATGCAACATGAGATAACATAAAGACCAAGAATGGTCAACACTGAGTGCTTTGACCACCTGTTCTAAGTGCTTGTCTATTCATTTATTTATCTAGAGACAGGGCCTTGCTCTGTGGCCTGGCTGCATCTTTATGTAAATAATGCTGTCTGAGCACAAGCACTGGCTAACAGCAGATGGTGGGAGTCAAGGCCCACAGAGGCAGCCTACAAATCAAAACAAACAAAAACCTGCAATCTGTGCCTTTGTGACATGGTACAGGGAAGAACTCCTCCAGGTACAGACTTGGAATCAAGCTTTGGTTTGCTTTGTAGGGGATGGCCTTGAATTCAGCTCCTCCTACCCATGAGGTCCCGGGTTACAAACATACACCATCATACTCAGACTCTGTAATTGAGGAAGGAAAAAGGAAAGCCTTTGAGTGGACCTGACACTAGCCAGAACGTGAAGTCATAAAGTCTATCATTGCACACTCTGCTAAAGCAGGCTGCAGGTGTCAAGTTCTCTGTGAGGACATGAGAAGTTCCCATCTACCACCTAGACCTCAGTTTCTCCATCTGTCAGAGACAGAGCTAGACTACATATTCTTTCAATTCTGCAGGATCCATAGTGACTCCTCTCAGTAGATGATTCCTTCCACATGACTGAGGGTGAGCCACAGGGATGGCGGGGTCTTTTGGTGAGGGGTAACCTCTCTCACACCACCTTTAAACAGTGGTTCTCAGTCTTCCTAATGTGTCAACCCTTTAATACAGTACCTCATGTCATGATGACCCCCCAGTCATAAAATCTACTGTCATGAACCATAATGTTTTTGGAAATAGAGGGTTACCAAAGGGGTCTCAACTTGCAGATTGAGAACTTCCGATTTCAGAGTTAGTCACTCTGGAAATTCATGGGAAAACGCCACTGATATGCCTTGCGTGTGTCTGGCGCACGAGAAGCACTCAACAAATGCTGGCTTGGGTCGCCATCCAAGCGGTAATAGCCTGGCCAGCTAATTGGCCAGTTCTGGGTCAACAGACTCAGGTGCTCTAGCAACGCCTACCTTGAAGCCCCACCCCAACCTCCAACCAGACACACTCAAATGTTGAATTTGTTCTAAGGTGTCTTCACCTTGAACTTGGCTTTTGAAGGTTTTGTTACTGTTGCAACTCAATTCCCTGATTGAATGGGTAACAGAAGCACCCGGAAAGAAGGTGCTGACTGACCCGGGGTGGGTGTGGCCTGATTCTTGTAACGTCATCTGTTGGAATCTAGTCAGAATAAGACTAGAAATAAGACTAGAGATGGGTTAGAGACTAAGTTCTTTCCCTAGATAGTAGCCAGCAGGTGACACTTTCTGTCCTTTGAAGGAGTGACGAAGATCCTCTCTGCTGGCCTTCTTCATCCCCTCCTCCCACCGTGGGAGACTGGCTGACCTTGTTTCTATTCAACAGTTTCTCAAAGTTTTACACCTGAATTTTGGTAAACAACCTCATGAGCCATGGATAGGGACCTTATCGGCTCCCCAGAGGCCTCCTACATCAAACCCTTTTGTTAGGGGGAAAAGCCTGCCTTAGAAGTAAGTGGGGCGAGAGTTCACTCCTCCCACCGTCGCTATCTTGCTGTTGAGAGACTCTTGAGTTCAAAGCGCCGCCGCTCCGCAGTCTCTGGCGTTCCTCGGCTGCCCTCTTCTGGGAAGTCCTGGTATGACGTAATCTTCTGGCTGGCAAGCTAATTCGCAAGGGAATAGGCCCGGGTATTCACTCAAGAAATATTTATTGAAAAGAAATTGTGCATGCGTCATAGTCCTGGGCACTTGGGATTCATCACTGAACAAAACAGACAGAATTCTGTTCTCCTACATCGTAGTTTGCAAAATGAGCAGCGGGTGAAAAAAAAAAAAACAAATGTAATACATGACATGGGGTGGGGGGTTGGGGGGGCTGGAAATAGCGGGTGAAAAAGCAAAGCAAGTTGCAGTTTTCAGAGTCAGCGTAGTGAAGAAGGTGGCTTTCAACCAAAGAATTGAAGAAAGCAAGAAGCTTTGCTTTGGAAGTAAGCATGTAAGTGACAGGGAGATGGCCCGTCGGCAAAATGCTTGCTGTGCGTCTAGTTAGGATTGTGATTGCTGTGATGAAACGCTATGCCAAAAAGCAAGTTGAGAAGGAAAGGGCTTGTTTGGCTTACAAATCCTAAACCCACTGAGGGAAGCCACATCAAGAACTCAAACTAGACAGGAACCTGGAGGCAGGAGCTGACGCAGAGGCCATGGAGGGGTGCTGCTTGATGGCTTGCTCCCCATGGCTTACTCAGCCTGCTCTTCATAGAACCTAGGACCACCAGCCCAGAGATGGCGCTACCTACAATGGTATGAGCCCTCCGGGACCAATCACTAAGACACTGTCCTACAGGCTTGCCTACAGCCTGTTCTATGGGAGCACTCTCTCATTTGAAGTTCTCTCCTCTTAAATGACTCTGGCCTGTGTCAAGTTGACAAAACTAGCCAGCTCACTGTGCAAGCACGGGGTCCTCAGTTTGATTCCACAGAACAGAGAGCTTATATTTTTTAAAAAAAAGCCAGGCAGGGTGGTACATGCTTACAGTTTCAAGACAGGGGAGGGAGAGACAGGCTATCTGGGGTTCAATAGCCATGTATGTGGTCTAGCTGAAATCAGTGAGAGATGCTTACTCAAAAAACAAGCAGAACAGTTACTGAAAAATAACACCCAAGGTTAACCTCTGGCCAGAGCATTCACACCTGCATACACACCCACACGTGCACACACATGCATACACACCCACACATGGGTATCTCTCCAGGGACTCTGTGATTCTGAGTGTGGGGATTAGGCAGATAAGATTCTGTCTCCAGGACACATGGAGCCTTCAATTCACTAGTCTATTGCTGCAGATAGACTGGTTTTCTTTAAGGTTCTATGGTTTGATTTTTGGGGAGGGGCAGCGTCTTATGCTGCAACCTATGCCAGATCTGAAATCTTAGCAGTCCCTCTAGGCCTTGGGTTACAGATGGCAGAAACCACCATACCTGCTTTTGCTGTGCTTGTTAAGAACAAGTGTGTGCTCCTGATGTTGGCCCAACATGCTACTACTGGTGCAAGAAATATATGGAAGACCATGGAAGTTTCTAAATCTGAAAGCAAGCTTGGCAATTGGCAAAATGATCCAGAGGCCCTGGGGCTGAAGACACATGAGAATAAAACCACCACTAAGAGGTCTACCACTCTATAAAAAGCAGTGGATTTTCTGGTCCTTGGGTGGTGGATCACTCATAAAGTGTTTGTTGTACAAACATAAGGACCTGATTTCAGATCCCAGCATCCATGTGAAAAGGCCTGCATGGTTGTGCACATCCAGCATAAAAGGGTGGAGACTGGCCAGCAAGTTTAGCCATTCTGTGAGCTCCTAGTTTCCATTGGAGACCTTGTCTCAACAACTAAGTGGAGGAAAGGGAATAAATATTATCAAATTACATTGTATACAATTCTCAAAGAATTAATAGACACTATAAAAAATAAGGTGGGAAGGAATAAAAAAAGATAGTTATCCGTTATGCACACGACCATCTGTAATGAGACTCATTCACAAATGTTTGTGTGTGTGTACACACTATACATACAATTTTGAAAGATTTTTCTGCTGTCATATTAAATATTTAAGGGGTGACTTGGGGCTTCAGAGTAAACTTTGAAGTTTTGCTGGCAGCTTTTTGTCTCCTTAGAAAGGCAAGAAAGATTGTGTCTGTGTTCAGAGAACCCCTGCCTTCTTCTCCATCACTTGAAGTTGTCTTGGTGTTGATGGTTAAGAGAGACTCTTTCTCCAAACTAAGACCTGCCTAGTGAGTTGTCATTATGTAATACAATCGTTACAATGCCTGGAGGGAGCCATGAACTTGAAGACTAAAGAGTCCCACTGTGCCTAGAAGGGAGCCGAAAGCAAATGTGGAGGTTTCTAAAGCAGTAGTAGAAGACTCCATCCATTTCCTTTAAGAAGTTAAATTTATGAACACAGAGTTGCTGCTTATTATCCCTTTTTAAATTTTTTTAAAGATTTATTTATTTATTACGTACACAGCACTCTGCCTGTATAAGTGCCTGCAGGCCAGAAGAGGGCACCAGATCTCATTACAGATGGTTGTGAGGTACTATGTGGTTGCTGGGAATTGAACTCAGATCCTCTGAAAAAGCAGCCAGTGCTCTTAGCCTCTGAGCCATCTCTCTAGCCCCCTGCTTGCTATCTTTTAATGACAAGATCAGCCCATACTGACAGCCTTTTGCTTTGCTTCTGATAGTACTCCTGTGTATTTTCATGATTGTATCTTTAGATTTATTTTTACTTTTATTCATGCTTTTGTGGTTATGTCACTGTGAGTGTATGTCATGTGTGCATGAATGCACAGTGAGGCCTGAAGAGGGTGCTAGGTTCCCGAGAATTGGAGTTATGGGTGGTTGTTATCTGTAGTCCTCTGGAAGAGCTGTAAGCACTATAACTCCCTGAGGCATCTGTCCAGCCCCTCTATGTTTTCTTCTCTTCATTTGTGTCAGTCTTGCTTGATATGTATCTTTTAGTTTTGCTAGATATGTATCTTTTAGTTTTGCTAGATGTGTATCTTTCTCTTTTCCTCTTAGAAGTATCTTTTTGTTTTGCTGCTTTTCCTATTTTCAGTTTTATTGGTTTCTGCTCCTGTTTTAGTTTCTTTTACTCTGCCTCCCTTTGGAGTTTTGACTCTGTCAGCTGTTTTCTGGTTTCCTAGGGTGAGAACCCTAATCACTGGTTTGAAATGTTCCTCTTTCCTAAAATCAGCCTTATATCATGCTATAAGTCTCCCCCCCCCCCCCCCCCCCCCCCCGCCGCCCCTGCTGTGCCTAGAGTTCTGTGCAGTTTTGACTTCTTTTGAAATTCCTTCTTCAGCCCCACGGATGATTCAGTGGTGTGCTCTGTGATGTCCAAGTGTTTGCAAGTTTTCCTATTTCTGCCTGCTGAATTTTACCTTGGGTATTGCATGTCCATGAGAACAGCATATGGTCCATGTATTCAACTGTGACATCACAATGCTGAGCTCAACACATGCACTCAACAAATAAAAATGAATGAATGATCAGCATGTTTACTTCAAACTCGATGAAGAGGGGACTGCAAGCTCAAGAGGACGAGGAAGACGGCAGGAAGTTGGAGTCATAGTCCCGGGAAAGGAGATACAGCTGCCTCTTGTTTTCTTTTTTCTAGTGTCCAAATTCTCTGCTGTGAGCAGACACTGAACTCACAACCAGGTCTCTGGATGCTTTTACTCTCTCCTGGCAGATTGTATCAGAATCTGAATTATTGAAAGAGTCAACAGCAAGGCCACAAATGACTCCCAAGGAGATCCTAGAGCTAAACTACCCCATCCTCTTGCTCAGGTAAGGACCCTGCTAACTTCTTAACTTATCGCCTTGTGTTGTGATTGTCATGATGGCTTCATCCCAGAGGTCATGTGTGTAGTAGAATCATTTTAAACTTATCCCCGATTAGCTTACAAAAAAAAATGAGAATCAGACTGTGGTTATTTCATTTGGCTTTGATGATTAGTAGGGGGTAACCCCTAATCTTCTCTTCTAATTGCTAGCCTGGCTATCTCCTCAGCAGTGTACCCCAGATACTTGCTGTTTCTCCCGGCCATGTACTGATGATCTCTCTCCCCTCGTGGTACCTTTCTTCTCTCCTCTTGTTCTTCCTCCTTCTCCTACTGGTCTCTCCTCACTCCTTTCTCTCCGCCCCCAACCAGGTAACTCAAAGCCCACCTACCTCTTATCCCCCCAGTAATTGGCTGTAGCTAATCTTTTTTAACCAATAGTTTTAGATCAAGGAACAAGGTTTGCACAACAAAAGCTTGTAAGCGTAAGAATATACTCATAGGCCTAGACCTTTGGGTACAGAATTTAGCATTACAATATATGGCAAGAAACCAAACCTCAACACAGGAGCAACTCAATTGGCCTGGCCTACGTCACCCTTCAGCTTTCGAGAGTTAAGACATTGACAGGATACAGACTCAGGATATCTTTTTAGGCTTTGCAATATAGCACCTACCATGCCACATGTGGCCCTTGTGGAGCTGCTGGGAGGCAATTAATCCTTCAGAAAAGCCTGGACCATTCTCGAAGTCAGGGGCAGGTCGACTGTACTGAGGGGGGATGGTTGACTAGCTGATTCTAAAGGTACAATCCACCCCCTTGCTCTTCTCCCCCCTCTTTTGCCATATGCTCTCCTCTGTTCTCCCATCCTGTCCCTCCACCTCCTCAACAACCAGGCTAAGGCTGGAGCTCTGTTTCTAGATGCCTGGCCTCTGGAACCATGCAAAATCGAAACCTTTGCATCACTATCAGTCTCCAGGATTCACCATAGCAACAGAAAATGGACCAAGACAACCGGGTAGTGCGAACATGAGAAAGCATTCATTGTGTAACATCACTGGGATCTGGTGGTTCAGATCTGGAATTATGGAATTATAACATTACCTCACTGGTACCTGTACATACATACATACATACATACATACATACATACATACACACAAATATACATCTTATGTAAAGGAGGGGGCATAAGACCATGAAGAACTCTCAGAAAAACAATCTCTATCCCCAAAATCTTCCATCTGAGTTAGCAGGGTTAGTTAGTTAGTTCCCAAGAACTGAACAGAATATAATCATAACACAAGATAATTGGATCAGCCAGCTTATGACTGTAGCAAAACAACCGATAGAATTAGCTTATAACGAGAAAAGGTTTATTCCAGCTCGCGGCTTTGTAGTTTCTAGACTGTGTTGGAAGCTTATGGTGAGGCAGAAAACTGTGGAAGGGCTCGTGGCAGACAAAAACTGCTCTGCTGATGGAATCGAAAGAGAGAGAGGAGAGGAGAGGAGAGGGGAGGGGAGGGGAGGGGAGGGGAGGGGAGGGGAGGAGAGGAGAGGAGAGAGGAGAGGAGAGAAGAGAAAAGAGAAGAGGGGAAGGGAGGGGAGGAGAGGGGAGAGGGAGAGAGGGGAAGGGAGGGGAGGGGAGGACTTGGGGGTCCTATCTATTTTCAGAGCACAGCCTACAATCCTGCTACATGGCCCCACCCCCTAAACAGCTATAGTGTCAAGAAAGGAGAACATGGAAAACAGCCAGAATACAGGATGTCTGGAAGAGCAGTTCAGATGCCACCAACCCCTCTCAAGCCCTCCTGGACCAATCTTTAAAAGGAAATGATTACACTGTGTGTGTGTGTGTGTGTGTGTGTGTGTGTGTGTGTGTGTTCCATCACACCAGCCCTGATCCAGTCTTGACCCTTTATACTGTCTGTCTGCCTTGTGAGGCTAGTCTCTGTACACCACACCATGGGCTCATCCTCCCCTTGTAGAGCACATAAGAGGCTCCTTCCTCTCCCTGAATGAAGATTGAAGATTCCCTCTCCCTATGGACCACATTATAGAGTTCTGTCTAGTCTGGCCAATGGAGACCAGTGCAGAAGGGTGAGAATGGGTTATTCTTCCTCTCTTGTTCTTCTGTGCAGTTCTCAGAATGACTGTACCCACCTGCCCACTGAAAATCAAAGCTTCTCACAAGGCCACCTCTCCTCATATCAGTTTCCTTCCAGATTCAGGTCATTCTCTCCCATTGTCCCTCAGGCCCAGGGCTCGGTTGAAAGAAACCCACCAACACCTTACAAATCCTGGTGCCCTGTCTGGGCCTTTGTAAATGGTCCTTATATAGTGCAACCCATAGGGTTCTCATCTGAGGAGCTTTCTGTTTCCCTGCACACACACACACACACACACACACACACACACGTACTTAATGCTAAATGTAATAATTTTTTTTTAAAGACTGTGTCAGGAGGGGCAGAGAAGGGCTCAACAGCGTCTAAGCTTCTCCTACCATCCACATTCTGCCTGATTCACTTGTCTTACTTTGCTTTGCTGTATATTTAAAGGAATGGAGAAGGGGACCTGACATGTTGATCATGTAAGAAATGAGTGCTTTACAGGATGAGCTTCTCCTCATGTGAACTAAAAGGCTTTTCTCCTAAAATACAAAAAGAAAGGGGACAGGTGATGGCTTTTCCACCTAGGGCAAGTTGGGGGACCATCATTAGGGCCCAGGAGTGACACTGGTCTTGGCAAATCCTAGGGATACAGACCAGTCAGGATATTGGACTGTCATCAATCTGAAAAGCTCCCCCGATGCTCCCTTCTCTGGCATAGTTGACACCAGGATCACAAACACTGTGTTCAACTTGAACTTGGGGACAGATGCCTAATTTCCACTGCTCAGAGACAATCTAACCTGACCTCTGAAATTCCAATCCGGGCTCAGAGATGCTCGGGAAAGGAGTTAGCACCCTTCACCACCTGGCAGTACCCTCTTGGAACCCCATGGAATATTCACTGAAGTTCTGCACTGATTGGCTGGTTTTCCAAGGGGAAAGTAAAGATGCCTTCGACAGACAGAACTGGACTTGGGAGATTTCCAAGCCAGTCCTCACTTCCCCCACTCTGAGCTCACACCTTAGCTCCACCTGCTCTGGGAAGGTGCCCCAGGAGGACCCTGGAGCCCCAGAAGCAGCTGGAGGTGCAGACAATGGGTTGTATACTGTGTCTGGATCCCAGGGAGGTTGGGTTTGGGCATGTCAAGAAACAGAACTAGAGGAAACTTAGGTAGTAATTTGGAAGATTTAGGGGTTCTTATCCTGTCATCGGATTTTACTGTCACTGGTGACATGCCTAAGTTCTCTCCAGCGTAGGAAAGAGAGGAAGAAGGAAGGCCAGGTGTGCCTGTGTGCCAGCCTGCACAACTGGAGGAGGGAGCGGGATGCTTTAGAAGGCTGAGGACACATGCTGGGACCTGGGCTAACACTCACAAGGCAGAAGCAGAGGGCTGATAAAGTCCCTGCTGTAGAACTTGCCTTAACAACTCTCGTGAAAACAAAACACGCTCCTTCATAAAACAATAAATGAACTCTGTTTCCATCAATCTCCCACATAGCAGAGAGGTGTCTCATCATCACTGTAAGAAAAGTCAGGTTGGTGATGAGGGGCAGAGAAGGAACTTGAGAAGGCAAGAAGAGACAGAACTGAGCTCCCCTTGAACCTTGCTCTATTGACCAGCTACGGGATACATGTTTTTGCAACTCCTAAGATCTGGACTTTGCTTCAGAGGTGACCCAGCCAGAGCATCTTGCTCTACTTGATGGCATATAAGCCTGTCCCAGGTCTTGTGGAACAGTAAGCAATGATTTCCTAAGTCTGAATCAAACTCTGCATTTTGAAGAGCTTGCCCCTGGTCAAGGTTGATATTGCAGACCCATGGGACACTTAGAGAAGCAGCTGGGCATCAGAGGATGCCAGCTCTGTTAGGTGACACTTTTGTATGCCTCCAAATGAACACAAAACTATAGCAGATGTGACTGATCTGATTCAGCAGCTCGGTGACAATGAACCATGGGCCTTGTACTCACACAGTTGCTCAGAAAGCACCATCTGCATCTCCTACCTTGCAAGAATAAGCAAGGTGCTTATTCCCCTCTAGTGAAGGCAGGGCTACCACTAGTACAAGTACAGAGAATGGCTCACCTTCTCAAGCTACCATGTAGGCCCAGGAATGAATGTCATTCATTAATTCACCTAATCAGTCTGTCAATCCTTACTCAGGGAAGAGTGTTATCAACAAGAACACAGTGTCTGAGAAGAGTTGGTGCTCTACCCACTGAAGAAGTGTATCCCACTTTTATAAATGTTCTCGGGAGCATTTATAAAAAGCCGTGCAAGTGTTGCTGATGGTGGTAGGAGCTGGGCCCTCCAAGGTCTACCATGTAAAGCCACTTTGCTAAGCACCCTCGGGGGTAGCTTCTTTAATTCTCATAACAGTCAGAGTGGCAGGCGACAAAACCCACTGCAGAGATTAAGCAAATGAAGCTCCGAGGGCATATGACTATTCCAGGGACACCAGGGAGAAAGGGGAGGGGCTGGACTGGATGACCAGCAGGCTATATGCTTATGACGGATCTCAGCGCCTGCTCTGGTCTCTTTGTTTCCCTGAAGGAGAGCTCCTAGGACCAGTGAGGCAAATGCTGAGTGAGTTTGGGATGAGAGAAGTATCTTCGTTAATCTTGAGCTGTGTGACAACACATCTGATAAAGTAACTTCAGGAAGGAAGAGTCCATTTGAGTCACAGGGTGAAGATGCAGCCCACCACGTAGCAGGTGTTAAAACAGCAGCAGCCTGAGGTGGCCGACTATGTGACATCCATCGTCAGGGAGCAGAGTGGTGAGCGCTGGTGTCCAGCTTTCTCCCTTCTATTGAATTCAGGGTCCCAGAGCTTGAGATGGAGCTGCCCACATTAAGATGGCTCTTCCCTGTTGTGTGAAACATGTATGGAAACACTCTCTTAGATACATGTGGAGGTGTGCTTCCATGTTAATTCTAAGTTCTACCAAGTTGACAGTAGTTAACCATAACAGAAGGTTCATTGGATGAAGCATGTGATGTTGACCACAGAAGCATCAACCACCCTACATAAGATGACCTGACCACACAGCCTTGAAGCAAGGCTGGTCTAATCCCTCCCTCTGGGTAAGGTCAAGGGCAGAGGAAGGTTAACTTTGACTGGGCTTTATCTTGTTCAGAAAAGGCAGTATCTCCCATTTCTTGATAATCTCTGTCCAAGTTCTCTCTCTCTCTTTTTCTCTCTCTCTCTCTCTCTTTCACTTTCTCTCTCTCTCTCACTTTCTCTCTCTCTGTCTCTCTCTCTCTCTCTCTCTCTCTCTCACACACACACACACACACACACACACACACACACACACACACACACCTCACATTTCTGACAGCCTTGGGCTTTGGGCATGTTGACATTGTGAATCAAATGACCCTGTCTGACATTCTCTCCTTTGGATCTACTATTTTCATTCATGTTATATAACTAAAGACAACCCTATTTCCCAAAACCTGGACTCCAAAGGCATCCCCCCGACTGGGGCTCAGAATCCCTGTCAATTTATAAAGTCCAGAATGGCTTTGTGTGGCTACTCCCCTTGAGACCTGGAACACACAGGAGTGTTTGAGATGGTCTCACATAAATGGTTGGCAGATTTACTCTATCAGGAGGCTGGGCATTCAGCAGCCCTCAGTGCAAGGACCAGGCCTACCTGTCTGATGTGCAGAAAGTGACCTGTGCAGCTTATTCACCCACACCAGGCTTGGCATTGGCTTGCTACTCCTGCCCACATCAGCTGCCCAGTGTGTGCTGGGCCCTTGCAGGGGGCCATCACTCTTTTTCCATGTTCAAGTCATCATATTCCCTCCATTGTTAACCACACCAGATAAGGGAGCTTCTGCTGGACTGCATGTGGGTTCAAGAGCTAACTGTGCTGTGCTCCAGAATAAAGCCCGCTTAGGAGAAATCATACACACCAAACAGGAGTCATGCTAAACCTAGGAAAGTCTGTGCTAAGGAGTCCTAGAGAATGGAATTGTAGAGCAGGGAATACAGAGGACTTCCTGGAGGAGGTGAGACTTCTGGGCCTTGTTAAGGGTTGGCTTATTATGGTTTGGCTCAAAGTTTGGAAGATAAAGTACCTCAGAGCAAACTTATTCGGAAGCAACATGCTTAGGTAAGACGAAGTTGGAATGGAAGTAGTAAGGACCAAAACTCAATAGGGTTGGGCCTCTAAAGGGTGGCAGGCACACACATGGAGAGGAAGCATCGGGAGGCAGAGGCAGGCAATGCTACTGCATGCCAATAAATGCCAGATGCTGCCAGAGGCCAGGAGTGGGCAAGCGATCCACTCTCTTTCACCAGCAAATTCTGGGAAAGGAAGACCTTGACCTTGTTCTTCAAAACCCAAACCAAATTTTTAAAAAAAAGCCTATTGTTTGGATACCTAGTCTGTAACACTGTCCCTGAAGCCCTAGCAAATGACACAGCCCAGAGTCACAGCAAGGAACTGATGCAGCACCCAGAAGGAAAGCTTGCTGCTGGCTCTGCTGGCTTGTGAAATTGGTAGACACTGAGTCCCCTAACCCATCAGAGTCAGCCAGCATGAGGACCTGAGTTCCAGTCCCCAGAACTCACACAACAATCCAGGCTTAATGATCTGCACTTACAATCCCAGCTCTGGGGAGGCAAAGACAGGCAGATCATTTGGGGCTCACTGGCCAGCCAGCCTAGCTTAATTGGTAAGCCCCAAGTTCCAAGGAGAGACACTGTCTCCAAAGCAAACAAACTATAGCAAGGTTAACATCTCCTGGGCTTCTGAGGACTAGCATCCAAGGCTGGCTTCCAAATGTTCCAGGCATGTACTTGTACACACACACACACACACACGCACACACGCACACACACACGCACGCACGCACGCACGCACGCACACACGCACGCACACACGCACGCACGCACACACGCACGCACACACGCACGCATGCATGCATATGCATATGCACATGCACATGCAAGCACGAGTGCGTGTGCATGCACAAACACACACACGGGCGCGCACACACAGAGTGTTGAAAAGGATACAGAAACCAGATACAGAGAGGCTAGCAGTCATGGACTTCTGAACTGCAGGACTAGGCCATCATCCATCTCTTTGCCAAAGAGCTCCCATGACCAGGCAGAGAAGAAATCGAAGGGGAAACCTTGGCTACATCCCCACCAGCCTCCCTGGCCCAGGGATGCTCCTTGCCAGCTGGACAGACTCCCCACCACATACCTGGCTGGAAGTCAGTAGGAAAACAGTGTATGTTTGTCAGGCCCTGCACTGAAGGGCAGTAGATCATTGCTAAGCTAATAAATTAGAGAGAAATGGGATTTATTGGTTCACAGTAGTTACAGCTATAGAATCTAGTGTGAGCTTGGGGTCTTTTCAGTGGCCCAGGGCAGTTCCAGTATAAGCCTATGAGGAGAAATAGCAATTCTAGTCCCCCTGAGTTGAAGCTTTCAGCTGCAGGAGTTGGTCTCATTGCTATGAGAGTTCGAGCAGGCATAATCAAGCAGACCAGGCACTCCAGATTCCAAGGCCTGTAATGACCAGGGTCCTCATAACACAAGAGTGGCTTGTATAGGAACACACCAAGTGGAGAAGGAAAAGCGTAGTCCCTAGGGGACCAGGAGCTACAGGAATGTATCTTCAAGCTAAGGGGTCCTCATCACTGTCAAAAGCTGGAGATGAGGAAGCAGTTCTCATGCCCCCAACAAGAGCCCAGCCTTGCCAACACCTGCCAGAACGGGATGGAACACAGTGCTGTCATTTTTTCAACTCTGTCTTACAGTGTCTAGGGAGGGGGCCACAGGCTAGTGGTCGGAAGATGCTATCAGTTCACTTGAGGCACCAGTCTTTTGGTGCCTTCTGCCTTCATCTTCTGTCCACCTATGCCCTACAGAAAAGCTGTCCCTTGTGCCAGCATTCTGACCTTTTACAGGTCAGCTGCATTTGGGTCCCACCCTCACCCTTGAACTTCACCTGTTTCTCACCCACCCCCACTGCACGTTGTCTCTCAGTTCTATTACTTTAGCCCAACCTCCTACCCCCTTTTGTCAAGGGCTCTCCCTCCATCACCACTGTAAGCCTGTGCCACATCCTCCAAGCCAGGGTTCAGATCAGCCCACATGATTATTTTGCTCGCCTGGGAAACTTGGTGAGATCATGTCTCAAAAATAAGAAGCAAAGCGAGGGATATAGCTCAGTGGTAGAGCCCTTAACTAACATGTGCCCAGCCCAAAGTCCAATCCCTAATACACAAAATAAAATTAAAAAAAAAAAAAGACTACACATTCTCCAGCTTTCCCTGCAGCTAGGTGTAACTTTGTGATGGATTCTAGACAATGAAATGCAAGCAGAAGCAAGTTACAGATGACTTACAGAGAGGATGACAAGGGAAAGAGCTACCCAGTTCTTCCCTGTGTAGGCCTGGAACTGCATACATGACTAGAGAGGTCTTCAGGCAGCCATATTGAATTACCAAACTATTGCCTCTTAGGGATGACTTTGGAGTTACTCTGGAGTCTACATTTATCTCCAGACTGGGTTCACCTAAAAGAGAAAACTGAATTCTATCTTACATTGTTTAAACCATATGCTCTTGTTGTAGCCTTTTGTTCCATGACTGTCCCAAGTCCCTTTTCCACATTAGCAGGAACGTCACATAATTTTTCATCCCCTCCACTCCCTCTCACCTCACAAGCAACGCAGAGAATGGACTCCTAAGTCTGAACACAGCTCTGGGTCCACCTACATAAATGACTTCAGATGCCTGTCTGTCATGGACCTCACACCCCTTCTCTAGAACGGGAGGCCTTGGCCTTGAGACAGCGCCCTTTGCAGCTCTGTACTCCTGGAAACCACTGTGGGAGAAAGGTAGTGGGGTCCTCAGCCCTGCCATGGGGCTGAGAAAGCATACTTCCCACCCCACGAGTCCTCAGGCTATCATCCCACTAGGGAGTCTTGCATGAGCTTCCTCTCTGTTTCTATTAAAGAAGCCAAGGAGT
Source organism: Grammomys surdaster (assembly GCF_004785775.1). Lineage (NCBI taxonomy): Eukaryota > Metazoa > Chordata > Mammalia > Rodentia > Muridae > Grammomys > Grammomys surdaster. The sequence continues at coordinate 18,775,414 of NW_021604568.1, read as the reverse complement.
CCATGCTCTCCTGGGAGCACATAAGTTTTCCATCATATTTAGGAGCCACCTCCCACACACACACACTCCATGATACTCAGGTCCTAAATCCTCACCTTACACTAGTGTGTATTTTAGAATATTTAAATCCATCTTCAATGCTCCAAGCAGAAGTCACAGGTTAAGCACTTACCTATGCCACCAGTTCCTTGGGTGGGCAAGCTAAGGGACACATTTTATGAAGCCACTCTGATAGTGGTGTCTGGAGCCCACTATGGAAGCACCTACCCAGACTTTGCTCCCACTGGGCAGTGCTCTCCAGGAAGACTCCATGACCCAGATGCTATGATCCCTGAGGAAGAATCTACTCCAAAGCAACGAGAGCGAGAGACAGGATTTGTGCCTTGTAAGCTGTTTAGGTTCAGAGAGGAAGTAAACCAGAGCCCCTTAGGTTTCCTAAGTACCTTAGACTGCAGAGGAAAGGGAGCACTCTGAGAGAATAGAGACTGTTGGCCAGGGCAGCTTCCTGAAGATCAGTTTCCCATGATCTGAGAAACAATTGTGTATTGCCAACAGGGAAGGAGCTGTAGTTAGCAGTGGCTGGACTATTGAGCAGCTAAGTCTGCAAACCTGTCTCTTCATGTACATCATGGATCAAAGGTGGTTGGAATCATGAGATGCAGAGGTTTGAGGAACTGACTGTACCCGTGTCCTCTGTCACACCTGCCCAGCCTCCAACTTTACACCTGTGTGTAGCAGCAGGCACTTCTTGGAGATGAGGCAGGCAGAGAGTCGAGGAGTGGGGTATCTTGTTTTAACCCCTAAAAAGCAACATGTACCCATAGAGAGCCCCAGAACATACTCCTCATTGCTTAGAACAACAGCTTCCCCGCTAATAAGCTAGAGTTCTCTCCCCAACTTCATTACATAGATATTAAAAAACATAACCGGGCGATGGTGGCGCACGCCTTTAGTCCCAGCACTTTGGAGGCAGAGGCAGGCGGATTTCTGAGTTCGAGGCCAGCCTGGGCTACAGAGTGAGTTCCAGGACAGCCAGTGCTACACAGAGAAACCCTGTCTCGAAAAACCAAAACCAAA
>NW_021604568.1:18768162-18774237 GCF_004785775.1 Grammomys surdaster | reverse complement strand
GGCTCAGTGGTTAACAGCACTCACTGCTCTTCCAGAGGTCCTGAGTTCAAATCCCAGCAACCACATGGTGGCTCACAACCATCCACAATGAGATTCGATGCCCTCTTCTGGTGTATCTGAAGACAGTTACAGTGTACTCATAAATAAAATAAATAAATCTTTTAAAAAAAAACATAGCACCTGAGCTGTTATATTGGTAAGCATAATGAGTCTACAGTTTTCCCCTCTCCCGGTCCTACCCTTCTGAGGATTACTGTTTCATTACCTATCATTGTTGTGAGTTATTTTCTGTTTCTTGTTTTGTTTGGTGATGCTTATAAACAGACATTCATCTATCAGCTTCCCAGCCCTCCAGATAAAACTATAGCACATATTATCTTAATACTTGCTTCTCAAAAAACTGATAATGCATCCTAGCTGTTGTCCTACTCGACAATACAACATGACAGTACACAACCATGAGCTTGTGTACACAATACAAGCTGGACTCAATGGGGAAAGGAGGAGAAAAATAATCTTAAAGTTGGGTAGGAAGCAACAGGAGGGCCGAAAGGGTGGTAAAGGGGAGACTGGGGGGGGGACAAATATGTTCATAATACATTGTGTGGAATTCTCGAAGAATTAAAAGAACACCCCTCACGTGTTTGCCGCCAGCCCAGAGGTCAGACACCTTCATGCATGGTTACATGTATCCTCACATCGTACACTCCTCCGAAATACTGATGAGGAAGAAGTAGCTCTGACTTGCAGATCCTTCAGACACAAACCAAATACCCCACGGTTACTGTTGCTCTGTTTCAAAATGCTGGTGGAGTCTCTGGTGAAGAAGATGCAGATGAAGGGATAAAATCACTGCACTGGGAAGTTGTGCCTGACGGGAAAGGTCATGGCCGTAAGAAATTACAGAAAGGCTGATGCCTGCAGAGAGAAGGAAGGGCCGTCGAGGCCGCACGCCATGTCCCACGAAACTTGACAATCGGGCCCACAGCTACCCACACTCAGCCACCTATGAGACTGTAGCTTCTGGCCCTGGGTGGTGAAACTTTCTGAAAGATTCCTGAGCTTGTAGCTAAAAGGAGTGGCTATTTGAAAGCAACTTTGCTGGCTGCCAAGCCTGGGAAAGTCGTATCCCGCCCCGGTGACGCTCTCCACATATCCTCCATGAGCGGCGGCCAGTTTTTAATAAGGCTTATTTAAAAACAAAAAACAAATCAGCTTATTTTTCAGTGTGAAATGAGTTGCATGCGTTTGGCCCTAATCCCTGCGGTCAGCCAGCATTCTGCCACTACACCAGCTGTCCAGGTCCCCACAGACCGCCTCACTGAGGGTTATGTCCTCTGTCTGAAGACAAAAAAAAGCAGAAACCCACTAACGCATTCAGTGCGGTGAAAACTTAATCCCAGATATAATTCCCACTCGTATGAGGAACGTGAACTGGCTGAAGACTGAACTCAACAAACACCGCTTCCGAATTGAGGTCATCTTTCCCATAATGCCCCGTTGCTGCTTCCGCAAGGGATTTGCACCACGTAGCAGGTCAAAGCGTGTTGATGGGTTTTCCTTACTGGGATTGTGGGTCCCTCTTGGTAAGTAAAGCCACTGGGGAGGGGCATGCAGTGTGCACCATATATGCCAGCAGATCTCCCAGGACACTCGGGTATCAAGACCACAGGCACTGAGGTGTTAAAGACAGACCCGCTGAAGTCCTGGCATCTTGAAGAAACCTCTTATGCAGGGACTCCTTTTCCAACAAGATGAATGATGGAGAGGCCATGGGCCTATGAGAAGGACTCCAGACTCCCTCAGCAAGTAACTGGATCCACAGACTTCTCCAGGAAAACAGCCAAGAGGCTGTGTTTGTAGAAAAAAGACAATTAGTTGACATGCTGTGTTAGTGAAGTCCCATAGTCTTCAGGTTGAGTCAAGAGTTCAAAGGCCACAAAGAAGTGTGGTAGTTTGCATAAAGAAATATCCCCCATAGCTTCAGACATTGGAACGTTTAGTCCTCAGTTGGCTGGAGGCACTGTTTGGGGGCATTTAGGGTGTACAGCCTTGCTGGAGGAATTGCATCGATGCGGTCAGGCTTTGAGACGAAAAGCCGACCACTACTTCCATTCCCCTCACTGCTTCATGATTGCATCTGAAGACATGCGCCCTCTGCATCCAGTTCCTGCCGCTTCCTGCCTCTTGCTGCCATGCTTCCTGCCAAGATTGGCTCTTATCTGTCTGGAACCTTGAGGCCAAATAAATGTCCTTCTATAAATGTTCTTGATCGTAGCATTTTACCACAGCAATTGAAAAGCGACTGACTCAGGAGGCACCTCTTATACTTCAAAAAATGTGCAGCTGACGAGTCCACCATCTGCTCTTCTCAGTCTACTATTTTAAACAATTATCTGTCAAGAAACACTGGCAGGGACATACCCCAGATAAGGCTGGCCTTGTATCTGGGCACCCCATGACCTAATCAAGTACCCCAGGCATCCAAAAGGAAGGGAAGTAAAGGTGGCCTCCAGGTTAGGAAGGCGAATGGGCTCTCTCTGATGCTAGAGAAAATGAAAGCAGGAGTTTACCTTGTGTTGTGTCCAGGGCCAGGAGATGGGGCTCTACTGTATGAGGGTCTCCTAGAAACCATGATGTGAAGAGCATCCAGCTCTGTGGGGCCAGCAGAGTCCAGAGCAGGCATTGACACTAGAGAGTGGTCTCACTTCCAACCTGGTCTCCAGCTATGAGGCCCCTTGAGACAAGGCCATGTTGTCTCTGACCATCCCCACAGCTGAATTCACTCTCACAGCTTTCTTATTAAGGCCGAGTCTGGCAGCAATCAGAGACGAAGAAAGAATGAGAATTTGTAGAAATTCTCTATATCCCCTTCCAGATAACCACACACATATTATCTCATTTAACAGAGGTGGCAGGGCCTGCCTTTCATTAACCACAATTACTCATGGTAGGCACCACAGTCTAAATAACTGTTTTATGCCTTGTGATTTAATCACTCTAAGTGTTAACAATTTAATTGGAACCTCCTCTAAAGATAGGAGCCATTATCTTCTCATCTCATAGACAATCAGATAAGACATTCAAAAGTGGAGTGTCTCCCTCAGTCCCATAGCCTCAAGAGTCAGAGCCATTTTGGAATTAACAGCTCTATACCCCTAGCTCCTCCTATGAGGGAATCTTTTCTCTGGGGTCCCCTAGATTTGTGGTTATATACTGGACAATCAGGAGCTCACCTGTGCCAGATATAATAGATTTGCTTTGGCCTGAGAAATTTCACAACAGCTTACCCCCTTGGATCACTTTGGAATCCCATGTTCTATCTGTTGGGAACATAGAATTTCCTGGGATGAAAAGAAAGAAAACAGGCAGTCCCCCAAGGCGAGGCTTAGGGGAGGTAGAAGCTGTGTGGGAAGGAATGAGAAAGCCTGACTTGGGGGGGGGACTTCCCATGGAAATGGTGGCCAGAGAAGACCCTGTCTGAGGAGTCTTCATCCTTCTACACCCTACAGGCTGCCATACCTTAAAAGCCCTGAAGTAACAGGGACTCTGTCTCTCACACTGCAGCATATTCCAGCACCCTAGCAGAACCTCATCCTAACCTTCTCAAGCAGGCCTCAGGCCTCCCTTTTCCCTAAGGTAAGAGCTGCTCTTGCTATGCTCTCCTGTCCAGAACAACTGTAGCATTTCAATTCTGGATTTAATTCTCTGGGTTGATCCGGGAGCCACTCGGAGATGGATTAGCAGCCCTGACATTGAACTTCTAGTCTTTGGAATAAGCAATCTAAATTATCACCCACCAAACCCACACAGTCCTTGTAGGTTTCTCCCCATGCCTCATGTGAGGCTCTCAGGCAACGGCCATTTTATTCTCTTCAGGAATGCTTTGCTGAGCCTGGCAAATCATGAGGAGGCAAAGAAAGCAGAAGAGGAAATATGGGAGAGAGAGTCAAGGAGGGAGAAAAGAATAAAGGGAGGGAGGGAATGAAGAAGAGGGGAAGGGAGGGAAGGAGAGAGAGTAAGAGAGAGAATTAGCATTACCTCACACAATTAAGGACTGAAAAACATCCATGGCAAGTTAGCTGGAGCCCCAGGGAGATTGATGCTACCCCAGCCAGATACCAGAGACCTCATGTCTTAGTTTATTTTTAGTCACTGTGATAAAGACCTCAACCAAAAGCAGCTTGGGAAGGAGAGGATTTATTTGGCTTACCCATCCTGATCACAGTGATCAATGAAGGAAGCTAAGGCAGGTTCTCGAGGAACCTAGGAAGGAGCTTGGAAGCAGGGACTGAAGCAGAAGCTATGGAGGAATGCTACATACTGGCTTACTCCCCTTGGCTTGCTCAGCCTGCCTTCTTATCCAACCCAAGACCACCTGCCCAGGAGTGCTACCACCCACAGTGACCTGGACCCTTCCACATCAATGAATAATCAAGAAAATGCCCCCATAGACCAATCTTCTAGAGGCATTTTCTCAACAGAGGTTCCCTCTTCTCAGATGACTTTACCAAAAAATTCAACCACAATGCCAGCTACAGACCAGGAGAGCCACAGAACAAAATCCAGAATGATGCCCCCCCCAAATCCCAAGACTCCGAAAGAGGTCTAGTCACAATAAGCCCAGCAATAAGCTTGCCTCTTGTCTCCTAGAATGCTAACCTCTGAGATCCACCCGGTCCTGCAAGCAGCCACTCAAAGAAAGCCATCGACTTTACCCTGATTTCAGTAATAATCTTAGTGAAGCATAGAGAAACACCCAGAGCGCAGTTTAATCACATATGTGGGCATTTAGTGGCCCAGTCAGTGGATCATCACATAAAGTCAACCATCATCACAGTACTGGAAAGAGGGGCACAGCGTGAAAATACTTCAGTTCTATATCATGGAAGGCCCACACGGTGGCCAGACAAAAGCCTGAAGCTTATCAGGTTGCAGGAGCAGGTGGCTGAGTTGGTACAGCAGTGAGGAGACCCTAGGAAGGCCACAGGGTGGAGGCGGGAGTTAGGGCATGCACCAAGGACAGACAGCCCAGCGGTGAGTCCTTTAGTACACTCATCAGGACTTCAGAGACTACAGTCTTTTGTTCTCTATGCTGGTGAAGCTACTTGTTATGGTTTTGTCTGAACTATCTCCCCCACAGGCTCAGTTCCACCGTGGTGTGAGAAGCTGTGGCCATGTGCTCCTGCTGAACCCCACTATGCTTCCCCCAATCCTGTGACGGGCTGGAACCTTGTCCCAGATAAATCTTCCCCCCCCCCCTTAAGTTGCTTTATCAGGTGGTTTGTCGGAGCAAATACAAAAAATAAAAAACACAAATACAAAAAATACAGGGAGTATTTTTTTTCTTGCTGCCCCAACTTGGGAACCCCCTGTGTGAGGATGGCCACAAATGCTCCCAGGACCATTCTCATCAGAGATTGATGATTGATTGATTCTTTGGAATTTGGTTTTCTGTGGCAGCCATAGCTGCCTGGCACTCTGGATACACACCATTCCTTGGAACATCACCTTTATATAGGCAACCCCTGTCACCGTGGCTGCTGCCCTGCCATGTGCAGTCTCCTACACCATTGGCATGGTTGGCAGTGGTGCCATTGCTTTCACTGTGTATCTAACCCTAACCCTTATCCTCTGTGGCCTTCTCTGCCCTGACCACTTCTTCCGAGCTGCTGGGGACACGGACACAGTACTCTTGGCTGGGGATCAGGGGATGGTGTTCTTGGCTGTTAGCAGTCTTGTTAACTCACATTTTCTACCATCTGGTGTGAGAGATTTCAATGTTTTAATGAGACGTTGGCAATATTTTTTTTAGTGGCTGATAAGCCTGCCTGAGTCACAGAGACCAAGGGGCACAGGAAAGATCTGGAAAGAGAAATTAAAAGTAAATGGCTTTCTCTGTGCAACCTCAAATGCCCACTGAGGAACTCTAGAAAGATCTGGAAAGAGAAGGGAAACTGGGAGAAGAGCTACGCTTTAAACATCCAGGCTCTGTATTCTTAAGTATCTGGTGCCAGGACTTAAGGGCAGATCACTGGAGAGAGGTGGGGGGAGGGGGAGGGGGAGGGGGAGGGA
>NW_021604568.1:18754170-18768062 GCF_004785775.1 Grammomys surdaster | reverse complement strand
CCTGGCCGGGCGGCGGCGGCCGGGGCCGGGCGGGGGGCGGGGCAGCCTGTACGTCTTCGTGTGTGGGAGAGAGGGAGAGAATGGAAAAGCAGATATTCTGCTTGCACTCCAGCCATGTGGAAGGTATTCCATATTTCCTTCCGAATTTTTTTTAATTTCTAAAAATGTCTTTAAGGAATGTCATACCTTGCATTTCACCAAGACCAGTGTCAATGAACAGGTTATGTGTCTGTCTCTTCATTCACCCAACAGATGAAGATGTAGAGGCTGCACCAAGCACCAGTATTGGCTGACTCATAAGGACAAAGATCTTGTCTTCATGGGACCCAGCAAGCCTGCCTTGAAAGAAATGCTCACAAGGTTATACACATCACCTTAAACTCAAGGGAAGGACAGAAGTGACTGCAACATGAAATCAGCATCTCATTACTAAGTAAGCTGTGTTTCCGACTCCCCAACGTCCCCTTTATGGCCCAGGGCTGCACAGTGTTAGTCATATCTCAGGCAATGGGCACCATTCATCTTTGCTGCTGCACTATTCATAATAGCTGAGATCTGGGATGACCCCAGAGGTTCATTACCAGATGAAAAGAGAAAGGAAATGCAGACCGTTTGCAGGATGATACTTTGCTCATCTGCAACAAAGTACGAGAGCAAAACATTTGTGGAAAAATTAACGGAGCTGGAGATCGTTACACTGGAGAAATAAAGGCCCAGAAGATATCACATTGTCTCTCACAGGTGGAGTCTAGATTTAAATTTATTTATGCGCATGCACACACAACATATGCATATATGTACACACAAACATTCGACATGGACATTGACTTCTGTGAGAGCGAAGTGTTCTGTGGGAGAGGAAGGAGAGCACCTAGATCAGGGCCAAGTTTGTGACATTTCGTCAGTGCAGAGTGAGACCTGGAGTGTACTATTATCTAGAATGAGTCTGAAGCAGGCATTCTTAAAGGGCCAGGCAGCAATCACAGACCCCTTTTCTAAGTACCAATCATGAGTCGGGAACCGAATGGTGGTTTTAAATGAGCAGCACCTTCTGTAGTTGATGGGATTAGCCCTGGTTTGTATCTTTATCATGTCTGGCTTGTGGACCAAATACACTTTTCTGTCTCTGCCCTTCAGACTTGTTCTTGCCAGTGGGATGTAAATAATAAGGCGACCATGCTTCGGCATGCTTGGAACATGCTTCGGCATGCTTGGAACATGCTTCGGCAGCCATTGACTCTCTTCAACTCGACGAGTGGACTTGAGCCCACCAGACCTTCACCTTGAAGGAACAAACAGCCTGGCCAAGATTCAGAAACACTCAAAATGCCATTCATTACTGTTCATCACTGGGACATGCGGATTGGTTGTTACACAGCCGGCATAGTTTAAAGCTCCACGGCTCAGACAGGCAGGGATTCTTGTCTCCCGTCTGACAGCTGTAGACTCTAAGGTTTACATACTGACCTGCATTGTGAAATTAGTAAGTGGTATAGATAGGATTTAAGTCTGGCACGCTCTGGAACTAATATCCTAAGTATGGGTTTTGTTGCTGCTCCAGGAAACCCTTACAGTGATGCACATATGTGCGTCATGTAGATTTGGATGTGACATCACAACTGTCCCCCAGCTGTCAGAGCTTCTCAGATGTACAGACTCAACCAGCCCTGTCACGAACTTCCCAATGATATTCTTTGCCTTGTGGCTGGGAACTTCCGGTCCGTATTTAACAACATTACCGAAGCTTTCGCTGTGTTACAAATAGATGAAAACCAAGAGTAAACTTTATCCTGAAACATTGTTGCATGCTGGGATAGAGGGAAAGGAAGTGAAAGAAGCCGACTGTGTTTCAGAAGCAAAAGTCCTGAAGAGAAAAGAGTGTTTGTTATTTGTTATGTCCTGACTCCAGTTTAGGGGTGGGCACTTAGATTCCCTGGCCAATGAGCACTGACTATGTGTTCCGGGTGAGTCAGGCAGGGAACTGGAGACCAAATGCTCGGGGCCTGACCCTTGTGCACCTCTGAGCACCCCTGTGCACTAAGCTGTAATCCAAAGGAATCACACAAGCTCAAGGCTCCCCTAAGTTTTTTCTCCCCAGCTCCCCAAACATGCTTCCTACTAACAGGGTTCCTTATCCTTTCTCCAGCCTAGGACAGGAACATGAGGTGAGCTGACAGCAGGGACAGGCAGCAGGAAGGGATGTTGCATGTCCTTGAAGCCCCAGAGAGCAGGAGGGACTGCCTCCACGTGGAATTATTTATTCTGATTATGCTCAGTTAGGCAGGAGAGCCACTAACTGCTGCTCTATCTCGGCTTGCTGCAAATCTAGACAGAAGAAGGACTGCAGCACTGGATCACACTTAGTAATGGGTCACAGCTAGGGAAGTTGGGGGAGGTTGGGGTTTTGTGGAGGCCATGTATGGGGAAAGAGCAGCCGGGGAAAAGGAATTTGGGTTGAACTATTTTGGATCCGGGCCTGGTCTTCTCTGTTCATGAACTAAAGCTAGGAGGGCCTTAAATTCTTTTTTCTTCTTTTCTTTTTTTCTTTCTCTGCTCCAAGCTTCAGGCTGAGCTCACAGGGGAGGCCTGGGGGATAGGACATCCCACACCCTTGGGATGTTAGGCTCTCTCAGGTGTCTGCAGGCACCTGCTTCTCACATGTAAGTGCTTCAAAGGAATGACAGGAAAATTAAGGACAAGTGCGGCTCGCCCGACCTCAGCCTGCTGCCTCCCTGTGCCAGTTCTGCCCAGGGTGGGTCGCCTCTCCCAGATCAGGCAGCTGGGTCACAGCTTTGCTATGTGTTTGTTTCTGAGCAGCCTGACTTCAGCAGTGACTAAGCTTGGAAGCTGTAAACTTGGTAATAAACCTGTCAGTGGGGCTGTGGGCTACGCCAGGATGCTGACCCAAGGTGTCTTTTTCAGCAGGGCTGAACCCCAGGGTCCCACTCTTCCCAGCACCCAAGCAGCCCTGCCTGGAGCACACTGGAAGTCAGGTGCCTCCCAAGGTCTTCCTGTGCAGCTGCAGCTGTTCTAGGTCAGAGAAGAGCCAGGCTGTTCTTTGACTCTGTTCTTTAGTCACAGAGAGCTGACAGCGGGGATCAATGTAGGAACATGAGCCAGACAGACAGAGGTGCAAGCCAGTCTCCACTGTTACTAGCTAACATGGCTTTGGGCACCTGAGCTACACCTTAGCTTAGAGCCGGAAAGGTGAGGACAATGATTCTTAGGGACAAAATGGCACTGTGAGCATTTCCTGGTGGTGAGGGTGGACATAGACAGAGACCTATTGGATGAGAGGAACACAAGCAAATACTGGGAATGGGAGCCCTTCTCCCTTTCCTTCATTCTTCCTCCCCTTCCTCCTCACTAGCTCTCCCTTTTTCTTCTCCCTCTCCCTCTTCCTCCCTCCTCCTCCCCTTCATTCCCTCTTTTATACATCCCCTTCCTCCCTCAATCCTCCCCCCTCTCTCAAATCTCCCCTTCTTCCTCCACCCTCTCTCATTCCTCCCTCTGCTCCCCTCACTCCTCCCTCTGCTCCCCTCACTCCTCCCTCTGCTCCTCTCACTCCTCCCTCTGCTCCTCTCACTCCTCCCTCTGTTCTCTTCAAATACTTAGATCCAGAGATAACTCCAAGCCTGCCTCTGCTGTGTCAAGCCAGGCTTCCCTGTCCCCAGGAGGAAACAGGGTGACTGAGAGAGGAAAGGTCCAGCTACTGACAGCAGAACCAGACACAGTTCCCCTACTTACAAGCGCTGGCTTTGTTCTGGTGATCCTGCTAACATGACTCTTCCCTCTGAGACTGAAGATGCCTTGAGTTCCAGGCAGGCTCCAGGCTCTAAACATAAGACCCTCTGGTAGTCTTGGAGGAAGGAAAGGGGAGTCTCTGAAGGAAAACCTCCAATAGGGGAGGAAGGCCAGGAAGATGGAACTGATCTGGAATCCTCAACCTGCCAGAGCAACGCTTTGTTCGGGAATGGCCAAAGTATTTGCTAAAAATTCAAATTCCTGGCCAGGCAACAAACTGCCATGGTTTGGAATCCGAGACAGGGTCTGGGGGTATACATTTGGCTATCCCCGTGTGCCCTGCTTGCCCCTTGACACCTAACTCCAAGAAGAAAACCAGAGCAGAGACCACTTAACAAAAGCCAATCCCAGACTGGAAAATGTTAGCATTTTGTCTAGGCTCCGCCCCACAATTACCTGGTAACAGCCAGGTATACCTGACTTACTATAAAAGGGGCCTCCTCCTCTCTTTCTTGCTCTTGCCTTTTTGTCCTTCTCTCTCCCATTCCCCTCCCCCTCATGGCTGGCCTCTACTTCTCTACTCCTCTTCTCTGCTCTTCTCTCTCTCTCTCTCTCTCTCTCTCTCTCTCTCTCTCTCCCTTTCTCTGCCTCTACTACCCTCTTAACTCCCCTCCTCATGCCCTGAATAAATTCTATTCTATACTATGCCGTTGTGTGGCTGGTCCCTCAGGGGGAAGAGATGCCTCAGCATAGGCCCACCAAGGCACTCTCTTCCCCCACACCTGGCTACACCTCTACCAAAACATATCCCCTCCTCTCTTTATCTTTTAATAAAACACATCATATGGTGTCGAGAAGTGACTGTATTTCATGGTTCTTCACCAATAAGCTCCCACTCCTTCCTTCGGTTGGGTGGGCCTGAAACAAAGTGTTCAAACCCTGAAGTGGGCGAAGGGTAGAGACGTTTGCAGCTCTTTCCCCAGCCCAGTTCAGTATCAGAACTCAGGGTCAAGAGGAGGTCTGTGGTTCTTGCCAGATCATTTGCATACAATAAGCACATAAATCAATCACCACCAATTTTTATCCTGCCCTGGTCCACCCATTGCTGCGGAGGCTGGAGGCTGATCTGAGCTTCAAGCAAGGCTAGGGTGGGGCAGGAAAATTGGGCACCTGGGTGATTGTGGTCCTGAAGTTGCCACCGATTCTGCTCAGGGAGACCTGTATCCACAGACACAGTGAAACAGCATTAGCTTCCATCTGGCACCCAGAAGTGGAGGCCAGGTATTCCCAGCATAGTCTTCTACTGGTTCAAAAAATAAGACTGTGGGTGCTGGAAAGGTCGCTCAATGGTTAAGAGCACTGGCTGCACTTGCAGAGGACCAGGGTTCAATTCCTAGCATCCTCATGACAGCTCACAACTGTCTGTGACTCCAGTTCCAGGGGATCTGACACCCTCACTAGACATACATATAGGCATAATCTACACTGAGAACCGTGAGCTCTCACTGAAACTGTCTTCCAGTTGCTTGAGGAAGCCCTGGCCAGTTGCTCTGCCCCTGTTCCTCCTGTTCAATTTCCTGACTTACTTCCACCTCTTTCTCCATGGCTTCCAAACCCTCAAGGAATATGGGACTTTCGGCCTTACCCACAGACCCTGCTTTTGCTCTGGAAACTGCTCCTGATTCTTGGGCTCCGCAGAGGATGGCATGTTAGTACCTGTTAGAACCAGAAGCTTATGGGAGGAATCGAATATGCAGATACTCTAGGTAGCAGGCGGCAACTCAGCCTCCAGGACTGTAAAACCTGAGACACTACACTTAGAGATGGTTCCTCAGGTGTAACTAGGATCTTCACTTATGCACAGAAAGGAATTCCGGGACCAGCCAATGTGAAAAGGAGTTGGAGTTTATTAGGTAAAGGAGAGTATGCACTGAACAGATTCCAGCGTGGATATTAACATATGCACTTAAGTGTCTTAGTACACTAAAATCTCTATGTCATTCACTGTATTCAACGACATCGTTCAAAGGATGCAATTTATAGGTAGGTTTAAAGTTTAAGTAAATAAAGCTTTAAATATAAGTTTTAAAAAGGAACTAGTTTGCTTTCTTCTCTTATCGTAAAGAATTTACTTTAATGAAATTGAAATAAAACTGTAAGGTGCCTTTCAGGGTGCATTGTTCAGGGTTACTATTGAGAAAAAAATGCTGGTAAGATTAAAATTGAAGATCACGGGGTTTAAGATATGTGTGTTGGCCTTAAGTGTGGTACATTAGCTGTTTTAATATTCTTGTTTGAGATATTACTCCCAGAATGGATAGAGGCTTAGCCATTCATCCACCACAAGCCAACTAAGTAAATGAGTAATCGTGAAAATCAGGTGTAAAGAGACTTATGCAACAAGGCCATATGGGAAAAGGAGACAAAGAAGCCCTAGACACACACAGAGAGAAAGAGGGGTGAGGGAAGGAGGGGAAAATGGAGAAGGGGAGAGAGAGGGGATAAGGGAGAGGGAGAAAGAGGGAGAAGCATTTTAATTGCAAGATCTAAAAAAGACCTAAAAAAAATATCAAAAGAAAAAAATCAGAAGTTACCATCTAAGGAAAGGGAGATGTCCCTGGGAAACACCTGGAGGCTGCTATTGTGAAGTCTTGGCCAAGACTGAGAACTTTACATGCTTTGCATGCTTCTTTTCCATGCACTAAGTAGACTTCAGTGTGAACTCTGCAAGAAACAAATTCTCACAAGCGAGCAAGATGTCGTATACTACCAAAACCCAAAAGCCTCCCTCGGACCCAGACAAAACCCTTGGTCACAAAATCAAGTTCCACGTCTCTGACCTTTGGATCTCCAGTCGATAAATGAGAACTGAGTAACATCAGTCTTCGGCCCTAGAGAAACTGGTGCAGCAATACCTTTTCTCCCTGTGAATAAACTGACTGTCATATCAGACACCCTTGGAGAACTCCCTGACCCATGAGGCCATGCCCATGGATTCAGCTGAGATTATATAATGTAGCTGTCACTTCCTGGTTATCTGTGAAGTTTCAGTCCCAAGAGAAGAATATTGCTTTTTGAATGAGAGGCAATGTTTTCTCTGCTGTCCTAGGTGTCCCTGTGTGCCATTTCTGGATCTGATCCTGGCTAGGACTGTGTGACATCTCTTGAGTCTGAGGTCACTGTATTACCAATCAGCCCAGCTCTTCCTATAACCAGTTTAGTTGCCTGTTTAGACATTTGCACAGCTAACAGCTGGGTGGTAGGGCTCGTGTCACACGTGCGTGAGGCCCTAGACTCAATCCCCAGTTCGAGGGGAAAAAAAAAAGAGGTGGAGAAGGAAAAGGTGGGGGGTGAGGGAGGAGGCAAAGATGCAGAAGGAAAAGGAGGAGGAGGAAGAAGAGGAGGAAACAGAGAAAGAGAAATCCTTTGTTCGGTTCAAGAAAGAAATCATGAAGAGGCAAGACGTGTCGTTGCCCTGAAGTGGAGTTAAGAGGACAGAGTCTGCTGGATGTGCCCTCTGAGGAAATGAAGAGGAGAGATTAGAACAGAGAGTCTGAGGTGTTCACTGCCAGCAACCCCGAAGGCCACTGGACCCTGGCATTGTGCCCTTGGCCCGTTTCTCTTCTTTGAATGAAGCTGCTGATGGAGAATAAGGTTCTCCTTATCCTTAGAGAATGCTCCTCCCACGAGGGCCTGCTTCCGGTTAGCAATGGTAGGGTACAGAGGATGCTCCTCCCACGAGGGCCTGCTTCCGGTTAGCAATGGTAGGGTACAGCGGATGATCCTCCCACGAAGGCCTGCTTCCGGTTAGCAATGGTAGGGTACAGAGGATGATCCTCCCACGAGAGCCTGCTTCCTGTTAACAATGGAAACTCAGGTAGAAATTGGGCTTTTTTTTTTTTTTTTTGGTTTTTCGAGACAGGGTCTCTCTATATAGCCCTGGCTGTCCTGAAACTCACTCTGTAGACCAGGTTGGCCTCGAACTCAGAAATCCGCCTGCCTCTGCCTCCCAAGTGCTGGGATTAAAGGCGTGCGCCAACACTGTCGGGCAAATTGGGCTTTTCTTATTTGGCCTCAGTTTCAGCTGTCCTTCCTCAGGGGTCTCGTTTGAAACCTGGAATAATATTAAAATGACCCCAAGGTAAGTTGCAGCTGGCACCTGTAAAGCTCCACTTAAGCCACTTTCTCACCGTCTACACTCTTAGACATCAGCCATCCCCCATGTATAGCCCAAGCTAGCCTCCAACTTGCCATCATCCTCCTGCGTCTGCTTCCAGAGAACTGGAGTCACAGGTGTGCACCGCTGAGCTCTCAGTGAGGTCTCGTTATTCCACCTAGAGTGGCCTTGAACTTGTAATGCTCTCGCCTCCACCTCCAGAGTGCCGGGATCCCAGAAGTATGGCACTGTGGCAGGCCTGACAAGCCCTCTTCTACCCCTTGTGGCTGGAGTGGGCCCTACTGAATCAGAGCTGGTGGACCACCAAGTTCTAAACACTGGACCCACAGAGTGCAGCCCTGGCTCTGACTTCTTTTTCTCTTGGACCTGGGTGGCAGCCCTCCAGTGCAGTGCTCGCTGAGACCTGTGGAACACTCCAGGCTCTCTGACTTTCATGCAGCCTCCCTCCCTCTCCTCACTACCTTCTTCTTACTGTGCCAGCCCATATATATTTAGCTCTTTTAATCTCGTCTCATAAATCATTGCTGCTTGGCAAGTCCCTGCAATGCCGCCAAAGCATATCTAAAACACTTCCCTTCTGGCTGGTGCATCAAGGTCCAGCCTGTCAGAGCTGCCTCTCAACAGGACAGCTGACAAGGAGACTGCCAGGAACAGCGTTGGCACAGGCTGCAGCACCTCAGCCCCCTTCTTTGAGAGCCCTTGAAATAGCACAAGACAATCCTGGAGGTTACTGACCTCACAGCCCTCTGGGCTAGTTGGAGGCTAGCCTGGGCTATACATGGGGATGGTGGTGTCTAACAGTGTAGATGGAGAGAAAGTGGCTTCTTTAAGCGTCACCTGATGGCTCTGTCTCTGGCATCTGCATCTAAGCAAAAATCTGCCTCTTTATTTGCTGAGGATTTTGGCCAAGTTCCTTAAATCCCCTGTGCCTCAACATCCTGAGCTAAAAGACAGGAGTGGATGTTTGCTTTGTTGAGCAGTTCCAAGAGCTAAATGAGATAATATATGTATGATATATATATGATATATGTATATATATATGAGATATATATATGATATATATATATATGATATATATGTCTGAATATATATGTAGTGCTCAGCAGAGTGTCCAGTGCTTCGCAAATGTTGAACAAGTCTTAGTTTGTTCTAGCGCCCTTTCCCGTGGCTTATCCACTCTTCTCTCCTCCTTATTAGCAAGGCCCGGTTGTTCTTGTTTCTGTTGTTTTTGTTTTATCATGGATGCCAACACACCCCAGTTGAAACAAAATAACAATGAAAACTTTTTCCGCCTTCTCCCCAGAAGTCACCCTGTAACGTTCTTCCCCAGGAGTTGTCAGCCGGAGACTGGAAAGCTTTTCAAAGCGATTCAATTGCTGTGGCCAATCCACGGGTCTTCCTTTCCTCCCTTTCCTTATCTAGAGCGGACGAGCACATGATGTCTGGAGCCTCAGCAGCCTTTGCACACCACACATCCAATTTGAGATCGCAGTCACGGGCTCAAGGTGACTGAACACAAGGGAAAAGGAGGGAAACTCTTCTCTTACCACCACCTCCATCACAACCACCACCTCCACCATCACCACCACATCCACCACCACCACCTCTACCACCACCACCCTGCTGTAATTTGTGTAAGACTTCACTTGTCAGGTTCCCACTGCTGGCAATCTTTCTGGTGAGTATCAACCCCATTTAGAACTAAATAAGATAAGGGGGCGCTTGGAAAATGGAGTCCTGCGTGAGCAGAGGGGTTCTGGGGAGTCACGCTCAGACTAAGGACAGGAGTGAAGAGTTTGCTCTCTCTCCCAAGCCCCTTTCCACTCACTTGGACGACTTAATGTAATATATTCTAGTGGAGAGAGGTGACCTAGTTAGCTTTTGTTTCAAGAACACAGTCTAAGCAAATAAATAAATACGAGTTGAGGAAAAGAGCCATTCCTGTCAACCCCCCCCCCTTCTTCCAGATGAGTGATCTGAAGCCTCAGAAGTGGTTTGCCTCCTGCACTCAGCCAGGCCCCAGACAACAGGAGCCAGGAATGCTGATCTTCCCCTGGCCGCTGCAAAGTACTGGAACAAACACACACAAAAAAAAAAAAGAAAAAAAGAAAGAAAAAAGCCTGCAGATGCAAAGAGCTTCCCATTACTGCCCAAGTGCCCAAGCCAGCAGCTCCAAGAGAATGCTGGCTGCAGGAGAGCAGGCTCCTCCAGTGAGATTAATGAGGCTAGGCATGCTCTTTCAGGGCCTTCTGTGCCAGCCTGCCCTACTGCTGGGACAGAGTTGGGCCCACTTCCTCTTCTGGCTCCTCAGCAATTCATTAATTGCTTGTTTGTTTATTTAAAAGCACACACTGTGTGTGCCCGCTTGCGCACACGCCCCACTCGCTCACTCGGGGAGCAAAGGGGGTGGGGGAGGCGAGTGCCTAGAAACATGGGGTTCTTTGTGCCACTTCTTGTCCTGCATTCTGCATTCAGCCGGCTCAGCTGGTCGCTTCATCAATGCAAGATCAATGGTGGCCAAGTCACAGCTGTAAACACCACCTCATTCAAGGTCAATTAGAGAGTAATGAGGTGTTTTGTGACAGGGAGGGGAAATGCTGGGGGCTTTTATCATACAGTCTTCAGTAACTGTTAAGAGACCTTATCCTGTAGATCTGTCCCTGCTAAAGCGTGGTTGGTCAAATGGACAGAAAATGGCTGTTTGAGTTGAATCACCACATGACAGCTGAGATTTTCTAATTTCAGGACTACAATGAAAAACTCTATCTCTCCATGCTGTCCTGTCTATCCGTCTGTCCAGTTCTCCATCCGTTTTTGTTACTGTTATTGTTGAGGGTTGGGCTTTTAGAAATGGGCTGTCCAGGAGGTAGCCCACTATATAGACCAGGTTAGCATCAAACTCACAGAGACCTACCTCTGTGCACCACCATGCCTGGGTTTTCTCTGCCCATTTTACCATTCATCCATTTATCCTTCTATTGATGGCATGCATCTACTTACCCATCTCATCCACCCATCTATCATATCGATTTCTCTATTGGTTCTATCCGTTTAACCCATTCCATCCCATCCACCCATCCATCCCTCTATTCTATCTGTTATCTACTGCTATGTGTGTACGTGTGTATCATCTATCTACTATGTATGTATGTATCTACCTATCCATCTATCATCTATCTACTAGGTATGTATGTATGTATGTATGTATGTATGTATGTATCATCTATTATGTGTGTATGTATCTATCATCTATCTACTATGTATGCATCTATCTATCTATCTATCTATCTATCTATCTATCTATCATCTATCCCAGCCCATCTATCCACCCAGCAGTACCAACTGAGCCAGTCTGAAACTGTCTAGGCAAGGCCTCTCCACTTGGGGGTAGGGGTAGAAAGGGTAAGTACACATACCTGAACCTATATCAGGGCTGCCACCAGCAAGAGAGGGCAGTCTGGGAGGAGGCTGTGCACCTAGCCTCCAACTTCTGTGGACAAGACAATATGGTCTCCACTCAGTGCTCTGATTAAAGCATTAACTTAAACAGATTCCAGACATGGGCCAAGTGCTTTCTGTGGATTCTTCTACTTAACTCTTTTTGGAAGCAGGCTTTCTTCTGTCTTCCCCCACTGAGTCAGGGACCCACATGCCCTAAGAGAAGCCAGGAAGTCAGTTGCTTACTTCATATGTGAGCAACAAGCAAGGGCTTAATTGTTGAAGGACTCTTATTTGCGCATGACCACTGTTCAGAAAAGGCTGTTGAACCGAAAGTCATTGTGACAGAACCTTCCATCTCCATCCAGCAGCTGTTTCCAGGTCGTAGAGGAAATCAGAGCATGTGCTAGGCTTGGACTTTAAGACCCAAGTTCAAATTCTGTGACCACCACTCTCTGTCCTCTGATGAGCCTAGAACTTATTGAGTAAGCCTCTATTTCTTGACCTGTACAATGCTATTGTACCCTGGATTTTTAGGGGGACTTGTAGAAAGGGACACTCAGCACACTTCCGACTTAGAATGGTGGATAAACTAGACTCGGGAGCTGGGAGACTTACAAGAGATTGGGAGGGTATTGAGAGTTGCAGAGCTTCTGACCTGGGGAGGGGATATGGTCCTGAGAATGGCTAAGGCATTGGACTGCTAAGATCAGGAACTTGGGCACCATCTAGACACATGAGGACAAATGTGTGTGAAGGGAGGGAGCCAGGGCCAGCATGGGACGTTCAGGGAGTGGTGCCAACAAAGATGGGACATTAGAAACTTTCATTGGGAAGATGGATGGGTAACTGAGCATATCAGGAGACATCTCGTATCGGAGCCTGTGGGAGTCGTTCACAGCCACAGCTCCTGGAGAAGGGAGCACACTTCCTCTTCAGATAGCCACTCCTCTGCTCCTAGGATGAATCTGGAAGGACCCCTATCATTGACTCTACCCCATGCAACATGTCCCAGTGGGAGCACTGAGGCAGCACAAGACACAGGACACTCAGAATCCTTTCTCGGTACTTTTCATTTGGAGGTGGAGGGGAGAGGCTTTGTCTTTGTTTTGTTTTCCTTCTTTTGTTTGTTCATATGTTATTTGTTTGATAGAGGGACAGAGTCTCTCTACATAGCCCTGGCTCTGCTGGAACTTGCGCTATAGACCAGGTTGGTTTCAAACTCACAGAGATCTACCTGCCTCTGGCTTTATCTTTGGATGAAGTCCTTCCCAAGGTGTGAAGATGCTGCCAGGTACATGTGCTATGACAGGAAAAAGCTGATTGGGGCAGACAACAAAACTGAGCCAAACAAGGATAAGGAGATGAAGGCCTAGCCATAAAGCATTTTCAGCCCTCTCTTCAGAGCCTCTACAACTTCAGCTCTCATTTTAACAATTACTGGGAAAACTTGGGCAGGAGAAGGGGGGCGGGAATCCCTGGCATCTACTTTATCTTTCTGATGCCTGAAAGAAACTTTGACCCAGGGAAGATGGCCATGAATGTCTACAGAAACGACACATGCTTTCCTAAAGACCATCAAAGACATTCAAAACCATAAACTATGACCACATGTAGAGGCGAATGCCTGCAATCCCAGCACTCAGGAGGCAGATGCAGGAGGATCATGAGTTAAGGTAATCCTCAGCTACAGTCAGTTTGAGGCTAGCCTGGGTCACATGACACCTTAAAAAGAAAAAAAAAGAAAAAAAATAAAGAAAGAGCAAGGGAGGAGGCTAGCCTGGGTTACATGACACTTTACAAAGAAAAGAAGAAAGTAAAGAGAGAGTGAGGGAGGAGGAAGAAGGAGGGAGAGGAGGAGGGTGAGAGAAGACAAGGAAAGCCTGTGCTTACTTGGGTCTACAATGGTTGTGATCGTCAAGCTACATCAGTGGTCCTTCCTCATCCGGAGGAATGAGAGGTCAATCCCAAGCTGCTGCTAAGTCACTGGGAGGCCATAGAAAGTCCTCCAACTTCTCTCCCAGTTGTAGTTTCACTGACCGTGGAGAGGAGGCATCCCAGGCCCATCTCTCTGGCTTTTGAACGTTGGCTAGTGGAGAGATACAGGCAAGTTCTACAGGCACCAGGTTGTATGTGGTTCGTCAGAGGGGCCATGCTATGAGAAGATGATGACTTGGAGAGTCAGCTGCCTCCTGCAGAGGCAGAGCCTTGATGGGAGATGAGAGATATGCGCCACTCTTGTTGTTGCACTCTAAGCATTTTTTTAAGTAGCCTCACTTTGTAGCCAGGTAAAGCGCTTGCTGCATAAGCATGAGGCTCTTCGTGTCCCCAGCACCTACATAAAAAACAAAACACCCCAAAAACCAGGTGTGGAGGTGCATGCTGCAAGCCCAGGGATTGAAGGCAGAGACAGGAAGATTCACAGAGCTTCTGAACAGCTAGTCTAGCCAAATCGGGAAGTTTCTGTTTCAGTGAAAGAAAAAGAAGAAGAAGAAGAAGGAGGAGGAGGAGGAGGAGGAGGAGGAGGAGCAGG
>NW_021604568.1:18746376-18754070 GCF_004785775.1 Grammomys surdaster | reverse complement strand
AGGAGGAGGAGGAGGAGGAGGAGGAGGAGGAGAAGGAGAAGAAGAGAAGGAGGAGGAGGAAGAGAGGGGAAGAAGGAGGTGAAGGGAAGGGAGAAGAGGAGAGGGGAGGGGGAGAGGAGGGGAGAGAGAAAGAGAGAGGAGGGGGAGAGGGAGAAGACAGGGGAAAAAAGGAGAGGGGGAGAAGGAAAGAAAGGAAGGAAGGAAGGAAGGGAGGGAGGGAGGGAGGGAAGGAGGGAGAGAGAAGTGGAGGAAGAGGGAGGAGGAGGGGAAGAGAGAGACAAGGGGAGGGAGAAGGGGAAGGAGAGGGGGAAGGAGGGGGGAAGGGTATGGGGGGGAGGGAGAGAAAGAAAGAAAGAAAGAAAGAAAGAAAGAAAGAAAGAAAGAAAGAAAGAAAGAGAAAGAAAAGAGAGAAAGAGAGAGAGAGAAAGGAAAGCAATTAGGAAGATAACTTCTGGCCTCTTCACACATGTGCATACATGTACACAGAAACCCACACATGTGCGTACACATACCCACAAACAGAGAGAGCACCAATATGGTGTGCACCATCATGCAGCTATCTCCTCTTTTAAAAATCCACATTTCCTAGGGTGCTGGAGAGATGTTTCAGTGGTTAAAACACTGACTGCTTTTTTAGAGGGCCTGGGTTTGATTCTCAGAACCCACATGGAGGCTCACAACCATCTGTAACTCCAGCACCAGGGGACCAGAGACTCTCTTCTGGCTTCCATGAGCACTACAAGTACACTGTGCACAAACATAGATGTATGTGCAGGTGCAGGCCAACACCAACACTCATAACAATCAAATGAAAAATATTAAATTACTTAGTAGGTGTGTGTGTTCGTCTGCATGTGCGTGTATGTGTGAAAATGCTTACCCACACTAAATCACAGGAAGTCTACCTCCAGGTAGTCACTTCTGTCCTACTGGGAACTGAACTCATGTCAGTAGGCTTGGCAGCAGGCGCAGAACTGGCTGAGGCACTCTCATTCAGTTTGATTTCAGAGTACTCCTCAACCTTGTCCTGCGGAGCAAAATTCACAGGCTAAGTTGCATCTCTATGGCAACCTTGGGATCACAGAGAATAGACTGTGGATTAATTAGTTCACCAGCGATCTGGTAGAGAGAGACAGTCCTAGTTTCATGAAATTCAATGGATAGCAGAAAGATCAGGCAAGGCCACTGAAGTTAGCAGTAGTAACACAGTCGTGTTTATCCCACGGATCATTCTACCTCCCTGCACAGTCTCGGTAGAGACATCACAGTTGGACATACAGGCACTCCCCAACCTGGCACTGATAATTCAGCAGCTGCCACCCTGAATAACCTCTACCCCTGGGTCATCCGGCTGGAAATCCCAGACCCTTGCCTGAGTGTAGGTTACATGCTGCCCCCTGGTGGTTGAGTGTAGACAGACAGCTTCCTCTGATCCAGCTTCCTCAAAGACAGGAGAGGGGGAATCGCGCCCCCCACACACACCACCACCACCCACTCCCTCCACCTCCTCACCCCACAGGATGTGGCAAGTGCCAAGGGGTTTCACATGCCAAATCCTCTCCAAAAAGTTGAACGTTCTTTTTATTTTTTCCCTGGGATGTTCTTGCTAGAAAGGACTCCAGGACCTACTAGTTTGCCACTTCCACACCTAAAGGACTGGTTAGTTGGCCTCGGAGCTGAAACTAGACTCTAGACCTTCCAGTTCCCCATCGCATGGTCATTCTACCTCCCTGCACCGTCCTAGAAACTGCAACTGTCCTGCTTCTGTGTAGGACTACGAGGCGGGGAGGTGGCGGGGGCGGGGGTCAGGACTGTTGCCATAACAACCAAAAAACACAGCTTTATCCAAGACTGGATGAATTTCTTGGGACTGTCACACTTCTCTAAGAAGGGGCGAGTAATCACTCTCAGTTAATCTTTATCCCTTTATAAACATAACTTCGAGATGAAGACACTGACAACGTGGCTAAACAAGCCTTTGCTGGGCTTCAGCATCCCTGCGTGTTCTTTTGGAGAATATGATTGCCACGGGGACAGGGTCCCTAGGGGAGCAGTTCTGTTTGAAGGCTGCAGCGAGGGTCTCTGGGCAGCAGGACAGCAGGAGGTATAGTGTCTGTGGTGAGAGAATGAAGGGAAGGTAGGAGGGAGCCCAGGCAGCCAGGGCTGGGTCTGCAGCTTCCACAGATTTCATTATTGTTCAGCAGGCTGGCGCGGCCACACTGTGTCTTGGCTGGACAGGGCAATTAACAACTCCCCACGATCCTAATGAGTAGCTTTTTTGAGGTTTAAGCTGCCTGCAGAGTTTCCCAAGGGAACTTGCTTCCGGAAGCCAGTTCCTCAGAAGTGGCCTCCTCTGGGTGCGCCCAGTCCAGGGATACTGTATTTGGCCAATTGGTTGGAGGCTGAAACTTCAAGGTCCATGACTAGCTTTTGTGATTGTCACCAACAGCACCACTCAGCTCTAACATTTCTAGTGGAACCAGACATCCCTTTCTGGGTCAGCTAGGAAGTTACTTCTGAGACCCTTTCTCTTCAAAGATCCACCATGCTTTGTCCCTCACTCCTCTGAGGATGGATACAAAACTCAAGACATGGTTTGTATCTGCCCAAGACCCAAAACTCTCCCCTATATCAGAACCTGAGTCAATCTGACCATCTCCTGCAGAACTTCAGCTTGAGATGAAGGGATAAATCTTTTCCTGGGCAGTAGCAAGAATAGTGGGAATAGAAGCAAAGAGAAGCCAGGACTGAAAGGCAGAGAAAGGGGGCCTCTAACTGGCCACTTGCAAGCATGAAGCAAGTCCACAGCACATACCTATTCCCTGAAACAGTCTGACTAGAAGGACCACACACATACACCTTCACGTCAGCGCAGTGGGAAACGGTGAGTTGCCATCTAACTGACTCAAGCCAGAGAGGGCTCACTTTGTCTTTTTTTTTTTTTTTTTTTTTTTTTGTCTATGAAACAACAGGGTTAAACTCCAGAAACAACCAATTCCTCAAGAGAGATCAATCTTCTCTGGGATTCCATTCTTTGGAGTCTCAAGGAGTAGCCAGAAAGACATGTTTCTTCAATCCTGAGACCACAACAGACGGGCAAAGACCTGTGGAAAGCATCATCCTCCTTTCCAGAGGCACGACCCCTGGGTCTGCATATTTTAGTGTGGCCTGCAAGATGTGACTGTTCCTTGCAGTCTGAAGCCCACCACCACCTTCTGCATGAAGCTCCAGCCACACAGTTGCTTCTGAGGTAATGTTTCCTGAACCCATCGTTTTTGCTCCTCAAACTCTTCCTGTCACAAGCTGTGTAACCAGCTCCACCCCAACCTTCGGTACACCTGTGGTCTAGGATTCTTTGGGCTGCAAGATATAGATACTGGTTCAGATTACTGGAGATTCTGGGACAGCTTTCAGATAGAAGACTTCACTGCCTTTCAACGAGGACAAGAGAGGGTTGTCCAGGAATTCTGTCGTTTTGGAGGAGTAGCTCTCAATCAGAGGTGATTTCCCACCCTCAGACAGGGAACACTGACACCCTGTGGTAGGATGCTGCAAGTGTTCACTGGGTGGAGCCCCAGAGACACTATAAATGTTCTGTGAATTATACAGGGCCACTCTTCCTATTCCAGTAAAGAATGAACAAGCTCAAATATCCATAGTGCCAAAGTCCAGAGCTGAGAAGTCCAGCACTAGAAGGCTCCTGCCATCTTGACTCAGTTCCAATGACACACAGCCTCTATATCTCGGTTCAATTGGACGAAAACTTGATTGAATATTTATCCACAACCAGACCTATCAGGTTTAGCCAGAAGGGGCAAGTCATCTAATGTAGACTTAAGGTGAGAGTACTGTCTCTCCTATTTTAAATGTTCCTTTTAAATGAAAGGACTTCTTGTGTTCCATACAATGGGTTCCAAATCATTGGGATCAAGACAGATTAACCCCTGCTAGTTTGCCTTCCCTACCTTATTAGGTGGGGACATCTGCTGTCCTTTGGGTCACCATTAAATCTGGCATGTTTAGTTTCACCGCATTTTGGCTTGTTGGTTCATGTGTCCATCTCTCCCAAAAAGCTTTATCCTATGTGGATCAAAAGCAGGTCTTACTTACCCTTACCAAAACCCAGGTCAGTGTTCTGGTTACATAACGTAACATTATTACATGAAAAACACCCCCAAACTTAGTCATTCCCAATGGCAAGATTTTCCCTTGACGACTGTATGAGTCAAAATGTTTCACATCATCTTTTGTTAGTGACTCAGGGGTTTTTAAATGGCAAAGGACCTGGGCAGGAGGGTCCAGGACAGTTCCTCACATTGCTAGACCTCAGTGGGAGAGATTCATGGCTGGAATTAGTTGCATCCATCCTCCAGTCCCAAGTCTTCTCCATACGATCTCTCCAGAGAGGATGTTTCCTAGGTGGCAGATCAGAGCTCAGAATTCAAAGGTTTCGAGGAGACGTAGGCAGAAACTGAAAGCCAGTGAAGACCTTTTGTAAGTTCCTGGGTATCATGCCAGCTGCATCCTGTGGGTTAAGCAAGTCACTAAGAATAACTATATTGAAGGGAACGGAGACTAGAACACTTCTCACATGAGGGGCAGCATGTAAGAGCAGAAAAGAAACTGATGGTGATATCCTTGGGGAGTCTCACACAGCCTGGTAGAGTAGCTATAAGCATATAACAGACAAATTTACTAATGGGAAAACACATTAGACCTACTGCATCTATCCAGTTGGCAGAATAGTTAAATGGAAAATATTCTCATTAAAATATCTGTCACAACTATCAAATACTATGAGTGGAGTCTCTGTTAAGAGAAAATTTAGTCTAATTTATACAGGAATGGTTGCCTTTGCCACTCTCCCCTTCCACACAGAGGGCTGGGATAGACATCACTAATCAATTACAGCTCTTCCCCTCTGATGTTGTACTCTCTTGCAGAATCCTTCTCAACACAACACTCTAGTCTTCTACTACTAATTAATTGATCAAAGTTGACAAGAGACTTGTGATACCAACTGATTGCTTGAAATGTACTGCACAGGCTCATGTGTCTGCACACTCTATCCTCAGATGGGAGCATTGTTTGGGGAGGTTGTAGAATCTGTGGCCCATGCTTGCAGAAGTAGCTCACTAGTTGGCAGAGCATTGAGGGCTATACCTGATTCTGGACCTGGTCTACATTCTCTGTTCCTTGCTTGCCACTAAGATGCAAGGAGCCCCAGACACATGCTCCTGATTTCATAACCATGGCCATCCCGACCCTGCCCAAAACTTCTGAAGCTGTGAGCAAACCTTCTGAAGCTGTGAGTGACTCCAACCCTTTCCTCTTTAAGTTGTTCTGTCAGATACTCTGTCACAGCGATGAGAAAGGTACCTAATGTACTATTTTTTTGCCTAAATTCCTACTATTAAAACATCCTTGCAAAGTCCAGGTTTTAGGTTACTTTAAATATGTGCATGCATACACACAGGCTGCTCCTTCCTTCCTTCCTTCCTTCCTTCCTTCCTTCCTTCCTTCCTTCCTTTCTTAGGGAAAATAAAGTTGAATCCCTAAGAAAGATAAAATGTCAGATACCATCTTTCTCCAAAATCTGATTTTGGAATCGATAATGGCAGGTTGTTCTACTATCATGGATTACCTGAGAAGAAAATAGCCACACACAAGAGTAGTCATGTGGCATCTCATGAGTCTCTCATACAGGAGAGACTCTGTCTGCCTCCACGTGGTTTCTTCACTAAAACTCCAACTTCATGGTGAGACAAAACAAGATAAAACTTGTCCAGTTACACGTGGGTTATCATCTGCTTCACCGCACACACACACACACACACACACAAGCACACGCACACACACAAGCACATACACATCCCTCCATGCTCACGCTCGCCCCCAGGCCTCCCTACCATCCAGACTGTAAAGGGAATTTAGAAAATGGATGTATGTGTGTGTCCAGGTTCGTGTGTGTGTGTGTGTGTGTGTGTGTGTTTGTAGTTTGTGTCTGTATGTCTCTGTGTATTATAGTGCATACATGTGCATGCGTGCATATGTGTGTGTGTGCAAGTATGTATAAGGATACCACCCACATGTGTGCAAATGCATATACTGGTTAATACCAAATGTCTTTTCTATTGTTCTTCAGCTTATCCTTTGGGGGGAAGAGTCTCTCACTGAACCCAGAACTCACTGACTGGCCACACTACATAGCCCCTGAGCTTTTGTGAGGCTTCTGTCTCTGATCACTCAGCACCAGAATTAAGCACCACACCTAGAATTTTGTTAGTGGTGATGGTGGTCATTTGTTTTGTTGTTTTGTTTTGAGACAGGAGTTCTCTCTCTCTCTAGCCTGGCTATCCTGGAACTGGCTCTATGGACCAGGCTAGCCTTGAATTCAGATCAACCTACCTCTATATCCCAAGTGCTGGGATTAAAGGCATGTGCCACCGCCATGCAGCATTACACCTAGCTTCTACACCAGTGCTAGGGATCCAAAGTCAGATCTTGATACTCAAACGGAAGGGACTTTACTCGCCATTCCCACCCCTGGTAAATACCGACAAAAGTCCTAAAAAAAAAAAAAACAGAAAACAAAAACAAACAAACAAACAAACAAAAGAGATGAGATAGACACGCCCTTACACATTCAGTGACTTTCTGTATCTGACACTAGGTGATCCCAGAAACTGCCTCTAGCCCTTTCTAGACCCTAGAACTCCATTCCTGCCTTCAATCAAGAAAAAAGTAGACTGGAAAAGACTAGAAGGAGTTGAGGAGACCAAAGGTGACTAACAGCCTCTGGATTTGGAATGTACAGGGTTACAACACCTTAGGGGTGCTCCTTGCTGTCACAGGTGACTGTGCATTTCCTGGGTGCATCTGTGTGTGTCGTGGGAACAATGACAAGGGTGACACTGGGGAAATAGCCAGGTCAAATGCAGCGATGTCTGAGAAACTGGGGCATCCCTCTCCTCCGCTGTGCCAGGAGACGGTGCAGAAGATGATATAGAACATGTTGGACATTAGCTCTCTAGACGTCAACCTTCCAGTTTGCTCCAATGTGAGTGACCTATACAGCTGCCTTCTCTGTAAGACAGGGCCGAGGTATTACCAACTAGAACTGGGCTCCATGCCGTCTGCTTAGCAAACTTCACTCAGGCTGCACTGGAACCCATATATATATATATATATATATATATCCCATATATAGTCAGTCTTTCTGTCTGTGACTGTGTGAGTACTGGCATGTGTGTGGAGGGGTACACAGAGGCCAAAAAAGGGTATGAGATTCCCTAGGAGCTAGGGATGCATTTCCTCCCACACCATTTTTGTGGGACACCCAGGTGTTTACCTGGATGCTGGGATCTGAACCCCAATCCTCACTACTGTGCCGCAAGCACTCTTAAATGCTGAGCTATCTCTTCAGCCCCCACATTCAGGCTTTTGCAAGAATTCTACAACAAAAGCATGAAGACATAACGCTTTGTGTTGCATACAAGAAAACAGAGGCATGAGGTTAAGTAAGTGACCTAAATCTTCCCAGGTAATAGGTACCAGACCAGAGACCCAAAGCCACAGAATCTGGGTCCAGTGGCTTTGACCACCAGGCTATCCTACATTTCTAAAAATGGAAGTGGCCAAAAAGCGCTCTCTCTCTCTCTCTCTCTCTCTCTCTCTCTCTCTCTCTCTCTCTC
>NW_021604568.1:18744438-18746366 GCF_004785775.1 Grammomys surdaster | reverse complement strand
CTCTCTCTCTCTCTCTCTCTCTCTCTCTCTCTCTCTCTCTCTCTCTCTCTCTCTCTCTCTCTCTCTCTCCTTCCTACACCTTGCAAAAGGATTTTCAGCCTTATGCTGCATGGGGATTCTGAAGCAGAGCTGCTGAATGTACTGGTGAAATTCAACTTCAACATCACTGTGTTGAGTGAAGAAAGGATACATTATGATCTTAACTGCCTAATGTTTCTCCTTTCTTTTCTCTCTTTTTACTTTTGAAGCTGTCTCACTCAGTTGCCTAAACTGACCTAGAACTCATCACTATGTAGCCCAGACTGGCCTCAGACTTGAGACAATCCTCATGTCTCCACCTCTCTAGGACTGACAGGCTCAGCCATCCTGTCAACTGATTTACTTGCAGTTTCGTAGCACACAATAGATGGTGTTACCTAGAGGAGCTTACTTGGACAGATAGAGCCAGCACCAAGACATTCCTGGGAATGAGGAAACATCACCTTCATGATTCGTTTTTGAATAGGAAAATGTACTATGATTTGAATGTGAACTGTCCCCTGTGGGATCATATGTTCATACCTTTGGTCCCTAGCTGGTGCTCCTATTTAAAATGATTATGGACCCTTAGAAAGTGAAGCCTTGCTGGAGGGGGTAGGCAGGCCTTGGGGTTTACAGCTGGGCTCTATTTCCTGTCTCTGGAGACATGGCTCATCCCAGACACATGCTTTACCACCTTGAACTCTGCCTTTCCAACCTCTGTGGGCTGAACCTCCTCTAACTCTTGAAGCAGTGACAAACCTCTCATCTCATAGTTACAGAGAAACAAAATACAGAAAGCCTCACAAAAGGCTTCCAGGCTCTCTATAATTTTAGGTCCAGTTGGATGTTAGGAGCATGAGTATCTAGCAAATCTCTTTAATCCTTTCTGTATGACTGGAAATACTAATTTAGAAAATAACTTTCTAATATTAGCAACCCAATGTTGACATCCGGTTCATTTGTCTCTTAGTTTATGTTGTTTCCATTCTTGTCATCAAGATGTGGTGATACACACTTGTATGTATGACATGACCGGAGGATCACAGATTAGAGGCCAGCACAGACTACATAAAAATACCTTGCCTTGCCAGGCAGTAGTGGTGCACACCTTTAATCCCAGCACTTGGGAGGCAGAGGCAGGCAGATTTCTGAGTTCCAGAGTTCGAGGCCAGCCTGGTCTACAGAGTGAGTTCCAGGACAGCTAGAGCTACACAGAGAAACCCTGTCTCGAAAAACCAAAACAAC
Organism: Grammomys surdaster; assembly: GCF_004785775.1. Lineage (NCBI taxonomy): Eukaryota > Metazoa > Chordata > Mammalia > Rodentia > Muridae > Grammomys > Grammomys surdaster. The sequence continues at coordinate 18,745,100 of NW_021604568.1, read as the reverse complement.
AACAACAAACAAAACAAAACCTTGCCTTGAAAATAAACAATTAGCCTGGAAATAGTAACACACTCCTTTGATCCCAGCACTCGGGAGACAGAGGCAGGTGGATCTCTGAATTTGAAGCCATTCTGGTCTACAGAAGGAGTCTCAGGACAACCAGGGCTACACAAACCCTATCTTGAAAAACAAAACAAACAAACAAACAAAAACAAAAAAGAAAGAAAGAAATCAAATGGACTTAGTGAAGGTTGACCCTGTGACTTAACTAAAGCCTATCAAATACTATACTTTGAATAGATACATTGTATCATATGTCCTCTATATCAACAAAGCCATTTTGTTAAAGGTGTAGCAAAAAGGTGACAGGAGAGGATATGAGCAGAAGTGGGTAAAAATGTGTCAGTATAAGACCTAAGCTACTGAGTCTGTGTGAGAAAGCAACAACAGTGCTGGGGGCAGGAAGCTGCAGCCAGGCAAGGAAGGCTGGGAGCTTCAGCAGGTAGGAAGTTGACCTAGAAGCTGTGGAAAACATGAAAATAGGGCTTTAAGGGATAGGTCTGAGTGGAAAGGGTAAGTTAGAGACCAGAAAGAAGCTGGAGTTCTCTCTCTCTCTCTCTCTCTCTCTCTCTCTCTCTCTCTCTCTCTCTCCTCTCTCTCTCTCCTCTCTC
>NW_021604568.1:18718906-18744038 GCF_004785775.1 Grammomys surdaster | reverse complement strand
TCTCTCTCTCTCTCTCTCTCTCTCTCTCTCTCTCTCTCATAAACACATAAGAGACACACACAGGACTTGTGGTATTACATCTCTTTCACAACCTGTTAACCTCATTCCTATATCTCCCTCTGATCTACCTGGCTCACAAACTAACCCACATAACTGTTATCATACATATGTTCCTATGAAATCCTTTTGCCAGGACCCATGGATTTACCTCAAGATGGCTGTGAATTTTGAAGATTGCCTGACCTCTCTATAAATCTGTCCATATCTACAGCCTAAGGCTTAACCTTTCTGACCCACTGTCTAGGGAAACTGAGGCTTTGCCACCTCCTCCATCATGAGTGGAGCCAGATAATATGGCTGCTCAAGTCGTGCCCTAAGACCAACTTACCAGAGAAACAAAGTGCCCTGAAGAAGGGTATCTCTGAAAGCCCCCTCTATTCATCTCAATATTTGACAGAAGAGGAAATGGAGGCTTTCTATCTATTACTAACTGTGAGAACAGAAGGTCTTCTCCTGCTGGGGAATTGCACTGTGTGATCCACTGGCAGTTTGAGGTAGTCATCCAGGTCCACACTGGAGATATTTCCAGGTTGTAGAATGACTAAATCAGAATTCACCAAGCAAACAGTCACCACAGCCCACAGTTGATGTGTACACCATACTGCTTAGTCTCAGTCAATGAAGATAGAGCCCTTTGTAATGTGTGTACACCAGATTGCTGGCCTGGAAGGCTACCCTAAGTAATAAATAAATAAATAAATAAATAAGCTCTCAGAAGAGGAGACCTGGAGAGGCAAGGGGCAAAGCTCATATGCCAGGGATGATCTGAATAAATGTGGAATTTCAGACTCTATGAGGAAAGGCTGTGGGAGAGATAAAATTATCTTGGTTCACAGTTCCAGAGAATTCAGTCCTGATTGCTTAGTTTCATGTGTCTGAGCAGAACACCATGTTAATGGAAATGTGGCAAAGGAGATACTTCATCTCCTAGAAGACAACAGATAGAGAAAGAGGAAATAGTTAAGTCTGGAATAACCTTCAAGATCCCAGTGACCTACTTATAACAGGTCAACGGCCTGAATGTTTCACAAGTTCCTAAAATACCACCACAGCCTGTGGTCCAAGCTTTCAACACACAAGCCTCTGTGCAATGCTTTATATTCAAACCATAACATATTCTTTTAAAGATCAGGTCCAGAAAAGCTAGAAGAAAGGACAGTAGCTTACAGAGATGTGGCCAGAGAAACCCAACTGTTTATGTAAATAGTGTGCCCTTTGCCTCTGGTTAAGGTCCCTCTTGGATCCACTTGAAACCCTGATGCAGTGGGCTCTGTCCAATCCTCCAAGAGCTTCAGTTATCAAGCACTGGTCAGTGCTGACATCCAGTGGTCAGTGAGAGTTATCTGCTTGAATCTTTGCATCTCTCTTCCGGAATATGCGGGTGTTCATATAAGGAAGGAGTGGTGAGTGAGAGCCACTAATGCTGTTCCCTTTGGAGAACTTGCACCTGAATCCCAAGGCCAGAGAGCCCAGGCTTATCCCCTGCCAGTTTGCAAGGTATCTGCAGTTACATGGACACTGACCTTAGATTCACAGGAACACATGGGACCACTGCTGACAAGAGAGTGAACTTGCAAATAATAAACATACCAGCTATGTGGCCCTTCTAAAGTACACACTCAACATGGACTTAGAAACCCTGATTCAGGATCTGAAGCCAGAGCTATGCCAATCAAATCACTTAATTCTTCATTGTCTGGCACAGAGCTGATGCACCTGCACCACCAGCCTCAGGGAATGCCAAATGAGAATGCGCCAAAAATGCATCGTACAGGATGAAATGTGGAACAGTGAGGCTTCTGGGATGAGGGTGCAGGGATGAGAGCACAAGGATGAGGGTGCTGTTCGGTAGGACTGGACAAAATGGAGCTTGGAAAGAAATACTTAGAATTACTGTGACTCCTGGGGCTTGGTGAGATGACACATAACATATTCCATTTCTAGGATTATATTTATGGACACCAAGAGCCCCACATTTTGTAGGACTGTCCCCATTTCAAGTACACAGACCACTCACTCTGTCCTGGTTTTTTTTTTCTTTGTTGGGACTCCCTCCATTCAAGGTTTTCTAAACTGTATTGTTGGTGCCCTGCTGTTCCATAGATACACTGGTTGCTTAGAAAAAGTCTTGTCTGTCCTGATCACGACAAGCTCCTCAAACAGAACTGGCATGTGGTGACCACTCAGCAAATACTTATTGAACGGCATTGAACGGAATCCAGTGATCGACGAGCTGTCAGTCCGTGTGGTCTGCTTCCACTCTGCAATGGTCATAGCACTTGAATTTGAAACTTTGTTTCCAATAAGTCCATGTGTCAGGTGTTAGCATTTTCCCCATTTCATAGATGAGACGATAAACCCACAGACAGGCTCAGTGGTTTACCCGACACCATATGACTAGAAAGGAATAAAAAAACAGGAGCTTAGTGGTCCTCTATCCCAACTCAGTGTTCCCCATCCCAGCCTACACGCCTCCATGTAAGCCCAATTATTCCTCCAGCCGGCACAGGCATGCCAAAGTCAGATAAAGGGCAGCAGAGCAAAGGCTGCAATTTGGAAGTCTTTCAGAACAAAGTGGCTATGAAATATCTCGAAGTTGTACTCTGTTCATTTGCTTCTGTGTGATCTAAATACACACTTCAAAGTGGCTGAAACCACTGCAACAATGTTGCCTTCCCAGGCAAAGGTCTTTTTATTTTCTTTTCTTTTTCTTTCCTTTTTTGTTTTTTAGATTTATTTTTATTTGTGAGTATACTGTAGCTGTCTCCAGACACACCAGAAGAGAGCATTGGATCCCATTACAGATGGTTATGCACCACCATGTGGTTGCTGAGAACTGAACTCAGGACCTCTGGAAGAGCAGTCAGTGCTCTTGACCTCTGAGCCATCTCTCCAGCCTACAAAAGTCTTTCTTAAGGTACAGGTAGAGGCAGACAGGTTGAAAGGCAACAGTGCTTGGTCTGTCAGGTGCTTAGGAAAGGTTTATTTCTGTGAGTCAGCACAGTATGGTTCGGTTGTTGCTGTTTAATGTGGATGGAGTTTCACCCACCTTCATGCCTAATGCCTGTGGAAAAGGCAAGAAGGGGACGTTGGAGCCCCTGGATCTGCAGTCACAGGTGGTTGTGAGTTCATGTGGGTACTAGAATCTAACCTGGGTCCTCTGGAAGGGCAGCCAATGGCTCTTAAACACTGAGTCATATTTTCAGCCTCTGTGGTTGGATCTTAAGTCCCCGTATCAAAAGTTCATGTGTTGAAAGCTGGAGGATCTACTGGAGATGGAGTGAGATGAGTCATTGGGGTTTGCCCCTGGGAGGGTTGGAAACTCAGTTCTCTGCCCCCAGCCTCTCCTTTCCAGCCACCACAAGATGAACAGCTTAACTCTACCACGTACTCTTCACTCATGATTCTACCTCATCCAAGCCCAAAACAATGGGGTCAAGGGACCAGGGACTGATGCCTCTGCAACTCTGAGCCAAGATAGGTGTTTTCTCCTTTAGGTTAACTTTCTGGGGTTTTTGTTACATAGCACAAATTGTGCTAATATAGCACACTTTGATCTGAAGTAACACAAATGCAATTTAAATCTAAACAAGCTCAGATGAAAGGTGTCTCACCCAAACATGGGAATTTGAGCAGCAACTAGGCCATGGAAGGAAGGACCCAATTGCCTCTGCCTGGAGATTCCACTCCACCCCAGTTTCCAAGTCAAAGCTCCAACCTCATCTCTTCACTCCTCTTACCTCCAGATGGCTCCAACCTGAAACCTCAATAGGGAAGAACTCTGGTTCAGCTCTGATCATGTGCCCACTCACGAGCCAGTCCTCAGCATCAGTGTGGCATGAGTGTATGGGGTCTTATATCCCTGCCTGAGTTCTTCTGTGCGTCTGCTCCTCCCCAGAGAAAGGGCCAGTGTTGTAATCTAACCATCAGAATCAATGCCACGCTGCCTCTTAATTATTTTCATAGTTCTAAGAGGTTCTCACTCTCCATAAATGAATAACAACAAACCCTTCTGAGCTCTCGGCATTGAGTGATAAAGTAGAAATGGACCAGCCAGCCTCCCACACCCCCGCTAACTCCTACTCATCTCCTTTCCAGATGACAGCTTCTCTACAGTTCCAACACTGACCTAGAGATGAGCCTACCTCTGCTCTCCTAGCACCCAGATAGTTGGCCCAGAGAATAAACTTGGCAGGTTGGTTGCACAGTGGTCTGCAGGAGGAAATATCAGGACTACAAACACACCCTGAGTAAAGCTCAATGCCCAGAGCCTAACTAGAGCTTCTCTGTACTAGAAGGCAACTTTTGCATGTGCCCAGCCTATCTGTTCTGCAAAGACACTAATGTCCACTTCTCCAGGGAGAACTCAGTTCTCCTCCAAACACATCACTTTCATTGGCTTGGAATGGACCTTTCGAAAGGTTTGGGCTGTACCTTTATTTCTGCCTTTTGCTATGGAGAAGAGACAAGGATGATGCTAAGGAAGCAGTAGCTCCTTCCCACCGACAGGGGGCAGCACACAGACGTTTCTGCTGGGTCTTAACAAATGAAACCAATTGTTCTCCATAACTGTCTTGAGGCTCCGGAAGACTAAAACTCAGACTGGCACATCTACAATAGGATATCAAGGTCAGAAATTGATCCAGCATTCACCACTCCTAAGAGTTGTTCATATCCTATGCACCTCACATTGGGCATTGCATTTTTTTTTTTGGTTCATCACACTGAGATGGGTTAAAAAATAGATGCTGGGGCTGGAGAGATGGCTCAGAATCTAAGAATACTGGCTGCTCTTTGGGAGGACTTGCACTTGAATCCCAGAACCCACATGGCAACTAACAACTGTATGTAACTCCAGTTCCAGGAGATCAGACACTCTCTTCTGTCCTCTTTAGACAGCAGGCACTTGTGTGGTAAATGGACATACATGCAAACAGGACACTCACACACATAAAAATAAATGTAAAAGTTTTAATATAGGTGCCAACGGATGAGCAGCATTTACTTGTTATTCCAAGGGGCAAACAGAGCAGAATGTGGGGATGACATCAGAGAGGGATGCCCCAGAGCCAGGACGAGGAGGGAACGAGAGAGCTAGGGCTTATAGCAACTACCCAAAGGGAAGGGAAATTTCTTTACAAGTGTAGAATATTTCAGAAAACTCCATCTTAACAAAGGCAAGTTCATGATGACTCTGGATGTCTCCTGAGGATTTTATATCTGTGGATCTGTGGAGGATCTTACATTATTGCTGAGGCCATGGCAGATTTAACTAGAATTTGTTCTCCTTGATGGAGAAACCCATGGAAAATTACCCAACTCTAGGAACTCGAGGACAAGATGCCACAGCTAACTTACATTAGCTTCTGTTAAACTGCTTGCTTGCTCAAAACCTCCCCCTGCAGCTTCCAAGAGAGATATCAGAATGTGATTTTTGTCTTCAAAAACCCTTTACCCTAAACACTCAGCTTGGGTCCCGAATACCTGAGTATAGACCCAGCTGAGTGGAAAACAAACTTTCAGTTAGGTATAGCTATCTGAGTGTTCATCTCTGGTGGGTTCCCCATAACAGATCTCTTTGCATAGAAATGTGGGGACCTGAAAGATCCAGAGTTTGTGAGCCACACAAGTGCTGTGGCACAGGTAGCCTAGACTACTCTCTTTCCCTCAGAGCATCTGCCAAGCCCTATTGGTCCCCAGTTTGCTCAATCCCAGCTTCCTTACCACAGTAGGCTATGGCAAAAGTGAAAGATGAGAGGCCCAGTTTGGCAAATCACAAGAGCATCCAGAGAGGAATATTAAGCCTGGCTCTGTTAGAGCTGCTGGCAGACCAGGCCAAGATTAGAAAGGAAGAACTCTTTGGGACCAGAAGGCATCATGCCTCCTCCAGTGAATCACACAGGGCCACAGTGATGACACTTGCACCAGGGAAAACCCCTCCTTGCTGCCAGCTAAACTCCCTATCTTTGGGGAAAGTCTGGTGTGGTTGAAAATCATGGAGAGCTGCCTAGACACTTCCTCTTTCTTGGGAGCCATGAAAGACACAGAAGAATCAGGCACCAAAACAGAAGCCTCATGTTCTGCTTCCACCTCTCTCTTTAGCGACAGGCAGCTCTCCTGATTAATTTCTGGGTGTCTATCATTGTCTCAGCCCTGCAATCAATCTCCAGGTATGTCCAGACACTTTCTATTTCCTTAGAATCACTTGCCTAGACCTGCAGAGTCTGCAATCCTATTAGCAGGATTTTTTTTCACTGTGTTTGTGAAATGAAATACAATAGAAAGGCCACTCTCCAGTTCTCTGGACCCCTGTGTCTCTGACTGTCATCATGCTATGGGGTATAGTGAGTTCTTTCTGAGGGGCCAGAGCCACCTTCTGTCTCTTTGGTGCTGGGTGGGCCTAGGAAGATGTACTGCTGGTTCTTCAACCAGAGACAGGCAAGTCCATCTTGCCTTTAGTGAAGACAGAATTCTAGAGACTCTAAGGGAGAGAGCTGTGATAAGCCAAAGCAGAGACATTTTGCAGCTAAGTCACAGACAAGAAACTGGGATATGGGTCAACAGAACCCCAGTAGAGGGAAAGTCAAGAGTCACAGTTCTGCCTCTTCCTGGTGACCTTGAGAAGGGATTCAGACTTTCCATGATTTTCATGTTTTTCATTTGCGAAGTTGGGGACCAGTTCTTGCCTCTTGATGGGAGCAATGGGATGCAATGAAATCTTGTGTCTTAGGGCTGGAGCCTCAACCATTTCCAGGCAGTCTCCCCTCTCTCACAGGGAATAGACCCAACAGTCCTCTCTTCATAGAGAGGGAAGGTAGACATGTATAAACTTGAATACAGCTGCATGCATGTGGAAGCCAGAGGACAAACCAGTACCCCTCTTCAGATGTCCACTTATGTTTTTCCTTGAGACAGGATCTCTAATTGGTCTGAATCTTGCTGCCTAGGCTAGGCTGGCTGGCTGGTGAGTCCCAGGCAATCTGTCTGTCTCTCCCTCTCCAGTTCTGGATTACATGTGCACCTCACAACACTTCCCCTTTTAAACTGAACATGAGCTCTAGGCATCAAGCTCAGGTCCTTGTGCTTACAAAGCAAGCACTTTGCTGGCTGAGCCATCTCCGCCCCTACCCCTAGCCTGAGGTCTTCCCTTTAAGCTCTGTGTTTGGAAAGAAAAACAGTTTGAAAACCTTGTAGTTGCCCAAATACCCATCATGCTGAACCAAAAAGTTATGTCTAAGTATCTAGAAAATATATATTTTACTGAAAATCCATTCCCATCCAAACAACTCTGTCCAGTGTTGTTTAAGGAACGAGGCATAAAGACAGTTCACTGTCAGCTCACTGTCCTCTGGGGCAGGTATAAGGTTTGATTTGTGAGTACATTTAAGTTCTGAGTTCTCTAGCAGCTACATGGCCCTTACAGTTCATGAGACAAGAGAACCATAACCAGTCGGGATTGACGAGAGTCTTAAAAGTTAACAGTTCCTAGAGAGTCCTATGCTGAGGAGGATGGGTTTCCAAGGAGCAATCCACTTATTTAAGTTTTTTTTTTTTCTTCCTTGTCTCCCCCAGAAGCAGCCCGGTTGAAGGTTTTATTTTCCTCTTTTTTGGTTCAAACATAGGACTTCTGTATTATTAGAACTCATCTGCAAACATGATCTGAAATATTAACTGAGTCTGTCAGATCTGTGTTCAGATGCACTGTCTCAGCAGGCTTCTGAAGTCTAGATCATGATGAATGTGAAGCACCCAGAGGTCTTCAAACAACTAGTCTGCACATCTCCATCTGTTTGGCCACTGAGAACTGAGAGTGGCCTTGCTTCTGTTTGTAGAAAGGCAATCCGGAAGCATCAGGCAGCGTTCAAACAAAATGATTGACTGAACACTCCAAGGGGTACAGCTGAGAGCACCCACAGGAGACTAAAAAAAAAAAAAAAAAAAAAGGTCAGACTAGATGGGGTCTTTCCTTTTGCTCAGCAGTGAAAACCCTGCTGATAGCCTGAATCTGGAACCCCTACAGAGTCAGAAATAATAAACTGACCACAGAGCTCTTCAGGCCCAGCTGGACAACTGTCTGCTCTCTCAAGACACTTCCTGGGGAACCTTAGGCAAGTAGTTCCCCTTCCTTGAGCTGGTGTGTTTCTCTGTAAGAAGAAAGTACCCCATTAGGAAGACTACTTATGTAATCACAAAACCATGATTACGTAAGAAAATACCCATAACTTTTAGCTATACAGGACACAGAGAGATGAAAGAATCTAAAATCTGGGATTTGCTTTAAAATAATTCAGCAAAAAATAAAGTGGGGGATGATTCCATTTACATCAAGTTCAAGAATAGGCAAGACTAATCTATGGTGATAAAAATAAGTAAGAACACTGATTGCCTTTGGCAAACAGCACCAGAGAACTTTCTAGAGTTTGCAAAGTATTCTACAACTCAAGTCAATTTGAATGAAATACTTCCTCAGAAGTCATTGACCTACAAAGGATCCAGAATAATAACTCTATGTGATTAGAAAAAAAAATGTTACAATGATGTGTCTATAAGATACAAGAAAACAAGTGTGGTTAAAATGGTAACATTTTGGGGAGTGTTAGTCTAAAAGATATGAGAATTCTTTGTATCATTTTTGTAGATTTTTAAATTTTAAATTATTTTGACATTATAAAAATATTTTAAAGTTATCACTCTGGTCCCCTCAGGTTGATGCACTTTTCTATATAAAGAGTATATACAAGGGAGGAAGAGTATTCCCCCCTCTTCCCCCCCCCCCCCCCGCAAAGCCTTGATGACTGTGAGTAATGGACCCATGGAGGTTCATTGTGCTATCTCTTTCACCTTGCTTGACTACTTTTAGTATGTGTAAGTATTGTTTGTTTTTGAGATAGGGTCTTAGTAATCCACTGTGGTGGTTTAAATGAGAATGGTCCTCATAGGCTCTTGAAGGCTTGGTCACCAGCTGGTAGAACTGTTTGGGAAGGATTAGGAGGTGTGGTCTTGTTGGAGGAGGTGTGTCACTGGGGGCAGGCTTTGAGGTTTCAAAAGTTAGTTCTCTTGCCTTGCTCATGCTTGTGGATCAGGATGTAAGCTCTCAGCTAATGTTCCAGCACCACGCTGGCCTGCTTGCTGCCCTTCTCTTAATTAAGAGTAACTAAGACACTCACTCTGACCCTTGAATTTATATAATTTTGAATCTCTGATCTTCTCGCCTCTATCCCCAGAGTGCTAGGATTACAAGGGTGACCACCATGCCTGTTTCATGCAGATTACATGCTGGGTAAGCACTTTACCATCAGAGATATATCCCCCACCCCTAATCAAAGGTTTGTTTCTTTGTTCTATAATTAAAATAATCAAAGACTAGGAGCCTTGCTCCTGGCTCCCAGCTGGCTCCCCACCTCTCTGGGAAAAGCCCCACCAGTGCTACCTATACCTCTGTCTGGAACAATCAAGATGCAATGTATGTCCTACCGATGCTGGTATTGCTTGCAGCCATTGTAGACCCAAAATGCACACATGATATTTTTCTCTAACCTTCAACTGTTGTAAAAACAAATAGAAGATGAGTCTTTTCTTAATGCCTATTTCAGTGAGTTCTTTTGGCCCAGTGTCTTCCACCCATAGAAGCTACTCTGGGCAGGCAATGACACATGGGAGAAATAATAGAGAATAGATAGATTCAAATTCTGTGAAAGACAATTGGGAACCACTCAGAATGGAATTTCACATTTCCTGAGTAAACATCTGCCCTGATTGAGACCAGAGGAGGAGAGTTGGGGCTGATAATGACCTTTCAAGCAAACCGAGGACGTTTCCTCACGTGACCTTTATTTCCTCTCTGGATGTTGTTGGTTCTGATCCAAAGGCATAGAAACCTTGGCTCGTTTCTCACCTTCGTCATGGGCGATCCCTGTGACCTTGGTCTCTTGCCTCTACTAACAAACTTGTGCTTGTATCATAGGAACTCATGAGGACAGTTCAGCTTCGTAGCATTTTGAAACAAAATGGTGTTTGGTGGGAAAGGTCTCTAGGTCAAGGAGTAGGTGGCAACCGAGTTTCAGTGGTATCTTGTAGGACCAACAGCAGGCCTTGAAGAGGAAGATTTCACCAAACCCCTCCCCTCCGGGAAAGGAGGGGTCATAGACCGCTTGGGTGCCTCTCCCCTCCAGAAGGCAGAGGCTAATTAACATTCCTTGGACTTGGGGGGGGGGAGGACTGACCTGCAGGTGAGGAGGGGGCCCAGAGCACATGGACAATGGGCCATTGGCCCACACACAGACAAGGGAGTTCCTTGCTGCTTCATTTCCTGAAGACCAATTAGTTTTAAAAATCGTTGTTCCGCCAATCACATTGTGCCTAATGGTCTCTACCCCTAATGGTCTCTACTCCTGCAGAATATATAAATGTCAGCTGAACAAGCTCCAGAGGTTGCCTCTCCTTTTGGGATCCAGGATGGCCCCAGCTCGTCTCCTCATGGTCCACTCAGGGGGTCTCCGGTAAACTAAGGCTCTGCTCACTAGGGTCTTAACAGCCAAAGTGGTGGCTGCCTCTGCATAAACGGCAGGGGCCGTAGGCAACTTCCACAAGAGGACCTAATTTAAGACTGCCTGAGAGCCTAAAGACTGGTGAAGCAGACAATGCCAGCCAATCGGAAACTGCCACTTGGAAGACATGCTTACTTGGAACCAATGGGACTCTGGTAGAGGGTATAAATGGCGTCCCCAAGGATTGTCTTGTGTTTGCTAAGGTATTCTCACCTGCTCTCTGATTCAGAGCCACCTCAACTCCAACCCCCAAGGGCAAGTACAGTCAAGTGGTGGGTGGTCCAGGGCTCTAACACTGAAGCAGCCGATGAATGAGGATACAGGTCAACTAGAGGCTGTCGACAGCCACGTGTGTGATCAGATCTCCAAATCCTGGAAAGAAGTTAAAAATCTAGATTCACACACACACACACTCCCACACACATACAATTTTCTCATTTACAAATGACAGAATCTCTTTTAAAATATTTTTGAGGTGTTATATGAGTCTAACAAAACTGTTAGTTCCTGGGCTGTCTTTGGTGTGATGTCATGGCCCCCATCCACCCACCTGAGATCTGTGAATTTTTCATAATAAGAGTTTGGGCGACCTTACTAAGTCTCAGAGATCACAGCCTCAAAGTAAAAATAAATGTTCATGATAAACACTTTAACTTATCAACTCTCAGAGAAAGACTTTTGGAACATTTCCTGTGACCCACAGCAGAAGGTCCTTTTAGGCTGCCAATGTTAATGGGAACAACCGTTTATAAGTAATTGTGGGTGAGACACAAAGGCAAGATTAGCAGGTACAAACTCCTGCTACATGTAGTGTGTGCTGTTCGTTTCTGTCCTGCTCCATCCTCCTTGGCTCCAGTACTGGTGGGCACAACGTAGTAAGCTGAGTTCCTGGAGTATAGTGGAAAGCATTATTTTAGAATTCACATTTACTAACTTGCCATTGAATCGCCTCTCACCTCCCAAGGTAGGAATCATCATCTCCATTTCACAGAATATAAAATAAATCTTGAGCTTCACCCTCTGGGTCCACGGTCCCCTTCTCTTATTCTATGTATTTACTTACTTATTAAAACCGGGTTTTACACAGCCCAAGCTAGTTTGTAGCTGACACTGACCATGACGTCAAGACCCTTGAAGTACTGGAATCCTAGGCATGAATCACCACGCCTGGATTCTCTTACTCTTTCACACAGAAGCGCAAGAAGGAAGGAAGAGAGCTTCAAGGGACCAAGTCACAGAGGGAATGTCCCAGAGGCAAAACGGTTAAAGAAAATCTTGAGGGCTAGGCTGTAACTCAAAGGTGGATCTCTTACCTGCAGTGCCCGAGGCCTTGAGTTTGATCTCCAGTCACTGAAGACTCTGGAGAGGGGAAGTGTGAACAGGATTTGGGAAGGGAGAAAAATAGTTTAGAAAGGCACAAAAATTCAAACACCGGGATGATCCTGAGGAATGAAAATGAGGACCAGACCAAGATGTTTGAGGAGGGAGAGCACAGTCAGAGGCATCCAGAAGAGTCCAAACTAATCTGGGTCAGGAGATTGAACCTGGGAGTAAGAGGAGAGGAAGACTGGGCAAAAGGGAAAGAGAAGACAGAGGAGGCAAAATGGCTGAGTCATATAAGAATCAGAAAAGCTGGGGCAAAGGCAGTGAAGTTCAGGAGCTGGGGAAGTTTAGAGTAGGGGTGGGGTATGCCAGCCAGGATGACTCTGTAACAGGGACTTGTGAGTGGGGACTGAGGAAGCCTAGAGGCTAGTGTAGACCTTGGTATGCTAGTAGGCATCACAGGCATTGGCTAATGGAAAAGCCATATGACCCTTTTGCAGGAGATAAAAAGAATGACTCTTTTGTTTGTTTGTTTTGTTTTTTGAGATGCTGTTGCTCCGAGTTTTGTTTTTTGAGACATTGTTGCTCTGAGTTTTGTTTTTTGAGACATTGTTTCTCTGTGTAGCCCTTGCTGTCCTAGAACTCCCTCTATGTACACCAGGCTGGCCTGGAATTCAGAGATCTGCCTGCCTCTCCCTCCCAAGTACTGGGATTAAAGGCATGTGCCACCATGGCCTGGCCAAGAATGACTATTTTTTTGTTTAAACTTTTTACTGACTCTTTGTCAATTTTAAATCATGCACCCAATTCCACTCATCTTCCCGTCCCTTCATATGCACCCTTGCAACCTTCCACCCAGAAGGAAAAAAAAATTCATTGTGGAAGCTGTGGTGTGTCATAATGTATCTCACAGTACACCCTTTTGTCCACACAGCTTTACTTGCAAATGTTCATTGCAATGAGTCACTGGTCTGGTTCAAGGCCTCTGGCTTCCGCTCCATTATCAATACTGGATCCTCACTGGGACTCCTCTCAGATACTCTGTTGTTGTCATGTCATGAGATCCTGCAGCTTAGGATCTGCAGTATTGGCCCCTTCATGTGTTCAAGCAGTTCATAGATAGGGTAGGTGTTTGAGTGGGCCAACTCAAAGCCCTGGATCTGGGCCTGGGTTGTAGCTGAGCTGGGTGAGCTCTCCTACACCCACACCACCAGGGCAAACTCTCCAGCAGTGCCCGGCTAGCTCATCAGATACATAGCCAGCAAGGAACAGAGCCAGCTCTCCTACTCTCATGCCCTTTAGACTGGCTCAACAGTGCCCACACCAGCAGGGTCAGCTCTACTGTGCTACCCAGGTGAGGTGCAGGGCCTGCCCTCCTGAGTGCTGCACAAGGAAAGAGGCAGAGGCAGGAACAGCTCTCCTGCACTCCTGACTCTAGGGCCAGCTCTCCCACCTGCTGCAGGACTGGGGCTGGGGGGAGGGGGAAAAGGGGTCCTCTCTCCCTGCCCACACTACCACAGGGGTCATCTCAGGAGTGTTATGCCCTATCTGTGCCAAGTGGCACAGGGCACATGTCATCTTAGGTGTGGTCTGCCCTGCCAGGCCAAGTGGCTGATAATGACTACTTTTAATAAGTAGGAACTATCTTTCCAAAACCCCCAAGAGAATGCTGGCTTTTGTCTAAATACCAGGCTTTGGGAAAAAGAATTTCTTGAAAACTAACAACTGAGACCAGAAGCTTTGGAGCAGGCAATGTGGGGAATGTTTCACCCTTTGTCTCTCTGCACAGTTCCGGTGGGGATTTTTATTGACATCTTCAAGGAAGAGTCAAAGGTTATTCACGTGGCCTAAGGATAGTCTGGGGAAATAAAGGTTGGACCAAAGCCTGAAAGGTTGCAGTGTACAAATCAGTCACTAACTATTATCTTCAGGCCCCAGACTTGTTCAGTTACAGGTGAGAGGGAGTGGAGAAGAGTCCTGGCCAAATTCATTTGACTGTTAGGGCTGGTCTGAGAAAGCCAATCACTAGATTCTACGATTTATTGTTATTGAAATGAGAGAAGCCCAAGGCTTTCCCTATAGGCAGAGATCAAGGAGAACAAGGTCAAACCCAGGTTGTCAGGGTTTAAGAGGTGTATTTGGTTTTTGTTGTTGTTGTTGTTGTTGGCTTATTTGTTTGTTGAGATAGAGTCTCTCTATATGGCCTTGAATTTATGTAAATGAGACTGATCTGGAACTCATAGAGATCTGCTTGTCTTGGGCCTCCATCAAGCTGAGATTAAAGGTGTGTCCTACGTTGCCTGAATACATATTTTCTTTCTTAAGATGAGTGAGTGTATCTCCTAACTGGACCCCGTACAGAATCTAATGATATTGTTTCTAATCAACCTGTTACAGCCGTTCTGGGGCAGGGAGTCTGGCATCCCTTCCCTAAGCGCTCATTTGGGCTATTCTGCCAATGGCTGAGTCTCTCCTTATCTATTTTCTTCCTGACCTTTGTCTCCATGTTTATAAAGAGAGCCTAGGGAATACGGGGGTGTGTCTTAAACCCCAGCAACAATTTCAAACCTCAGCTCCAAAGCTTTTTTTTTTTGTTCTCTTTGAAATCACTTGTTCCAAGTTGGCATAAACAGCTGCAGGGCAACATGAAAAGCCAGCAAGTCTTAGATCAGCATCACAAAAGTCAATTAACAGAGACAATGTCTTCCCTTGATTTGTATTTGTATATTATTAACAACCACAAGACCTCCTACTGCAGTAAATTAGTCTAGGTAACTAGGGATCAGAGTACAAACATATTTTTTTTTCTTTTAATGGCCCTAAAGATTTATCTCAAACAGAGAGAGCTATATCCAAGCCTACGGAGAATGTCCTCCGCTTACAGGCAAGAAAGCACCTGGGAGTCTGCTCCAATAAATATGATGTTTGTTTATCAAAATGTTACAAGCCTCCTTGGCTAGCTGTCATTCTCTCCCACCCTGGAGCCCTCAATGACAGAATTCATTATGCAAGGAGGAGATATGGGACCCCAACTGCATTTGCTGAAAGATTTGCAACCTTGTTTTCTAGATGTTAACAATAGCAATAAATAATAATAATAATAATAATAATAATAATAATTAATAATAATTAAGAAGAGGAGGAGGAAGAGAAAGAGGAAGAGGAAGAAGAGGAGGGAATCAGGATTCTAACCTACAAGGGTTGGTTCCAGCGGTAAAAGTCACACCTTCTTTAGTGAAAGGGCATTCTCTCTGCTCTTACCTACAGAGAGAATGGTAATTGGAGACTGTTTCACTGAAGTAACTATCTTGGGGAGGTCTGAATGCTGCCCCTCAGTGTTGTGTTCTTCCCAAAGGAATAGCATTAAGGGTGAAACAATGTCAATGTAAGTTCCAGAATATTAGCATGGAGATATTTATAATGGTATAAACTGTCTATTTAAAAGGTTTTTTTTCCGGATTTCTGAGTTCGAGGCCAGCCTGGTCTATAGAGTGAGTTCCAGGACAGACAGCCAAGGGCTACACAGAGAAACCTTGTCTCAGAAAAATCCAAAAAAAGGAAAAAAAAGGGGGGGGGGGGGGTTCTTGTGTATATGAGAACTCCCAGAGGCATCTGGAAGAATCCAGAGCAAGGAAAGGGAAGTAGTGACTGAACACAGCCAGCAGACTACTCCTGGCCACAAGAGAGGATCAGGATAAGAACAGAGATATCTATGGAGAGGAGGGGAGTGATATTTTTATCAGCCAGTGGAATGATCCAGTTCAAACCAGATTAGATTATATTAAATGCATATTTATTGGGAAGCTGTTCTATTTTTAATTAATTAATTAATTTTACATCCCAGTCACTGCTCCCCCTCCTGGTCCTCCCCTCGCAGGGTCCCTCTTGTGTAGGTTCACTGGCCCCAAGGACCGAGGCCAGGGAAGTCACCATGGGAGGTGGGGAGAGAAAGAGAGGGAGAGAGAGGGAGAGGGAGAGAGGGAGGAAAAAGAGAGGGAGGGAGAGGGAGAGGGAGAGAGGGAGAGAGAGGGAGAGAGAGGGAGAGAGAGGGGGAGAGAGGGAGAGAGAGAGAGAGAGAGAGAGAGAGAGAGAGAGAGAGAGAGAGAGGAAGCTACATGTCTGAATTATGTAGGGAGGAGCCTCTGGGGGAAGGGCAGCCCAGCCCCCGGGGGACTGAGGGATGCTGGGAGAACCTGGAGTCCTGGTTTGCTTTTCTATGTAAAATATGCACCTCAGTCTCTTGTCCCTCTGGTCAGAAACCAAACCAGGAGAGCAAAAGATGAAGATGAAGAGAGTAGGGTAAAAGACAAAGAGTGGTGGAGATAGCAGGGTTACAAGGCTGAGTCACTGCAGGGAGGGAAGCCCGGGAGCTGGAGACCTTAGGGTTGTTAAGAGAGCATGGTGCTTGTGGTACTGAAGGATCCTGGTGGCCAGCGAGCACTTTGGTATGCTAATAGCCACCACTGACAGCTATTTATCCCTCTGTCAATGGTAAGAGAAATGGCTCCTTTGGTAGAGAGGAACTGGCTTCTCAAGTTCCTAAGGAATTCTGGCTTTTGTCTAACATAGAATTTGGGGAGGTTGGACCCAACAACCACCTACTCCTGGACTCTACCATGCAAAAAGTAGTAGAAAAATAACCTGTAATCTTATAACTCCATTTATCTACTTTAGGCAGCTTGGTTCAGCCTCCAAAGGTCTGGAGATTAAAATAGATTAGTAAGGTATCTGGGGCTAGGCAGATTGCTCAGTGGGTAAATTGTTTGCTCCACAAACATGAGGCCAGGAGTTCAGATCCCTTGCATCCTTATGCAAGGTATGGGGTACCTGCCTTTGATACTAGCACCCAGGAGAGAAAGGCAGGCAGATCTCTGTGAATTTGAAGCCAGCCTGGTCTACATGGTGAATTCCAGGCCAGCCAGGGCAACACAGTGAAAGCCTGTCTCAGAAAACAGAAACAGATCCCCTATAATGCCCATGTAAAAGACAAGTGTTTTAGCATTCGTATGTAACTCCAGTGCTGGTTGAGCAGGAACAGGGAGTGTGGGGGCAGAAGTGTGAACATAGGGGCTCTTCAGAAACCACTGACCAGCCAGTCTAGTCAAATCAGTAAGCTCTGGATCAGTGACAGACTGTCTCAAAACACAAAGGTGGAGAGCTGTAAAGGAAGACACCTGACACCAACTTCTGACCTCCACACATGGTTGCACATACATGCAAGCACATCAGTACACACATGAGCATGTAAGTGGACATACACCACCACACATATGCACCGTAAAAGATCTAAATGATTATTACTTCAGTAAGTCTTTATTGGATACTTGAGATGTGCATGCCAGATGCTAGGCACAAAACGAACTGAATGACACAGGTCCCTAAAGAACCTAGTGCCCGTTGGGGAGGCAGACAGGGGGCTAGTGTTTAGACAAGCAGGCTGTGATGGTGTTGAATGAATAGTTCCTCCATATTGAGATGTCCTGTCCTAGAGGGAGGAGGAGGGCTCATAAGACCTTGAAAGCTAAAGACCCACAAGGCTCAGGGGGTTCAGAAGGTTACAAGACTCAAGAAGCCCCTCCCCAAGACTTAACTATAAATAAAAGTGGCAAATGGACAGGCAGGAGGATAACCGTCTTCAGCAGAGCTGTATGCAAGTTGAACAAGGAACTTCACTGGTGTAATTTCGTGAGTCATCAACTAGATCTTAAGTGTTGCAATAGGTCTTAAGGTGACACACCTGCCCTCGAGTGACCCGTGTCCCTGTAACAGAGAAGCTCAATTCTCTGAGCTAGACTTGGGTAGAGTCATTTGTTTGCTTGGTCATCAGCGTCTTGTACGGGGTAGATAGACATGTATTCCTATCTTCTTAGGAAAGGTCACACATCAGATTGGGACATGAGCCCCTAGGCTTCCTGAACACAGAGAATAGAGTTGTTCATTCAGAATGGCCAAGATGTTGTCCTGGCGAAAAGTCAACAGATTCTTCTTACTCTTGGTCTCTACCTTTTCCAAATTGATTCCTTTGCCTGTGTGACAAACTTTTTCCTTCAGATGGCCTTTTGGGATGACTGGCAGGGCTCAACGTGGGTTTCAGATGCCCAGAAGACAAGTGGGAAAATCTCAGCGACAAATCTCCCTGTGTACAAAAAGTCCCACCTACATCCTCAGTGACTAGATGAAATGATAGGAGACTTACTTTTATTTCTGACAAAATCTACTATTTTCCGGTTGTTTGACTCTTTCGACAGTCTCTTCACGCATGGATAAGGCTGATTAGAGAGAGCTCTTGGGACACTGCTGGTCCCAGGATTCCAGGACCTCTTCAAACCTTCTAGAAAAATCTACATGTGATTAGAGGCAAGTGGAGACCCTCAAGCTTCTTCAATTTGTAGAACCAACTATCTGCTGTTCCATCCTTCACAATTCCATGGGTGTTCAGGGGCATGTTTTATATAATACGATCATCTGCCTGAAGGACATAATGAATATCTACATGCAGTGTCCCTTTGACTGGGACATCTCCTTCCCAACTCCCACCTCCTTCACCCAATTAAACACCCACTCGCCCTTCAGATCTCGGGCAATCGTGCCTTCTTTGAGAAGCTTTCTTGCCCCTGGGCCTGTTGTCTGTGGTATTCACTCTCATCTAGTCCAGACTCCTGTCTGCCATGACCTTTTATAGCTTGCAATTATGCATTCATTTATGTGCTTCCCTTTCCTCTATCCTGCCCTTGTCTAAGGTTACAAGCTCCAGGTGAGAAATACAATGTACAGCTGACTCCCCACTACGACCCTCACTCGCTATCTCCCTGCCTAGCACTTGGTATACACTCAACAGATTCTCCTTGGCTGGTGAATGAATGAACACTGAGAAATAGAAGACCCCTCCCTAGCCTCCTATTGTGTCACACCCACAACTGACCTGTATTTCTATTCACTTCGAAGCTTTGTCAGTCAAAAACATTACAGTCAAAGGTAAAGACCTTTAAATTTCTGGTATTTCGGGGCCCCTGGTCCACAAGAAGCTGAGGGAAAATAAGTGTGAAAAATAATGAAGTAGAGATTGTATTCAAGTTTAAGTCCTAAAAAACAAGGCAGACATTACATCGATAGTGCTACACATGAGTTGTTCCTGGGAGAAGACAGCATAGGTAACGGTCAACACTGTTTTCCAACCAATTAACTTCATGTTTCAAGCAGGAAGAGAATCTAAATGGACCCCTTTCTGCTGCTGTTTACCCATCCCAGTTGGTGATGGGATAGTGTTATACCAGAGAGAAGGACTCAAGTAGACAGAGGTTAGAAAGCCAACGACTTTAGCTAATTCAAAATTAGAAGATTCAAGAAGGTTAGATTCTCCCTTCCCTGTCAAGCTGGAGACTAGAGGGAGTTTAGCAGCTAGATGGCTGCCCTTTGGAACCATCTTTAGCATTCAAGAAGAAACCAGGGGTATCTAAGAGTCTCCCCAACCCAAACACCCATGACAAAACCTTCAGACACAGGAACTTGTTCCTTGGGTGGTTAATTGTTCCCAAACCAATGAACTGATTAGCGTCTCCTTGCCCCTTCTTTTCCCCCTTCCCTGCCTCTTTCCTCCTTCTCTCCCTCCTTCTATCCTCTCTGGAACAGGAATAAAACTAAAGAGACATCTGTTGATCCACGAGGCCCTGGAAGTGATAAGTGAAGGCAAGTCTGGTTGAAGGTTGGGCTAAACAATGAACTGTAGAGAAGCTTGCTGATGGAGGGAGTAGAATAACAAGAGGAGGGCAGTCAGGTGTCCATGAGAGAGAATCACACTAAATTAGCTTTCCTGTAGCTATGATAAAATACCCCAATGAAAACAATTTCAGATGGTATTCCCCTTTGGAGTAAAAGCACCTAACGTGTTATTTTACAGAGTCCACAGGAGGTCCTGGGTTGTTTAAGAAAGTTAGCCATGCATGAGTTTATGACTGAGCCACCAGGCAGCATTCTTCCATGGTTCCTACTACACTTTATTGACTTTGAGTTAGTTCCCTGGTTAGAGATAACGTTGTGTAGGACAACAAACAGCCCTGTCTTCCAGTTCCTGCTTGAATTCCTGCCTGACTTTCTTCACTGATAGGCTGTGCCCTGGAAGCATGAGTCAAACAAATCCTTTGCTTCCCTAATTGCTTTTAGTCAGGATGTTTTATTACAGCCACAGAAAGGATTGGAACAGTCCAGGGTCAGAGAGAGATAGCTGCTGGTGTTCAGCAGGGTGTTTCCTTTTTTGCAGTCCAAGATCCGAGCCCAGAGAAACGTGCTCCCTGCACTCATTGTAAGTCTTCCCACCTCAGTTATTCTAAACTAGACAATCTCTCACAGATGTGTCCACAAACTTGCCTTGTGAGTGATCCTAAATTCTGTCAAGTTGACAATCATCATCAGCCATCACACCCTTTCCCACACCGTCTAGGTGGCAGGTCTCCTCCCTAATACGTTGTTGTGGTTTGAAACTGCTCATGTTTTGAGTGCTTGCCCTCTTCCCAGATCTCAGTTCTATTCTGGGTACTGAGGAGCCTTTAGGAGGTGGGACATAGCTGGTGGGACCAACAGCAGGTATTTGGGGATTATAGGGCTGACCTAAGTTCTGCTGATCTTTGCTTCGTCACTCTATGAGGTAAGCAGCTGTCTCCTGCTCCTGCTGCCACGGGAACCATTGTCCTGTCCTTACCTACTGTGATGGACTGAGATCCCTTCCTTAGCCATATGCAAATGAGCCTCTTCTCCTTTTCATCATTTCGGTATTTCAAAATATTGGCCACAATTTTATCTTCTCTCTATATGACTTTCTTGTAGCTGTCAAAATCAATCACTACCAACCACACTGCTCAGGACATCAGAAACTTTGAAGTCAAGGTGTCAGCATTCAGGACCCCTCCCAAGCCTCTAGGGAAACTCCTTCTCTGCACCCTTCAGCATTGGTTGGCTCTAGGGTCCCTTGGCTTGTGGCTGCTCCATGTCAGTATTTGTCGCTGTCTCAGATGGTCACTGGGGGAAGGCTTCCTTCCCTATCACCAGCACTCTGGAGGTAGGGCAGAGGCTTAGGTGTTCATAGGCATGGTAGACTACAGCAAGCTTGAGGCCAGAAGAGGATATATGAAACTCTGTCTTTAAAAAAAAAAAGACCAGAAAGGTGTATGGTTAAAGTAGAGAGAAAGGAGCTATTGTTTTCTCAGACTAAGCACTATTCATACAAGCTTAGAGTATGATCTCTGAACTCTGAGACAAAGCCATTTGTGTTGGCTTTTTAGTAGCCTCTGAAAGTCCTTTGCGAAGCAAGCAGAAGATGCTTAACTTTCACCTGCCACTGGAAGTGTGTTCATTAGAACAAACCAACTGTGAATAAAGTATGGTAGCAAATGCATAATTGCCCTTTGTCAAAAAGACAGACAGGAAAGGACACCCTGGGTGTCACTCATTGCCATGGATGTTGAGGTCGGTTGAAAAACACGGACAAGAGAAGTCTGCCTCGCTAAGCACTTTGGTGGACAAGCCCCAACACCCACCAGCCTGGAGACACTCGTAATTACTCCCACGCTGACGATGGGAATGCCTATAAAAAGACACCTGACCTAAAACCAGCAGAATCGATCTTCTCAGGCCAGTTCCAGGTCTCTTTTTAGCCCAAAGATATTTTGGTCTAAGCCAGAAAGAGAGTGTGGGTAAAAACTCTGGAACCCTTAAGTATCAACAGCGAATGACCCAGAGATAGCAGAGGGCATAAAAAGTCCAGTGTGGCTTCAGGAGAATGGCTTTGTGTGGAGGCTACCAGAACCGTGTGGGGGGTACATGGGAGGCTAGACCGATTCCTATAGAGATGCAGGAAAAGAGTTTCAACAAACATGGCTCTGTCTGTTCAATAAATCCAAACATTCCAGAAAATCAGGTCATGGGATAGATTTCTTTTAAATATGCATGTACTAAGCTCCATGAAGCTGTTCTTGATGAATCAATGCCTGCCAATGGTCACCAATTCTTAAGTTTTTAAAAGAAAATTTGCCTGCCAAAGTACCTTTTATGATAAATGTTTTAAAGATTTGAGAGTATCTTCTTTCTATAGTCATATATACCAAAGTGTCCAGATTATAATGCAACAGTATTGTTTTTCCTTGCTTGTTTATTTTTTTAAGGTTTTCTTTTTGTTTGGTTGGTTTTTTTTTTTTAGTTTTTCTTTTCCTTTCTTTCTCTCCTTTTCTTTTTTAAAAAGATTTATTTATTTATTTTATTTTATGTACTTACCATTGCCCTCTTCAGACACAACAGAAGAGGGCATCAGATCCCGATTACAGATGGTTGTGAGCCACCGTGTGTGGTTGCTGGGATTTGAACTTAGGACCTCTGGAAGAGCAGTCAGTGCTCTTAACCACTGAACCATCTCTCCAGCCCTGTTTATTTGTTTTGAGATACAGTCTTCTGTATCCCACACTGAATGTTCAAGGCCTAGAACAGGTAAGTTTATTGACCCTGACCTGAGGAGCATGATCTAGTTAAAGTGACAAGCATATTAGCAAACAAGAGGGTCCTGTGGAGTGACAGAGGTTAAGAGCAGAAGCACACACGGAAAGTTTAGATCCACAGGTGGGGCGGTCAGAATGCCTGGATGGGGCATAGCTTCCTCAAAGACAGTGAATGAGGAGATAGCTTTGCCAGGAAACTACTTGCCCCCACTTCCTTCCTCCCTCCCTGTGTGTGTCTCTCTCTTTCTCTCTCTGACTTTCTGTCTTTGTTTCTGTGTCTTTCTGCCTATCTCTGTGTCCATCTTTTCTGTTTGTCTCTGTCTGCTCTGTCTCTGTCTCTGTCTCTGTCTCTCTCTCTCTCTCTCACACACACACACACACACACACACACACATACACACACACACACACACACACACACACACACACACACACACAGAGTAAAAGGAACCAGTGGGAAAAGGATAATGAAATCTTTTACTCTGTATTTTAAAAATAAATGGTCATAAGATTCCTAGGTAAAGATTGGTCTCCTTCGGTGAATGCACAAATTGTATATTTATGTACAGTAGAGTATTATTGGGCCATAAAAGGAATCTAATACATGTACAACATGGTGAACCTTGACGACACTGAGCTAAGCCCGAGAAGACAGTCACAAACAACTATGTAAACGGAGCATTTTATAGGAAGCATCCAGATTCAGAAATGCAGACAGACAAGTACTTTCTGGGTTGTGAGAAACTAAGAAGTAACAATGTATCTGGGTTTTTTTTTTTAGGGTGTTAAATGTGTTTCTAAATTTAGACTGTGGGGATACAACTCTGAATATATTAAATACTAATGAACTGTACAGGTTAAATGGGTGAGTTTTATGCTACATAAAAAGTCTCAACAAAATTGTTTAGAAATCTCATCTATAAGGAAGATATTAGCATTAATCCCAGCATTTGGGAGACAGAGGGAGGCGGATTTCTGAGTTCGAGGCTAGCCTGGTCTACAGAGTGAGTTCCAGGACAGCAAGGGCTACACAGAGAAACCCTGTCTCAAAAAAAACCAAAAAAACAAAAAAAACAAAAAACAAAAAAAAAGGAAGATATTGGCAAGACAGAGTTGTCATTAATATTTTTGTAATACCACAACACATTTTCTCATCTTAGGACTCAAGATCCTTAGATACTTTTTTTTTTTAACTCAAAGTAACCCTGCAAGGTATACTGGTCTTGAAGAGATGAAACAAGCCAGCACTTTGTAATTAGAGGTTCTCTGAAGTTAGCAGTCATTTTTTACTCAGCAGGAGAAGTAGGTCAGCAAACATTGCTTTATGATGTCTTCTGGCCTGGCTCCACCATGCATACTTATTACCTGTCCACACACAGTCAAAACGATTTATTTTGTCTCTTAAAGTGAACTTGAAGAACAGTCAGGGGAGAGTTGACTGGCCAGTGGTCTCAGTGCAAGTTTGGTAATGTTGATTTTCTTGTTCCTTCGAAAGTGACAGACAAGGGAATAAGGAACTGATGTGCCACATTGAGGGCAAGGGCAGTGTCTGCGAACAGGTGGACAGGGCATCCGGCTTGGGACGCTCCTCCCACCACTTACCTGTGTGACCTACACAAGCCATGAAGGCACTCTGCATACCTATATCCTCCTCTGTAAAATGAGAATTCTATTCCATACTTACTCCAGTTTTTTTTTGTTTGTTTGTTTGTCTGTTTTGTTTTTTCGAGACAGGGTTTCTCTGTGTAGCCCTGGCTGTCCTGGAACTCACTCTGTAGACCAGGCTAGCCTCTAACTCTCGAACTCAGAAATCCGCCTGCCTCTGCCTCCCAAGTGCTGGGATTAAAGGCGTGCGCCACCACCGCCCGGCCAGTTTTATTTTTTTTTTAAATGAAAGCTTAACCTGTTGTCATATTCCTACAAATATATCTTTTATTTTTTAAAGGCTCGTCATAGGTATTTGTGAGTTGTCTATCTTGCTGATTTCTTTTCCCTTGACTTTAAGGGAAAAGTTTGAGATAGGGATAGTCAGTTGGTAGAGTGCTTACTGTACAAGAGTGAGAACCTGAGTTCAATCCCCAGTGGGCGTGTGTGTGTGTGTGTGTGTGTGTGTGTGTGTGTGTGTGCCGTAACTCCAGTGAAGAGGAGCCAGAGACAGGTAGATCCATAGGGCTGCCCTAGCCTAGTAGTTGAGCTCCAGGTCTCAGTGAAACACTCAGTCTCAAGAAAACACAATTGTTGGCTAAGGGAGAAAGGTCAGTGGGCAAAGTGCTTGCCATACACATGTGACAAACTAAGTTAAAATCCCCAGAACTCACATAGAAAACCTGGATTCCTTAGTGTGTGTCTGTAATACCACAACTACTACAAGGAGACAGGAGGTAGAGGCAGGAGAATCCCTGGAAGCTTGCAGACCAGCCAAACTGGTGTACGCAACAGTGAGCAATAAATGACTCTGCCTCAAACAAGGTGGAAGGCCAGGAGTCACACCCAAAGTCCTCTGACGTCCACACACAGTCTCCTGACCTGTGGGAGGAGTATGCTCATGGACATACATGTGAGAGCATGCGTGAGACGTTGGAGGGAGAGATTTTGAGAAAAACAAAGTGGACTGAGTCCTCTAACATGTACACACACACACACACACACACACACACACACAGAGAGAGAGAGAGAGAGAGAGAGAGAGAGAGAGAGAGAGAGAGAGAGTGAGTGAGTCAG
>NW_021604568.1:18715853-18718806 GCF_004785775.1 Grammomys surdaster | reverse complement strand
GAGAGAGAGAGAGAGAGAGAGAGAGAGAGAGAGAGAGAGAGAGAGAGAGAGAGTGAGTGAGTCAGCGTTTTCTGGAGAACAAAATATTTCCATTATTCTGGTTTCATTTTGGTGTGTTTTATTATTAAGTCACTTGTTAAGGTACTCATCTGAAATAGTCATCAATAGGTCAGGAAGTTAAGGACTCAAGTACTTCACTGTCAAGTGCTTTTCTTATCAAGTGTGGCTGGACTGCTTAGCAAGAGTGTATCAAGTGCAGGGTCAGCTGGAGCTGCTCAGCTGCTGAACCGTCTTGCCTAGGTGTGTGTTGTGGCCAATGGCAGGAGCAAGGGGAAGCAAGATGTGTTTATCTCTTCACTTCCAAATTGTCTCAAAGGCTCTGTTCATCCCAAAGAGTCTTGGAGGTTCAGTAGTGTTTGCTTACAATGCAAGTAGACACCTCAGTGACCACCCTGACTCGCCAGGGAGCTCCTTTGTAGTTTTCCCCAGACAAAAGAGAAGAAGGATCTCACTCATGTTCAAGGACTCCACAAATCTCTCCGTCTTTCTGCCTCCATCTCCCTCTCTTTTACACATGCGCACACACACATTTGCACACACTAGAGATCACACTTCTCTCTAGAGATTTGCACTTCTCTTGCTCAGCACCTGCTAGCATTGGCAATTATTCTTGGGTGCACATTGCTCAGGCCCCTAAGGGAACTCCCACATCTTGTTCACCAGACACAAATTCCAGAAAGGTCTGTCCGTTAGTCCTGCTACTGTCACAGCTGGACACTGTGAGAGGACAGAGGGGCCGGAAGGTTAGGCACCCTTAGGGAGAAGAGAGACAAACTAAACAACCTGTCAGTTCCTCCCAGAGTCTAACCAGGTGAATTTTAGTAAGGCCCAGTATTATTCCCTGTAATTCTGAGAATTCCCCCCTTTAAATGTGTTCTTTTTGCAGTTCCTAGTGTGCTTAGGAATTAGTATATCCACACAAGGTACATATGAGCAGTTAAGAAATATGTACAATTCTATTTTTAAAACTCATTTTATTTAATACAGATGGGTCTAAGCACAGCACAATGCTGGTTATTTAAATTGGCAATTAAATGAAAAAAAATGCATGCTAGAAATGGCATTTTTTTTCCTTTCTCTGGAGACTGAGTCTCATCGAATAGTCTGAATTGGCTGCAAACTTGCAACTCTTCTTCATCTCGTCTCCTAAGTGCTAGATTTTATTCCACTGTCAGAAACTTAAAAAATGGGTTGTAGGCAGGACGGTGGTGGCGCACGCCTTTAATCCCAGCACTTGGGAGGCAGAGGCAGGAGGATTTCTGAGTTTGAGAGTTCGAGGCTAGCCTGGTCTACAGAGTGAGTTCCAGGACAGCCAGGGCTACACAGAGAAACCTTGTCTCGAAAAGCCAAACCAAAAAAAAAAAAAGAAATGGGTTGTAAGATGGCTCAGCAGGTAAAGGCACTTGGCACATGAGCCTGGTGACCTGAGTTTGGTCCCCAGAGCCCATATTAAAAAGGAAAGGAAAAACTTAACTTTATAAAGTTGTCCTCTGACCACAGCAGTGTGTCCTGGAGAACATGCCCATGCACACACACATGGTGGGTGTGTGCACTGAGCATACGCACGCGCACACACACACAGTGATAATAGCTAAAAGTGTAAAAATAAACTAACAATTCTAAGTTGAACTAAAAGCCACAACTTTATTCAAACAGAAGCAGGCGGAGCTCTGAGTTCGAGGCCAGCCTGGTCTACAGATTGAGTTCCAGGATGGCCAGGGCAACACAGAGAAACTCTGTCTCAAACAAACACAAAAGCATGAGGAACAAAGCCTGAAGTTGTCCTCTGGCCTCCACATACTTGGGTACACAATCCATGCACACTAACAGTTTGATTTATAAACTCTAAAACATTCAGGCATATAAAATATACCAGGCTGAGGAAACAACTCTAACCCTACACACTTTAAACACAAAGTCTAACGCTCTAATCCAACTATCTGATTGTCCTGTTCCTGAAAATCTAGCTAACAGTAACCACCCTGTTGACAGTTGACACTTGCCAGTTCACATGTTAATTCCTTCTCTGTGTTATCAAACCCTCCCAAGAGCCTCATGTCACTACCCCACTTCATTTGAAGGAAACAGAGCCTTGAGCATTTCTGTAACTTGCCCCAGGTTGTGTAACCAGTAAGTCTGAGATCTGGGTCTGACGCCAGAAAAACTGACTATCTTTGCACAACGGCCCTGGGGAAAGACGACCTCAGCAGTCACCTCAGTGGAGAACTATGACCTTGGAGAGATGTTTGAGGTCATGGGGTTGGAAAAACTGCTGTAAGGAGGTGCCTACACCCTGTCCTTACCCATGGTGTGACCAGAAGTCTGCTCTCACCTCCGAAAAACACTGTCCAGGTGCCAAACTGAAGTTTCGCACAAGGCAAGGCTAAGGTGACAGTTTATGCATTCCTTTGTTTTCTCTTCATCTCCATGATAGGCAAGCAGGGAAAATGTACATCCTTGTTGCTGCTGTTGGATGTTCAGTTACCTCAGTTTTTATAACAGGCAAAGGGACAGACACCACCCTGTCCTTTCCTATCCTCCCACTTCTTACCCTTAGTCCCTTCCTCCCTCCATCTTTCCCTCCCTCTGTCCTTCCTCCCTCTCTCCCTTTCTCCTCTCCTTCTCTCCTTCCTTCTTTCCTTCCTTCCTTCTTTCCTTCCTTCTTTCCTTCCTTCCTTCTTCCCTCCCTCCATCCTTCCCTCCCTCCGTTCTTCCTCCCTCTCTCCCTCTCCTCTCCTTCTCTCCTTCCTTCCTTCATCCTTCCTTCCCTCCTCCCTCCCTCCCTCCCTCCATCCTTCCCTCCCTCCATCCTTCCTCCCTCTCTCCCTCTCCTCTCCTTCTCTCCTTCCTTCCTTCCTTCCTTCCCTCCCTCCCTCCCTCCCTCCCTCCCTCC
>NW_021604568.1:18679720-18715753 GCF_004785775.1 Grammomys surdaster | reverse complement strand
TCCCTCCCTCCCTCCCTCCCTCCCTCCCTCCCTTCTTCCCTTCCTTCTTTCCTAGTCACACTGAGCTACTATCCTGCAGGCAGCACTACACACTGGGAGCTTATTATCTAGCAGGAGATGGCGAACCAATGCAAAGGTGCAGAGGGCTGTGGTGAATGCTGTGAAGGAGAGGAACAGTGCTCTTAGAATATGCTTTCTAGGGGGAATATGGCTGGGTTGCAGAAGCCAAGGAAGGATTGTGAGAACATGACAGGAACAGTGTTCTGGGTATTCAGTTAGGGTTACCTGTATACACGTTGGGAGATCACGCTAGCTGAGGGATTGGAGAGCTGGTGGTTTGGAGCTTGAAGATTCTGAGAGGAGGTGAGTGAGGTTGGACATGCGTATGGGGATAAGAGTCCAGGTCTTTCTCTAACCACATCCAACACACAGCCTATATTTAGTGATATTTTGTTAGAACATTGTGGTACCCTATTTATTATACGCTACCAATAACTGTTGCTTCCTGCGCTAACAATAACAGTCAGATCCAATAGTTGCCATGGAAACGGGAGACCCCAGACCAAGCAGTAGAAGTCAGATGTTGAAGGCCTATCAAGGCCTGTGGCCTTACCCTAACAAGAATGAGATCTGCAAGACTACTTGGAGATGGAAGAGGACAGGGAATAAAGTGACCCAGACTCACAAGAAACTTCCAAGAGCCAGGTATGCCCTCTCAGGTAAGGTCCCCCAAAGACTCCTGCAAGGAGCACTCAGGAGGCTGGTGGATCTGGCCTACAAAGCAGTCCATGACAATCAGGGCTGTCAACAGAGACACTCTGCCTCAAAAAAACAAACAAAAGACTTCTGGAGGCTAATTCTTGTAGGAGTGTCCTCTAAGTGTTTCCTTGTGTGTGAAAGTGGCCCCAACCAACTTCTGCCTGACCAGGTATGTAAGCTGCATTTGGTTGGGAACAAAATTTCAAAGGCACATTTTTGCTTGACAACAAAGCTGGAAAGGATGAGAGGAACTTTGGAGGTGACCGGGCTGATTAGGAGAGTCAGTAAGAATTTAGGGGCAAGATGTAATGGCCCAGACTGGTGTAGCTTCAGGGCACGGACAGAAGTGGACCTGTTTGGAGAGAAGTTGAAGAAATGTACAAAAGTTGGTTAAAATCCTTGTCTGTTTAAAGAGGATCTGCTTAGAGGTATCTGAGGTAGACAACACTCAAGTTGCCTTCCATTTCTGAACAGTAATAAAAGAGTCCACAGCCTCAAATGAAAGAAGTTTCGAACTTGCAGTTGTTAAAGTGCAAATCAGACAGAATTTAGTGCTATTGTTAGACTATTTAAAATATATGATCAGAAGCAGTTTTTCATTTCCACTAAGAGGAAAAAATCCATCTTGTTCCTCTACGGCTCCTTGAAGCATCCTATGGTTCACAGAGATGGGGATGGAGGGGGGGGGGAACCACACCATTCATAAAACTATTGAAGGTGATGAACTTATCCTCACCTTTATTTCCATCCTAGTGGTGACAAACTTATCCTCGTTTGCCCAGATTTTATTTTTTTTATTTTTATTTATTTATTTATTTATTTATTTATTTATTTATTTTACCACTGAAGAGCTCCAAGAAATGCTCAGAACACACTGGAAAGTTGGGTACCTCATTGTTAGGACTTTGTTTAGGAAAGACTGCTTTCTGTTAGACACAGAAATGTTCAACAACTTTTAAAGGGCAGTCTTTCTTGCTAATAGCCAAGTAGAAGAAATATGTTGGAAGTCTGATCTTGGTATTCTGCACTGGCTTGTCTAGGGAAGGAAAGAGTTCAGGAAAAGGGAAACGATCCATACTGTCGGAGGGTCCTCAGAACTCTGACGGGAACAGCTACAAAGGAGTCTCCCAGAATGGCTTCCTGGAGGCGGGGTGTCCTAGTTTCATTTCTGTTGCTATGAAGAATCACCCCGACAAAAAAACATTTCAGGGAAAGAAGGATTGGTTTGCCTTAAAATTCCAAATCACAGTCTGTCACTTTGAGAAAATCCAAGCAGGGCAGGAAGTGGTCCCATCGTATCACTGTCAAGAGCTAAGAGAATAAATGGACCCCCGCGTTTTAGCTTGCTGCTGCTCGGCCTAATCTGTACACTCACACAGTCCAGTGTTGCAGAATGTTTTTGTGCACTGTGTATTCCAATACTGGTTTCTGCACCCAGAGATCTGGTTGCAGTCAGACTTCGGTATTATTGTTATTATGGAGTATCTCTTATTTTGTAAAACATTGTTTTCCATCACCCTCAGATTGGTTAAATAAATAGCTGAACAGCCAATAGCTGTGCAGGAGAGGAAAAGAGAGGATTTGGTGGTGGAGGGTTGGGAGGGAGAAAGGGGGAGGGAGAAGGTCTCAGGTGGGGACCATGGAATCACCATCAGGATATGGACCCAGGAGGTGGTGCCAGGGCAAGACTAAGATGGCAGGTAACAGGCCACAAGGTAGGGAAGTAGGTCAGGCCGGGCCAGCATTGTCAGGTTAGAACAGCTGAGTAGCTGCCCAGCTATAGTGCCTGAAGCTTTTAATAAACATAAAGGTCTCCATATTATTCAGAACAAGAGTGGGCTTAGAGAAGCCCCAACTCTTAAAGTCCAGGGCCCCAAATCAGGGACATGGTACTTCACACAATGGGCTGGAACTTCTTACATCAATAATTAAGAAACACAGCTGGGCGGTGGTGGTGCACGCCTTTAATCCCAGCACTTGGGAGGCAGAGGCAGGTGGATTTCTGAGTTCGAGGCCAGCCTGGTCTACAGAGTGAGTTCCAGGACAGCCAGGGCTACACAGAGAAACCCTGTCTCGAAAAAAAAAAATAATAATAATGATAATAATAATTAAGAAACACCACACACACACACACACACACACACACACACACACACACACCTCCCACAAGATACCTGCAGGGAAACCTGAACTAGATAATTGCTCATTGAGACTCTCTTCAGCCTGGTGATTGTGGATTGTGTAAAAACTGGCAGGTGGAGGTTACTGTTCAGATGGAAGGGGGACCATAGTGGATGAAGAGAGGACGGGGAGCTGCAGTGGGAGTGAACTGTCGGTCCTTTTTTAAGACTTGACTGTAGGTAAGAGAGGCAAAGGAGGAAGTTGGCTAGTTGAAGGTGGGCGGTCTTTGGTGTTCTCTTGTTTTGTAAGCATGGGGGAAGTGGTGTATGTGCTAAAGGCGAAGAGACAGACCTGCAGGGGCAGGACCCACAGTGAGAGCATAGTTCTGCTTTATTGTGTTTGTGTGCTGTATTGGGTGGTACATGGGCGTGTTCATCTACATGCAGATGCACATATGGGTACATACATATAGAGGCCAGAGGACACCCCAGGTTTCATTCCTCAGGAACTCTCAAGTTTTCCAAAACCGTTTGTGTGTGTGTGTGTGTGTGTGTGTGTGTGTGTGTGTGTGTGTGTTGTGTGTGGGGGACCGTTTATGGTGGTGGCAGGAAGTAGGTGCCACAGCAGGAGTGTAGAAGTCAGAGGACAGCTTGTCAGACATGGGAGTCAGTTCTCTCACTCCGGTCATGTTGGTCATTGGGGCTCATGACTCTAATCCCAGTATTCAGCAGGCAGTAGCAGGCAGGAGTTTGAGGCCAACCTGGTCTACAGAGTGAGTTTCAGGACAGCCAGGGTCATAGAGAAGCCGTTCTTGAAAAATTAAAAATGAAAAACAAACAAAAAAACCCAACAAAACAAAAAACCAAGTTGGTTCTCTCCTTCCACATATGAGCCTTCTCACTGGCTCTATTTACCTATTCCTTGCATTTCTTGAGACAAGATCTTTTTTTTTTTTTTTTTTTTTTTTGGTTTTTCGAGACAGGGTTTCTCTGTATAGCCCTGGCTGTCCTGGAACTCACTCTGTAGACCAGGCTGGCCTCGAACTCAGAAATCCGCCTGCCTCTGCCTCCCGAGTGCTGGGATTAAAGGCGTGCGCCACCACCGCCCGGCGAGACAAGATCTTTTACTGGCCTGAAGTTGGCCAAGTAAGTGAGTCCCAGGGATCTGGTGTCTATCTCCTGAGGGCTGGGATCACAAGCATGTACCCACCACGACCAGCTTTTTTTTTTAACCTGTGTTCTGGGGGTTGAACTTACGTCCTCATGCTTGCAAGGCAGGACATTACCAACTGAGCATCTGTCTGTCCTGCATCTATATTTTTAGCATGACTGTTGTTGCCACAGAAGAGAGGATTCTATCAGTGTGTTGTTGCCAGGGAAGTGTTAGGGTCTGAAAATCCAAACCACCCAAGCAGCCACAAGAGTCCAACAAAGCAAGATCTTTATTTGAATTAGGCAGCAAAAACTGACCAGTCAGGGCCAGCAGCAGCAACTGAGGAGCTGATGACATCTTTGAACGTTCATCTTAATATTTAAGCAGATAACAAAAAGATCCATCGAGGCCACAGAACAGACTTGAGAGCAGAACTGTGACCTCAAGCCCAAATGTTAGAGCTTTTAAGCTTCCAAACCAAGATATCCCATCAATCAGGATCTAGGGGTGGCGGGACTTCCTTCGGAACATGTCTTTGTGGTACATTGATCCTGTACCCTTTGGTTAGGTTATTCAAGTATGTCAGGGCGACTTCACTGGCATTCATGTCTCAACTTGCCAACTAGGATGTCAGTTACCCAAGGAAGTCTTGGGAAGTTAAACTTTATTTGACCCCTATTCAAAATGGAAGTTCTATTCACAGTGGCTTCAGTTAGGTTCCTTCCTACAGAAGAAAGAAACATGGGTTGGGTTAGCCAACGGGCCTCTTTTCTTCCCTGAAATGAAAGGCTATATCCACCCTTGAACATGGTTGGGAAAAAAGAATGAGAGGTGAATGAGAGCCTGGTCGAGATTTGAGGGCACTCTGTGAGAAATGAGGAGAGACGCTGACTAGGATAGCGGAGAAAAGTGTGGGAGGAGATGTGATGAGGGCTGTCATGTGTGTAAGGACCATTAGTGTACAGAAATGGGACGGAGCTTGGGATGATGGCTGGTGGGACTGCTCCGGTATGGACACTTTGCTGGTGATTAATGGAAGGAAATGTGTTGTTATGCTCTTGCTTAAACTCCTTTCAACACCACAAGTCAGCAAAATAAAACTGGCCCTCTCCCTAACTCAGTTCACATCACTTTCCCACCTGGCCTTTGTCTTCTTACAACTTGGCCAGCCTCAGCTCTTACTCATTCCAATTTCCCTAAATTACACTGTATTTCTTTTTCTTCTTTCTTTTTTACACTGCATTTCAATGTGTGAGTTTTTGCTTCTTTCTGATAAGGAAGCTCCTCCAAGTACCAAAAGAAATTCTAATTGCCCCAAAGCCCCCATATTCCCTGGAGAGGATCCGTTTCTCATTTCCTATCAAACTACAATGGCTCATCATTTTCTTTTTCTTTTGGAGGGTGGGTGGGTTTCTTTATGTAACAGAGCCTGGAAGTTCTGGAATTCGATTTGTAGAACAGGATAGCCTTGAACTCACAGAGCTCTTCCTGGCTTTGCTTCCTGAGAGTTGGGATTAAAGGTTGAGACATCACACCCTGCAATCTATCATTTTCCTAATCCCTCATGAGAAAGGTTGCCCAC
Source organism: Grammomys surdaster (assembly GCF_004785775.1). Lineage (NCBI taxonomy): Eukaryota > Metazoa > Chordata > Mammalia > Rodentia > Muridae > Grammomys > Grammomys surdaster. Next base: position 18,710,139 of record NW_021604568.1, on the reverse strand, counting down.
GGGCACAAATGATTTAGTGTGGCTAATCAATAATTCCCTCCTAACATTTCAGACTGAGCTAGAGGACCACAGATGAAGGACTCTATAGATTTGGGTTCAGAGCTGATGTTTTCTAAGCTCTTTGCTTGAGTCCATGGGGACATAGAAACTAAAAACAGATGGACACAGTTGACAAGATAACAAGGTAAGGACAAGGGTAAAGAAATGAGGCAGAAACAATCCTCTCAACCTAGGGTTCTGTGCAAGGCTGAAAGGAACATCTTGCAGCTGAGATCAGGGAGATTTCCATTGCCATTATCAGGAACCACATTGCAGTGATGTTAGCTACAGGCAGTTTCTGCTCTCTGCCCCTGAACCAGAAGACTCTGCTGCTGCAGCATCTCCAGTGTGCCTCTGTTAGAACAGTGGCTGCCTGGGCCTGGCATTCCCGAGGGCAGGGACTCTGTTCTGCTCATTTGTGACAGGTGTATGCTGGATTTTTATCTTCGCAGTTCACAAAATGATTCAATGTACCATTTCTTAGCAAACATTCTAAACTTCTTTCTGCTTTGCCCTCAATTTTGCTACTGTATTATTTTTCTATGTTTGTGACCAAAGACCAGATAAAAGCAACTTAAAAGGATTAATTTTAGCTTATGGTTTCAGAGATGTCAATCCATCACGTCAGGGATTGTGTGGCACAGTAAAAGTAAGCTCATATCCCTCCTAAGCAACAGAAGTCAGAAAGAAGAATGTAGGAAGAGGCTAGCAGCTATCCCGGAGGACCCTCCTCTACTGACCTGCTTCTTCCAGCCAGGTCCTCCCTCCCTGCGTTTTACTACCTTCCAATAATGCCATCATATTATGAACCCATAAAACCTCCACTTCTTTGGCCAGAGTCCTCAGGACCTAAATCATTTCTGCAAATGCCTTCAAAGACACTCCCAGACACAGGCCTCCCTAGGTGTTTCTCTGTCAATCTAGTTGACAAGATTGCATTTTTTTTTTACACAGTTTTCATCGAATTGGCTTTTATGTGCCCTTTGAGGACACCAGCTCCTGGAGAATTAAGTGAATAATAGTCTGAGAAGCTATGGTGTTCCAAGAGGTCCTAGGAAGCAAGATGTGGAGATGGAGTGGGGTTGAAGGTTCATCCCATGGGGCTCACCAACCTTGCTAGTAAGAGGGTACTAGGTGTGGGATGATTTAAGAGTCATGATAGATCAACACAGAGGTTTTTTGGCTTTAATTCTGTGCATGTGTGCCTGTCTGTAGGGGCCTGATGTTGACATCAGGTGTCTTCCTCAATCACACATTTCAGTTCTTCAGTCAATGTCTCTTGCTGAACCTGGAGCTCAGGAAGTCCTGGGAACCGCCTGTGTCTGCTTCCCAAGTGCTGGGATTACAGGATTGTGCTGCTATACCCAGCTTCAGCTCCACATTTGAATGGCAACCACACTATAGAGCCATTTATCTAGCCTCCCTGTTGTAAGATTTAATATTTTAGTGATGTGAAGAACCCCCCCACCCCAGCTCCTTGTGCAATGTTTGGAACAGTGGTATAGTGGTGCAACACTCTGGTGAAAATTGAGAAAGAGCTTACAGCTCTCACTTAGGTTTAATATATATATACATATATATGTGTATACATATATATGTATATATATATGAATGAAAGCAACCCAGAAGCAGAAGCTGAGGGTGACCATGAACACAGACGTTATCTGAAACGTCTAGAAGTGTCAGAGAGGTTGCTCAGCAAACATCTGTTCTGACAGATGTCTTCCTGTTTCAAAAGCCATGCTGGTCTCAGACCTGGCCATGACTAAGAAAGATAAGATCAATTTGATTCTAAAGTTCTATGCCTGGCTCAGTTGGTGTCAGAACTCTGGTTTAAGGTTCCAATCACCCAGTCAAGACTAGAAAGGATCCCTGCACTGATGTCTTAAGAGCTAGCCTGAAACGGTGAGTTTTAGTAGTGGAATATCTGACCTCCCTAGGACTAGAAAAGTTGTGTCCGCGAGGTGGGATATAAGCTATGACGTAACAACAGAGTAGTCAGAAAGCACCAGAGGAAACACTGTTGCCAGGGAACACAAAGGATTCTGGCTCTCTCTGTACCCTGTGCAAAATCTTCTGCTTTTCTCCGTCTCTTCAGCTCCCCTTTATGGGGCACCTGGGGGTCTGATCCCTGAACATTTTTTTTTTAAAACAAAACAAAACAACTCCAGCGTTCTCCATGTTATTATGACAAGTAGAAACCAAGAACTCAGGGTCCCACGATGTGACCCTAAGCAATTTACTATGTCACTAGTATTCTGTGAAATGGGTGGGCACTAAAAGGCCTGAGGGATGGACGATAAAGCCCTCAGAGAGAAAAGAAGGGAGGAGGGGGGCGTGAACAGACAACTTGGAGTGGCTAAGGCCCCTTCCAATGCGCTGGCAAATTCACTTCAGCCCACCCACTCCTCCCAGACCTCAGATAAACTTCTTTGTCATTTAAATTGAAATCCCCCAAGGTGGGAAAGTTAGTCCCCTTCTCGCGGTTCCGTTTGGTCCTTTCTCCGGGCCCCATTCTCTGCGGACGCAGGTCTGCCGGTCGGTGCGGGCTAGCCATGGCTGTCCCTGATGCAGTCCGTCCTCTGGCCAGCTTGGGCAGTGTCCCAACCTCCTGCGCTCGAGCTCTCTGCGGCTCTGCCCTGCAGGAGAGGCAGCAACACACTGCGGGATGCAGAGCAGTCGCCGCAGAAGTAACGGGCAGGACCCACGGCCGACGCGGGGGATGGGCGCGGAATAACGGACAGCCGCGCCGCGCCGCGCCCTGTCAGCCCGACTTCTCCAGGTCTCCTTCCGTTACTTCCCGCGCTCCCGAGAAGACGGATGCACGGATCGCCGTGCCGCCGCCGGCGGAATGCAGCCGTGGGGGGAGAGCGGCGCTGGAAGAGCGCCGAGAGGCGGGGAAGGACCCGCGTCCAAGCGCGCTCAGGCGCCCGCCGCCGGGGGCGCGCACGCTCTGACGTCACGCGCCGCTCGCCCAATGAGCGCAGGCTCTGCGGGGAGGCGCCGTTCCCGCCCTCGCCCGCCGCTGGTCGGGCGCTCGGGCCGCCCCCGGGGGAGCGTCTGAGGAGGCGCGGGGCCGCGGCGGGCTAAGGCGCCGCAAGGCAGCGTCGGACTGCGGACGCTCGGTTCGGGCCCAGGGAGCCGCTCATCCGCCACCGATGTCCTCAAGATGGAGGCGGCGGGGGCGACGGCGTAGGGAGGAGGGCGGCGCGGAGAGCGCGGGAGAAGGCCGAGGGGCGGCGGGGGCGGCGGGATGGGGCTGCTGCTCATGATCCTGGCGTCGGTCGTGCTGGGCTCGTTCCTCACGCTGCTCGCACAGTTCCTGCTGCTCTACCGCAGACAGCCCGAGCCGCGGGCGGATGAGGCGGCCCGCGCGGGCGACGGCTTTCGCTACCTTAAGCCGGTGCCGGGCCTGCCCCTCAGGGAGTACCTTTATGGCGGCGGCGCCGAGGAGCCCGCTGCTGGGTCCTCCGAGGCCGGCGCCAGCCCGACCCCGACCCCCGACAGCCCGGCCCCGCCGACGCTGGAGACATGCTACTTCCTCAACGCCACCATCCTGTTCCTGTTCCGGGAGCTGCGGGACACCGCGCTCGCCCGCCGCTGGGTCACCAAGAAGATCAAGGTGGAGTTCGAGGAGCTGCTGCAGACCAAGACGGCCGGCCGCCTGCTGGAGGGGCTGAGTCTGCGCGACGTGTTCCTGGGCGACACGGTGCCCTTCATCAAGACCATCCGGCTGGTGCGGCCCGTGGTGGCCTCCGGCACCGGTGAGCCCGACGACCCCGACGGGGACGCGCTGCCCGCCACCTGCCCGGAGGAGCTGGCCTTCGAGGCGGAGGTGGAGTACAACGGCGGCTTCCACCTGGCCATCGACGTGGACCTGGTGTTCGGCAAGTCCGCCTACCTGTTCGTGAAGCTGTCGCGCGTAGTGGGGAGGCTGCGCTTCGTCCTCACCCGGGTGCCCTTCACCCACTGGTTCTTCTCTTTCGTGGAGGACCCGCTGATTGACTTCGAGGTGCGCTCCCAGTTCGAGGGCCGGCCCATGCCCCAGCTCACCTCCATCATTGTCAACCAGCTCAAGAAGATCATCAAGCGCAAGCACACCCTGCCGAGTTACAAGATCAGGTGAGAGGGGAGGTTAGGGGAGCCGAGGCTGCCCGGGGGTGGTAGCCAGGGTCCCAGCAAGACCCTGGCATGCATTTTTGCTTCCACCTGGACTGGAGGCCCCTAGGTAAAGAAAAGCGGGTAGTGGGCACTTCCCGTGCTGCCAAGACAGTACTGGGAGCTGGAGGCCTGACCCCCTCCCTGTCCCTGGCCAGTCAGTCAGTGTCTCTCCTGGTCCTGTTGAGACACACTTGTGTGTGGTTGCTGCAACCTGGGGACAGCAGCTGTGTCTCTGTCTTTGCAGCCTCTCCTGCACCAACCAGGTGGAGAAAGTTGTTCCTGGACACACTGCAGACCTGAAGGGCGTGCTCACAGCCCGGGTGTGTCCTGTGTGGCACGGGCCTCGGCAGCTCTCCGGGCAGAGGCAGGGGTTGTTGTAGAGGGATGTGACTTGGAGGATTTGAGTGCCTGGTGGTCTTCTCTGTGAATTTGCGTTAACTGTCATCTGCCCTTGGGATGTCGGTTCCGCCCCACAGACAGACCCAGAGACTCTACTTCTCAGGTGTCTACTGCCTGTGACTGTTCCTTAATCCAATACTCCAAGTCACCTTGGGGGTAATATTTTAAAGACAGTGATTTGGAGTTTTTAAAGTTCCTCTGTATATGGTGGCCTAGTTTTGTGTGATATACTTTTGATTAATTAATGCATGAGTTTTTTTTTTTCCTGACATGGAAGTAGAAGGGGAAATGAGTATTTGGAGGATTAGAGGTTTCATATGTGGGACTTGGAAGGCTTGTTGGAGTAGAAAGGCTCCTGTTTCTTTTAAAACGACCAAATCTTTAACTTCTCTTTCTATCCTTTAAGTTTGTGTTCACTAAATCGAACATCTTGGATTTTGTTGTTTAATGTGAAATTATCAGTCTAGTATTGCCTTATATTACTGCTGCTCTTTAGTGGAGATTGAATATTCCTGGATATTGTTTTCTCCCCCAGTCTAAGGCACATAATGCAGAAGTAGTGCAGATTTGGGATGGATTTTTGATTTGTGGAGCTTTGACTTTACTAGTTATGGTTTGTTAGGCTAATAGAATAAACAGTCTAAACTTTTGGGTGACAAGAGAACTACTGTGTGGAGCACGTGTTTCCGTGGATTTGTAGGGGATGGTGAACTGGTCGTTTACTATGCAGGATTTCTAGTTCTGTAAAGTAGATGCAGTTGATGAAGCCTACTTTTACATGACTACAGTATGAGCTGTAGTTTTTAAGCAATGATGTACTTATAGCAGTGTGTTGCTAAGAAAGTCATAAAGTTGTTACAGGTTTTGATAATCACAGCTCTTGATGAATCAGAAACTGATGCAGAGTGCATCACTCAATATGTAGGGTTTTTGGACATTTATTATATTCCCCTTACTATTCCCAATGCTCAAGAGTCTATAGTGATCAGGAATAAATACTGCCTCCACCTTCATGAAGTTCAGAGTTGAGTGACGACTATTATCTACTTAATAACATTTAGACTCAGGTGGAGTTGATGGAAGGTTGAAATTACTAGAAAGCTGCTTTTGGGTTGGTAAGCAGAACTAGAAATATGGGCGTGGAAACACTGGTTGAGGAAGTGCTAGCTTGTCTTGTTTTCGAAGCCACTTCTCCAGAGGTGTGCTACACTGGTGATAGTGTGGGGCTGAATTCAGATAAGAGAGTGGATTTTATAGCACACTTCAGACGAATCATCATTCTCACAAAGAGAAAGTAACTAGTATTAATCCTATTTTATTGTTGAAGGAATGGTAGGTAAATAACCTGCTTAAGTCATATAAGCAGTCAAGTGGTGAAACTCAGCTTGGGTAAAGGGAGGCTGCCTTTTTAATTTTTTGAAACTAAAGGAATTTATTTCACTTTTTAATTTTTGGGCTGGGAATTATCCACCAGTAAATACTTATTGGCTTAAATTTTTGCTTTCCTGTTTGCCAAAAAAAAAATTATAAATTATTCTGATTGGATGAAGAAAAATACATCAAAAAAAGGCTTTTTAGCTTTTAGAATTAAAAATAACATTTTACACAGCCCAAACCTTTAACCCCAAATCTAGAATGAAGTCCCTTAAGTGCATTAGAATGACTTCATTTAATTATATCTTGATTATTAGTAATGCAAAACAAAAAAATTATAATGGTTTCTAAAGCAGAACAGACTAGGAAATGGGAGAGGTTGTCTTCTTTGGCACACAAAGTTTTGATGCTGATAATTGTTAACATCACCAACCATGGTGCTAGGGCTAGAACCTGGAGCATGCTGGGAAAGCAGTCTGACACTGAGCTTCACCACAGTAGTTCCATCCCCACCTTTTTCGGATTCTTAAATGATTTTTTTTTCAAAGTTTTATAACAGTAAGTTGTTTAGACATCTTTCCAAATTAACCTAGCACTCTGAGTGAACTATAGCTATAAAACTTCCTGACTTAAACTGGAAGCTTCAAGAGAATCTTGTAAAGTTTTTTGTGAGGCTAAACCTTTGGGTGTTACTCTGTTCAGCATTTCTTTTTTAATCCTCCAGATTGTGTTGATCCATTTGAACATCTAATCTTCTCAGTAAGAGCTAAAATAGTAAAAGAAAATTATACTAAGTCTCCAGGCTCTTCGCTGCTTTAACCATTGTGTGACAGTTGTCTTGTTGGTGAGCACTGTTCTCACCTCTTTCTAAACTCCTGTTTTCTATTTTCTTTTTTGTTTTTGTTTTTCGAGACAGAGTTTCTCTGTGTAGCCCTGGCTGTCCTGGAACTCACTCTGTAGACCAGGCTGGCCTCGAACTCAGAAATCCGCCTGCTTCTGCCTCCCAAGTGCAGGGATTAAAGGCGTGTGCCACCACCGCCCAACCTGTTTTCTATTTTCATAGTGCTAAGATGAAGTTGACCTTTACAACTAACCAGGTCTTAGGTTTTGACCTAGAAGTCAAGTTTCCTAAGGACTCATGATAGATGTTTAAATGTACCAACTAAAGCAGTCGTTTATAAAACATAGGATTTTAAAAATGAATTATGAAAATGATTTTATGAAATGATTATAAAAATGAATTGTGCTAAAGATATGTTGTCTGTTATGTTGAAGTTAGGAGGAGTTTCTTCATTCAGCCCTCTCATTGTTTTAATCTTTTTCCCCTTAAAATGTGTACTTAAAAATTGTTCATAAAGTAGAAATACTTTTAAAACTTCCAAATTAGTCTTTATCAGTGATATCTCGTACATGGAGAGTCTCTCTTCACTGTAAAGTCTGAGGTGTAGTTGTGGCAGGACAAGGATATCTAGGGTTTGGGAGTCACATATTTGAGATTCTTATTAATGTGTCCACGTTTACACCAATGGTTCTCAACTTTCCTAAGGCTGTGACCCTTTAATACAGATCCTCATGTTGTGAACCCAACCAAAAATTATTTTCATTGCTAATTCATAAGTGTAATTTACTACTGTTAGGAATTGTAATGCAAATATCTGTGTTTTCTGATGGTCTTAGGTGACTCTGTAAAAAGGTTATTCAACAGCTTTCCCTGTTTTAGGGTGGTGGTGTCCTGTAGCCAGCACTGGTTGTTCATGGGAAGGGCAAATTCAGTTTGCAGGCACTGTTTATTTGGCCTGTACTCGTTTTTCCAGTGCTAAAAGGTGAGATATTTTACTTGAAGTCAATTTATGGCTTCTGACTTTTATTTCCATGTATGCATTCCACATAACAACAAGCAAAAGAAACTGTAGTAAGAGCTTTGGGGTGAAACTGTGTAAGGCTTATCCTGTACTTCATAGTTCCACTCACCTGCCTCATGGAGCTGTTCCCTGGTTGACTTGGAATCATGTGCATCTGAGGCCTGCAGTGGCTGCTGATGACTTAGTGGCTGGTGATTGTTTTACTCTTTTTAAACTTTATATTTTTGAAAGAACTGCCATTGAGCAAATTTACTTATAATGGAATCTATATAGTGTTGAATTTTAAAAAGTCATTCTGCCACAAATTAAAAATAGAATCTTGAAATACTTCCACTTGGCTTGTTGTGTAGTAGTTGAAAATTACAGGGTCTGCCTTTTGTTTGAGTTTGAAAAATGGTTTGCATGAGTGGATTTGGTCAGTAATTAACAATTCTTGGCTACAAAAGAGGAAACAGTTATTTGGTTGGCATTGTATTTGAGTATATTGAATATGGAACATGGGTATTTATGGGTACAGAATATCTTTTTATCATTAGTTTTTGCTGTAACTAGTTGTTTTGTCCTGTCTTTTTATTACTGTAAACATCCTGAAATATACGTGTAGGAATTGTTACATATTCTCAGTGACTTGAAAGCAAAGAAGACCACACTATATTATCCTGCTAAGGTCGAGGGACAGGACAATGACTCCATTATATTAATGTACACACCATTGATTTCCAAGAACTAAATTAGGCTTGGTCTGTAAAGCCTCCTACTTTATAGTGTAGTTTATACATAATTTATTTCTTGGTCTAATGAGATGATGAAGAGCATTTGTTCTTAATGTCAGTTGCATTTAAATTTTTTTCTTGATTATTTGAGGCAAAGATGATTTTAAGCAAACCATTCTCTCTTAGAAACTTCCAAAGTAAATTCACAAAAAAACTGACAAAACTGTGTGGGAGGTGTAATGTATTGTATTTAACTTTCTTACTTTTTTTATGGGTACATAGATAACCTTAAAATGGTATGTTCTCTTTAAGGTGGTTACTAAAACTTCTTAGTGGCTATGGTAATGGTTAGCTTTACTTATTAATATTACTAGAAAATATAACTAACCATTCATACTTCAAGATACTAGAAACAATGACATTAGTATGTTATTCTAGCCATCCTGAAGTAATGATGTAATGTAATAGCTGATTTTCATCTGTTGTGCTCTTTTCTTACATTATGGCTCAGAGGAAATATGTTTTCATGTCTCTTTGTAAATGGAATTTCAAGACCATTTTCTCAGAGATGAATCATGAAGTCGTTTTAGAAAGTCATTTATTTTTCGGTAAGTGCTGATTGCAAACTACATATATATAGTTCTTTGCTGGGTGTGCCGGTGATAAAAATAGTTGTAAGAAATTCATGCTGCCCTGCAATTTGTTTTCTAGGGCAAACAAATAATTAAATTAATAATAGTGGCATTTGGATATACTTAAGACTTCAGTTTGTGAGAAACACGAACAGATCAATATCTCTGCTTAAGCAATTAGGTGATTACTTATTGTTATATATAGTATAGTATGTCTAGGGAAAAACACTATATATAGGGTTCAATACTACTCAGTTCCACGTATTCACTGCAAAGAGTAGCACTAGAGTTAAGTGTTCTCTGGTTTAGTGATAGTTTTACTTCTGGCACATTGGGTTTCCTGAAGATGCTGTTGTTATAGAAATGCATTGATAAATCTGCTTTAGAAATCTGAGGGTAAAAGTGTATGAGGAAGAAATTAGGCTTTAATGAGTAATGTATATGTGTATTGGCTGTGTCAGAGAACCACAGTGTATTCCTGAAATAAAGCATATCATGTTGGAGAAGTATCCTGATTCAACATTTAATATTTATGTAAAGTATTACTAACAGTTTATTAGATGAGCTAAACAGTGAAATAATTTTCCTATAGGTGTCTGGCAGGCACTCTAAGCAGTCCACACACTTGTTGTCTCTCTCCCAAGAAGAGAGACATCTTGTTTTTATGGATACAGAAACTCAGGCTTAGAAGGGATCTATGACTTTCTCAGAGTCCTAAATAAATAAACGAAGTAATAGGAAAAGTCCAGGAATCCCAAAGTCCCATGCTGTTTAATAATGCTGTAGTAATAAACAGTCATTTCTCCAAGTTCAGAGGGTTATCCAGGCTAGATGTTTTTAGGCCTGTAAGCTTCAATTATTTTGTGTGTCTTTAAATTTTAAAAGAAGATGATTAAATTCTCTGCACCTGAAAATTCTAAAGTATTCACTGCTTGGCCTTCTTCAGATCTTTACCCTCAAAAAACAAAGAAAAAACTCACATGATTCTAGCCTGCCACAAAACAAAACAAAACAAAAAACAGCTTCTCAGCTTTTTAAAGAGTTTTGTTTTATGAAAAGCTAATGAGGACTGTGAATAATTTCTGCTGAAAAATAAAAAAAACAGATTTTTGTTTAATTTCATGAAATTAATTAGTTACCTTGAAACATACGTAGAGTTTTTAGACATCAGGCTGAAAAGTCAACACTGACAGAAGACAGTTTTGTTGCCATAAATTCAGCTAATACTAATAAGCTAGCACAGAGCAGACACTTCGTAGTCTAGCTTACCTTCTTATGATGTGCCCAAGAGTGTATGGCTCAGACGCTTCCCTTTCTTTCTTTCTTTCTTTCTTTCTTTCTTTCTTTCTTTCTTTCTTTCTTTCTCTCTTTCTTTCTCTCTCTCTCTCTCCCTCTCTCTCTCCTTCTTTCTTTCTTTCTTTCTAATCCTAATTTTTACATATTCACACAGGGGTTATAAACACAAAAAGGCAGGACATGGGGAAGGGGATGACACTGGAGCGTGGGTGTTCAGGGTGAATACAGATATCTTTCAGAACAGGGTATCGGCTGGGTGAAGGTTCAGGGGGCAGGTCGCTATGACTCTATGGCTCAGACATTTCTAAACAAACTTCTGTTCTCTTTCCAACTCTCCCTTTCTTTTTCTTTCTTCCATTCCCCCTGCCTCTTTGTTTCTTTCTCTCTCTGTATGTCTCTCTCTTCCCTCTTGGTGAGATTTCGCTAGCTTGTTTGAGGCATCTGATGCAGTAATAGTTCAGTATTGATATCTGAAGTCCCAAGTTTCTACCCTCAACACAAATAATGATACCATTAACTTCCTTCCACCAATCTCATTGGGTAAATGCTGAATTTTTCTCCAGTATTTTGCCAGTCTTTTACAGATATTCAAATAGTCTTGTGTGGTTAAAAATCAATTCCTACTATTCCCAGTGTTATTTTAGAGTATTTGTACACTGGGTAGATGACTCTCAGTTCTTTCTCTACCTTCCACTGGACACCTGCCTTCTTCTGCTGCTTCCATTCCTCTCCTTAACAACAAAGTGCAGTAGAGATGTGACCCGCAGGTGCATTTGCAAGGGACAAGATGTCTCTCCCAACAGTATGTGTGGACCCAACTCTTCCTCTTTACTCCTTTATAAAAAAAATTGAGCTGGAGAGATGGCTCAGGTTAAGAGCACTGACTGCTCTTCCAGAGGTCCTGAGTTCAAATCCCAGCAACCACATGGTGGCTCACAACCATCCGTAAAGAGATTGGATGCCCTCTTCTGGTGTGTCCGAAGACAGTGACAGTGTACTCATAAATAAAATAAAAAAAAAATAACTTATGCAGTCTTTAATGAGATTCTACTGCTCCTGCATCTTCTCAGTTGTTTCCTTGTATTTGCCCTTCTTTCCTCTCCAGGATCTGTCTGTCTGTCTGTCTGTCTGTCTGTCTGTCTGTCTATCTTGCATTTGTCCAGCTTTAGCGTGGTGATGATCACGTAGCTGGGGTGGATGCCCACATGAACAGTTATGCCATGAGCCTTTTCTTGCTGTGTTTGCTCATGTATATGACATATTCTTCCTATACACCTGGCCTTTGTAAGTTCCTCAGACAACCTGAACTTCATCATCCTTTCTATTGGTCATAGATTGAACATTTTATTTCTGTCTCATCTCTTTTGGAAGAGGGGACGACATGATCTCTCCTAGAATGTAAGAAAGTGCATTGAAATGCTGTTTGTGGTTCTTGCTTTGGTCAGAAGTCACGAAGGGACTAAACTACATTTTGGTGGCTCACAGTCCTGTGATGGCCACAAAAGGGAAAAAAAGATTACTCTTCACGCTTGATTATTCTCTTTCTTTGGATTTCTTAAAAAGAATATATGGAATGAGTTTACTACCCCACCTTTTAAGGAGGGTGTATGTGTCTATATGTGTGCATGCACATGTGCGTTCATATGCCTATGCATGTGCAGTCCAGAGTTTGGTGTTAGGTGTCTGACTCAGTTGCTCTCCATTTTATTTTTAGAGACCAGACCAGCTCTCTTACTGAACTTGAGGCTTGCAGATTGAGTCAGACTGACTGGCGAGTCAGCCAGCTAAGGGGTTGTTCTGTCTCTGCCTTCTAGCCTCAGGATTACAGGCCATGATCTCCTATATATGCTTCTAGGGGATCGAACTCATTTCCCCATGCTTGCACAAGCACTGTACTGACTGAGCAAGTTCTAACTTGCTTTTTTTTCTTAATGTTTAAATATTATTGTTGACTGATGATTTATAAGCAAATACTTTTGTATAGTCTCTAGAGATATGTGCCTCCTCTCCCTGCACTGTTCTGCCGATATCAGTCCATTACAAGGACTTTGATGTCAGTCCTAGCCCTATTTTGGGTACTAGTTCTTCTTTTCCCCACAATGAAAAGCCAAATATGGATATTTTTGCAGCCTTTTCTACATTCCAAAAGCCTTGGTTTTTAATTTTACATTCCTAAAACAGTCAATATTGATTAACTGTAGATTATTCTTTCCTTGAACTGATATAGAATAACAGTAAAATTTATTTTCATTAGTCTAGTGCATAATTGTCAGTTTTTGTGAAATCAGCAGAATGTTTTAGAACACATTTCTCTCTATTCTGTAGTCAGCACATTGGGCACCATAAATTCTTCATGGGGAAAGAGTGAAGCTAATTCTATAGTGAGTGGGATACTGAAATAGCTGGGCTCTGATTTGCTTTAGTAACAGAGCTTGTTGTTGTATACTTAAAGTTATACTGCGGCTACTGTAGGAAAAATCAGCCAGGAGGCTTTATTCTTTTGCATTAAGTACTGTCTTCATTACTTTTCTATTGCTGTGATAAGACAACTTTGTCCAAAGGCTTACAGTGACAGAGAGTTAGAGTCCATGACCATCATGGCAAGCAGCATGGCATGCATGGTATGAAGCAGTAGCTGAGAACTCACATATTGATACATAACCAGATACTCAATCACACAATCCAAGAACACATTTACTTCAACAAATCACACTTCCTAATCTTTCCCAAACAGTTCTACTAACTGGAAACCAAGTATTCAAACTATGAGCCTATGGGATCTGTTCTCATTGAAACCACCACCAGTACTTAATTTATTTACTTGAGTCATTCCTAAGATATTTACCATTAAACAGGCAATTGTGACTTAGGTATGATACTAAGGAAGGCTGTTGCTCCTAGGATCAAATCTGTAATTACCTCTACAACTTTATGTGACTACAAGTTTTTGCTGGAAAGTTTTTTTGTACCAGTAGTAACTCTGTCTTACACGTTTGTAATCCTAGCACTTGGGAGATGGAGGAGGAGGAGGAGGAGGAGGCCATCCTTAGCTACATAGCCAGTCTATGTAGCTAAGACCATATCTCAAAAATGAGCTGCTTTTTTGTTTAGTGGGGGGGGGGGAGAGTCTGACTGACTTGAAAATTAGCTTGTGCTCTGTTCTTAGACAACTTATGCATGCAGATATAAGTATCTAGCAAATTACACGTCTAGTATTTGTGGAATATGCTGTTTTCCCTCTCCCATTCTCCATAGGATGATCATAGTTGTTGACTACATATAGTCTTACCTTAGTCATTTGGTAACATAAGTAACTCATTCAGGTCTTTCAGTTCTCTGTAATTTGCTAGAATAAGGTATTTTTATACAGTTGTATGAAAATTATTTTTAGTAGTCACTGAAAGTCTCTTGTTCTTACTGTTATTAACAGATACAACTTTTCTGTAAAATTTAGCACTTCGGTATTTGGAAAGATTGATTATTTATTTATTTTTTTATTTTTTTGAGGCAGGGTTTGTCTGTATCCCTGGCTGTCCTGGAACTCTGTAGATCAGGCTAGCCTTGTTGAACTCAGAGATCTGCCTATTTCTGCCTCCCAAGTGCTGGGATTAAAGCCATGCTCTACCACTACCTGGAAACTTTTTGGTTTTTAAGCAGGTCATAATAGCAAACTTTTGACATGGAGGAATTAAGCTAAATATTTGCAGTAAAATATTTCCTTTTGTTTACTAATGTTGGTGTGCTAAGGAGTATAAAGTTCAGATATTTTCAGATGAATAAAGAAAAAAATTGATGATCTTAATTTGTAATAAACTTTATTAATCACAGCGTATCTAAGTTATAGCCTTTTTAAAAAGTAAATTGCTTACTAAAAATATCTAAATATCACTTTAAAATCTGAATAAACAACTGAGTAAATTACTCAAAACTTGAACTTTTTAATAATTTTAGAGTTAGGATTTGAACCCTATTTTGAGAGTCTTGGAGGTCAATGAGAAGTTAGTGAATCAGACTTTGTCCTAATAATTGTTAGAACTTAGGAAATATCTGTGTTCTTAAGGTTTTTCTTGAAACGTAACTTAGCCTTTCTCTCTGAAATAGTAGCATTAGCAGATATGGAATTTGTGTTCTGGTTTAGTTTATCCTAGGACAAATCATGCTGCTTATAGTTTCTAAGACCAGTTAAAAGAAAATCTAGATTTTAAGATTGAGAGAGGAAAAGAATTATGTGAATATATGATTTAGCAATTGCTTCCCTGTTCTGTAGGCTGAACTTCTCTTAGAATAGACTTCATATAGATTTCTCAAAAGATAGAAAGGGAAAATTATTAATGTTTTAAGTATTGTTTTATTACTTACTTCTTGAATGTGATTGTTATAAACAGATATAGAGATATAGGTAATGAAATCACTTATACTTCAGAAAACATTTTGCTTTTACTTGAGAGAACAATTAAAAAGCTGGACAGTAATAACCTTTGAGTATAATTTCTTCCTCCTTGCTCTATTCAAATCTCTGCCTTCCTGTGTGGAGTATGGCTTGTCTCTGTCCTGATGTGCCCAGACAAAAGTTACATAGTCATATGTTATGGCCCTTGCCTTTTCCATAGTTGGGAGGTGATAAATAAAGTTTAATACCTTGTCAGGAGTACTGTACAGTTCAGAAATAATTTATGGTAAGACTAAATCAAGATAGTCCCCTTTTTAAAGTGTTTTTTTTTTGTTTTGCTTTGTTTTTAAATCTAGTAGTGAGAAACAATGTAATTGGGTTAAGTACCTGTCTAGTGCAAGCACGAGGACCTGAGTTGATCCCCAACATCCATGTAAAAGCTGAGCATGGTATTCAAGTACCTGTAATTCCAGTCATGGGATGTGTGGACAGGACTGTGAAAAGGTAGATTCTTAGAGCTCATTGGTTAGCTAACCTTACTGAATAAATGAGTTCCAGATCTAGTGAGTGAGAGACACTGTCTAAAAAGATAAGGTGGAGGAACTGGAGACATGGCTCAGCAGTTAAGAACGTTGTCTGTTTTTCCAGAGGACCTGGGTTTGATTCTCAGCATCCTCATAGCAGCTCTCTACTGACTAGTTCCAGTGGATCTGATCCAGGCCCTCGCCAGTCTCAGCAGGCATTAGGCATAATGCCTAATAGACCTACATGAAGACAAGATACCCATACACATAAAATAAAATTAAATGATTAAAAAAAAAGGTGGAGCTTGATCGACAACACCTAACATTGACCTCTGGTCTCCACAATCATATATACCTGTACACAAACTCTAACACACAAATTATAATCTTTTTTTTTTTAAAGGCTTATTTTATGTATTCACCATTGCTCTCTTCAGACATACCAGAAGAGGGCATCAGATCCCATTAAAGATGGTTGTGAGCCACCATGTGGTTGCTGGGATTTGAACTCAGGACCTCTGGAAGAGCAGTCAGTGCTCTTAACCACTGAGCCATCTCTCCAGCCCACAAATTATAATCTTTAACTCTTTTTAAAATGCAGTTGAGGCACCCTTTGACTGGTTCTCTTAGATCTTCATAAGGGGGCTCTGTCAAGTCAAAATTATACTCATAGTAGTATAAAGTATAAAAATGTAATTTGCCTTTCCCATTTAGTCCTTTACAGTGGAATTTTCAAGAAGTTACATGATATATTATGATGTCATTACTGACAGTTAATGGAATGTAAGCTTAATTTCTCATGGGGAATATTAATGGATACCATCCCTAGAAACAACAGTTCTTTGGAGTCCTCAGTAATTGAAAAACACATGTGAGGATCTTAAGAACAGAGTGTTTGCAAACCACTATTTTAACCTGGTGTTTATTTTCACTATATATAAAGGAACTATTCTTGTTTGTTCCTTTCTGAGTCACCTTTGATGAATATTGGATATAGACATTATTTTCAATTGCTATTTAGAACTACTAGTCCATGTTGATGGTGTAAGACATACAGAATGAGAGTAGATCTGGTTCAGTTTTAACTGCCATTTATTGTGTAACAGCAAACAAGATATTTGAGTGTCTCATCTTTAGTTTCCACCTATAAAAATGAGGTTTCCTAAGTTCCATACATTGTTATGAGTTGCCAGAATCAAGGATACATGTGAAAATATAGTGTGATTTACAGAAGTTATAACATTTAATGGCTAGGAATACTAAAATGGAGAAGGATACTGGCTATTGTTGATTTGTTCTCTTGTAATTGTTAATTGATACGTACCATGCAAGGTACAGTTTTAAAACAGTAATAGGCACTGAACTCAGGGCCCCCTGAAATCTAAAGCTGAGGGAAGAGAACTGGCCAGGAATGTAAAATTTGAGTCAAAAGAGGTTCTGAAATGTTTTATGGTGGAGGAGGAGAATGTTAATACACGTACACAAAGTTTGATATGAAGTATTTCTAGAGTATATCCTTGTGTCACATACTTTATCAGAAACTACTCATCTAATTCTTAAAACACTTGTACAAGATGGACAATATTGCTGCCTTTTCAAATGAAGAAACTGGGCTTTTCAAAAACTGAAGTAACTTGCCTAAAATGTCTCAAACCTAGTAAGTATTAGAGCCAAAGTCTGAGACCAAGGAAACAGTACTACTTTAAATTGCGTTTTTAAAAAACCCAAAGAACAAAAACCAGAAAGTCATGGGGAAATCAGAAAATCTGAGAGAAAGAACTCAGAGTTCTACAAAGATAGAAATTATGGGCATTAAAATGGATATGGAATGCATCAGTGGAGAGTAGGGACCAGCTATGAGTAGAGAACTATTCTTCATTCAAATGAAGCTGACATGAAATCACTAACCTCAATGAAAGATATCTGAGTTATGTCTACATTTTCTCCTTCTCTTTTGTTCCTTCTTGAATCTTACCCTCTACTTCCCAGATACCTACACTAAGAGAACATTAATGGTAGAGTACATATTATTTTGTTATCACACTAGTCTAACATCTTTTGCCAATACCACCTAAGGTGGGCAAGATCATCAGGCTCTCAAATACACTTTCTTTTGAAAGGAGCAACTGGCCTCTGGTGTGAGTGTGCCTCTGCTCTTATTGGCTGTGTCTCTCTGTTCTCTTTAGTTTTAAATTTTCTCCTTTATATTACAGGATATTTCTACATTCATCTTTCACATATAGTGTTGCGTAGAATAAGTATTTGGAAGTGTTTTTGTTATTTTCATGATACTCTTTGAATTGAGCGTTACACATAATACATGCTATGTTTTTAACCAGTTAAAAATAAAAGGAAGAAATGCTGTCACATATGTGTTTAAAAGTTAAATAAGTTAATAATATAGACAAAGCTCCTAGAACAATGCTTCCCACATAAATGCTGGCTAGATAAGAAGTGGGACAGGCCTAGTTGTTGTGATAATAGTTCTAATGAGTTAGTTGTGTAGGCAGGCCACTTTATTTCTTAGTGCCTTTGCTTCCCTGAGAAAACAAGGAGGTTATCATAGATAATGTTTTAAGGTTTAAACATCTCTCCTGTTTGTTGATTGATAGTGTTCATAGTATTTTTGGTTATCATTTAGTAAGAAAATGTTATTCTTAAAATGTGCTTTCTTACAGTCATGCATTGAGATCTCAGTATATAGGTGTAGAAGAGCATATGTTCTTTATAAATTTGGAACAGACTTTTAAAGGGTGAGGACAGGTACTTCAGAGGTGACATAAACACTTAAAGAATTCTGTTTAGCAGGTAATGTTTATGATATCTTGCAGTTTAGAAAGTGCTAGCATTTTTTTTAAAAAAAAATCTTCATCTCACAGACAAAGAATACACCCTCCCTGACTTTTAAACAAGAGATAGGAGATGAGAAACCTTACTGAAATCATATGCTTCATTACATAAAGGAGTTGAAAGTGCTGTCTGTTTATATTGCCTTACATTCTGTGTTCTTTTCATAATGCTTTACCTCCTTGGCAAGTCCTTCATCCACTTTGCCTGTGTATCTCTGGAAGTAGAATTCTTACTCTGCATTGAAGGACTGTGTCCTTTTAAAAACTAATTGTTAGTTTGCCTTTTACTGGGCTGAACACTCTAGTATAAATTTATCATCCAGGAAAGAACACACAAGCTGATTGAAGTCGAGTAGCTCTAGCCCTCGACATATTTTTATTCTGGGTTTGTAGTAAACCCTTCTCTAAGGATCACAGTGTTTGCAAACAGTTTTACTGCTGCCATGTGATGAAGATGTCACCAGCTGGCATTCAGGGTGTTTTACAGAACAATCTTGAAAAGACATCTTCAAGTAAAAACATATTTTAATGTTACAGAAGATGCTTTCATCCAATATGAGAAAGAGGTTTAGCTTCTTCTGTGGTATCAACTTTTAATTATATACTTTAATATATACTTAATATAATAAAGTAACACACATTTAAAAATCAAACTTGTTTCTTGTCCTTAAACATTAACTGAAGATTTAACTCAATACAGGAAAAGTTTGTGATTATGATAGTTTAGCTCAGAATATTGACAAGGTGAGCAGTTATAAAACCAGAGTGACGGCCTGAATTCAGTCTCCCTAAATGCACATAGCAATGCTAGGAATGGTGGGTACTTGTGATCTCAGTGCTGGGGAAGGCGGGACAGGAGGATCTTGGGGCTGTTTAGCCAGTGAAGCATACTCGGTAATTTCAAGGCCATAGGTGATCCTCTGAAAGGAAGTGGATAACCTCACTGAGGATGACACCAAGGATGCTTTGGCGTCCACACATGTCCACACATATGCACAGAACACACAAGTAAGTGTACACACACAGAGAAACATGTCATATACCGTCTAGTAGTTCTACTTGGCCTAAAAGTAACTATTCTCCTGATTTCTGATTTTTTTAACACTTCTTGTCCTATTTTTTAACTTTATAATTTG
The DNA here is from genome assembly GCF_004785775.1 of Grammomys surdaster. Lineage (NCBI taxonomy): Eukaryota > Metazoa > Chordata > Mammalia > Rodentia > Muridae > Grammomys > Grammomys surdaster. The sequence goes on along the minus strand of NW_021604568.1, from coordinate 18,690,764 downwards.
AATCATATTATTGTACTTATTTATTTTTTTGGTGTAGCTTTTTGAGTAAATGTTTATGCATATGGCTGTAATTTGTTCATTTTATTTTCTGTAGACTATTCCACTCTACAAGCATGCCTCAGTGGAAGAATGATGAGCAATTGCTTAGTGTTGTTATGAATGGTTTTATACACATCTTTTCATGATGTACATTTCTATTAGATACTACTTGGGCTAGGATTGTTAAGTCATAGACTGTATGTCTGTTTAGAATTAGTAGAGATTTTCTGATTAAGTCTTTGCAGTAGTTTTACATACTCTAGCATTTGGTCTTATCTCTCTTCATTCTAGTTAATGCATAAAAATTAAAAATCAAACAAAAGGATTTAATTAGGTGCTGAGAATTTAACCCACGATTTACTTTTACCATTGAGCCACAGCATAAACAGAAAGGTTTTATAAAAATGACTTGGCTGCCCTAAGTCTCACAGTGTAGGAATGACCATTTGTAACAGTTTCTCTTTTTAGCAGCTTCTAAGGTTCAGGCAATAGGTTCTAAAGTTAGACTTCTAGATCTTGGCTCTACCACTTTCTAGCTGTGTGTATTTCCCTTGAGCAAGTTATTTAACTGATCTGTGTCTCAATTTCCTCATCTATACAATGAGTACTAACTATATACCTATCTACCTCATAGAGTTACTATAGAAAGTAAGTTATAATAGAAGGTAAGCATTAGCTGTATGCTTAATTATGGTGTTGCTTCCATCCATGTTGCTGAGTAATGTAACAGCTATTTTTGATATCGACTATAATGTTGTCTACTGTTTAACTTTATAAGATAGATGACTTAACTAATACCCTTTCTTACCATCGCCTTGCCTTTTCCAATATATTATATCACTGCTTTAAGTTGTTGACATCTATAGTCTGTTCACTGTAAGAGCAGTTTGGGTTTTTATTATTATTGTTATTTTCATTTTCATGCTGTGTGGATCATATTTTCATGTTTGCTTGAATTTTTGTAATTTTTTTGGGGGGGTAGAAACAAATTTCAGTTTAATACATTATAGTAATTCTTGGATAATGGTTTTTTCCTACCCCAGTGCTTGTAATTGCTTTGTTTGTTTCTGAGGATTTTTTTCTTTTTTTTTTATTGGATATTTTATTTATTTATATTTCAGATGCCATCCCCTTTCCACATTTCCCCTCCCTAGAAACCACCTCTCTCATCCCCCCTCCTCCTTTTTGCTTTTATACCATTTTAATTACATTGAGTATCACAGAACCTTGGTCTTCTGAAAAAAGCTTTGCAAGTACTGGAAGTGAGTCAGGCTTTAAGGAGAAGCAAGAGGGTAGTAGGCTTGATTATTGCTGGTATAACAGCTTTAGTTACATTAATTGCTAGCACCACTGCTTCTGCAATTGCTTTGACACAAGAAGTTAAGACAGTTACTTTTCTATATATATATATATACATATATACATATATATATATATATATATATATATATATATATATATAGTTGTTGTTGTTGTTTGGTTTGGTTTGGTTTTGTTTTTCGAGACAGGATTTTTCTGTGTGTAGCCCTGGCTGTCCTGGAACTTACTCTGTAGACCAGGCTAGCCTCGAACTCTCAAACTCAGAGATCCGCCTGCCTCTGCCTCCCAAGTGCTGGGATTAAAGGCGTGCGCCACCACCGCCCGGCAACAGTTACTTTTCTTAATCATTTAGCAAAAAGTGTTACTAATGTGTTGAATATACAAGAGGATTTAGATAGGCATTTGGAACAACAGATTGAGACAGGATTTCTTAAATTTCATACAAGCTTGGTTTTGATTTACCCTCTCCCAGCTCCCCATCCTCCACCTCTTAAACAAACACTTTCTCTCTCAATTCTTGTCCTTCTACTGTATCATCACGTGAGATCATTGAAACAGGGTCTTACCCTGTAGTCAAGACTAACCTTCAACTTAAGATTTGTGCTACGTTTATAGGTGTGTACCAGAATGCCAAGCTGCTTGCTTGATTTCTAGTTACTTATCTAGATTATTCTAGTACAACATGTATCTCTTTTCAGTGTTAATTTCTGAGTTTGAATCTATTTTTTCTGATACTGCCGTGAAGTATACCTTGTTCTATAAACTGATCAATTAAAATGTGGCTCCTTCAGCAGTAGTTTCTTTGGTCAGTGGTTGATATTTGTTTGATCCTAGAAGAGATGCTCCCAGCCTTTTTATAGTCTGGTTCTCCTGTGGAAGCTCAGTAGCCAAAGGTCTTAAGGTGTGTTTCTTTCTTCCTTTCTTTTTTTTTTTTCTTTTTGTTTTTGGTTTTTCGAGACAGGGTTTCTCTGTGTAGCCCTGGCTGTCCTGGAACTCACTCTGTAGACCAGGCTGGCCTCAGACTCAGAAATCCTTCTGCCTCTGCCTCCTAAGTGCTGGGATTAAAGGCATGCACCACCACTGCCCAGCTCTTAAGGTGTATTTCTTAAATGCATATATCTTCAATGAGTCTCGGTAGTCTGTTGTGCACCAAGTTGGCTTTATTAGGAAGATATTTGGAGGTTGTTTTGATCTGCTCTGTCTTCCTGTCAGCAGGGTATCTGTGCCAAGGTTCTGAAAGTCATGGTGGGAAGGAAACAGCTAGGTTTCTCTTGGGTGAAAGTCCAGTTCTATGAACAGAGAGCCCTGTGGTGTCAGGGACAGGTTGATAGGCTTTAGCTGTTCTCTGTATGGAACCATAACTCTGTGGGCAGGGAACAGGCAATCAGGGCCTCTCAGTACTGTCTTCTCAGGGTAGACTCCCCAATCTGCAATTCACGTTTAGACCAAAGAACAGTCGTAATCTTTTACTGTGCTGTTAAAACGTAGTGTAGCCCTGTAACAGGTAGCTGGAGATTGGTGAAAAGTACTGCTCAGTCTTTCCATCTAGATACAAAGCCCTCCACCTGGAGCTACAGCAGTCTAGATGGGTCTGTCTCCCTGAGCTCGTGGAGAGAAAGGGAGCCATCTTGATCAGACTTGGCTTTCTTACTAAGTTTTATAGGATCATTTAAAGGACTTTGTTTTAATTTTCTTTTAAATTTTTTTTCAGAGTTTACTGGGGAGCAGGTAAATGATCTCCTTACACTGTTCCTTAATTCTAGTCTTCCTAAGGTTAGTGTTTAAGTTTTCTATAGTAGGAAATGCACATAGCTCACTAAAGAAGGCGAGTTTTCTGTAAGCCTGAGTGGGAAAACAATCGCTTTTGAGTTGATAGGAGAGGGGAGGAGGGCAGGAGGTGGGAGGAGGAGGACAGGGGGTGGGAGGAGGAGGACAGGAGGTGGGAGGATGGGAAGGTAAAGGCAGAGTAGAAGCAGCGTGTTTTGCTGCTGTTGGGCTTCCTCGTGGATAAGGAAATGCTTGGTCTTAAACAATTTTGGGGTGTAAACATGTAGATTCTTTTGACTGGCTTGTGAATGACAGCTTTATTGTTTAATGTATTCATCTTAAATAAGATACATACTTTTTTTAGTTTTAATGTATTTTATGTATAAACATTGTTAGCAAAACACTGTAGGCATTGATAAATTCAGGTTAGACTATATATCATACACTGTAATTGGTGCTCCTTTGAGACTTGTGACATGTTTTAACAAGAATTGATTGTTTAGAGCAGCTATGATTTAGCTAAATAACTTAAGAGTATTAATGCTGAAGTTTCTAGAGAATATAGTGATATTTGTAATGTTTAAGTTAATAGATTATAGATTCTTCTGAAACTTAAGGCTTGTATTTTCTTTTCTTTTCTTTCTTTCTTTTTTTTTTTTTTTTGGTTTTTCGAGACAGGGTTTCTCTGTGTAGTCCTGGCTGTCCTGGAACTCACTCTGTAGACCAGGCTGGCCTCGAACTCAGAAATCCGCCTGCCTCTGCCTCCCAAGTGCTGGGATTAAAGGCGTGTGCCACTACCGCCCAGCAAGGCTTGTATTTTCAAAGCTCTCAGATACAATATTCTATCAATATATAGTTTCTGATCTTTTTTAATCTCCAAAAATTTGGAATATATTTGAGTTAAATGGCTTCAGAAGCAAATTAGTGTAATCTTGTGGCAGATCTGGGGGACTTTTCTGCTTTCTGTATTAGTTTAAAACCAGAAGAAAACAATAAGCATTGTCTGTTCCTACTTCTCCTTTGTGTAGGAGATTTTCCTTTATTCATGGTTATTGTGAAAAAAGACTTTCCCTCCTGTATCAGCATCCTTCAAAATAAATCATAGTACACTACTGTTACCTTCCACATGTTTAATTTTTAGTGTTTGACTTTATAAATCAGCTCAACAGTACTGAAGTACTGGATGTGAGAAACCCTGGCTGATTTGTGAAAGTCACAGGTTTTGTGAGATGAAGACATACTGGAGACTGTAAGGGCTTCAGTGGCCAGTGTTTTAAATGACTACCAGATAAAGAGGAAAAAAGCCAGCGTGTTTAGTTTGCTATGATCTGAGATCTAAGCCAAGTAGAAAAAAGAAGCATGGGAACTCCTCTCTTAAGGAGCCAGGAAAGAACCAAAGGTCTGAAGTCATATGCACGCTACCTTCAGGAGCATGCAGTGACTTCCTAGACAGAAAGGCTTGCTATATTAAGAGAATGTATGATTAAAAACATGAACTGTGATGGCCTTTGTGTGTGAAACTGAGAATCTCAGTCTCCTTAAATCTTTCTTAGAATCAACAATATGTTACCTAGGCTGGTTTTAAACTGCTGTGTTCAAATGATCAAGAGGCCTTAACCTCTTTAGTAGCTGGGATTACGGATTTGTGTCACCACACTCAAATATTTCTTGTTTTGTCATTTTAAACCATAAACTTTTCTGCACAGGCAAATGTCATGGCTCATGTAGATTGAGAATCATAGAGCTTCAGAGCCCAGGTTCTCTCTTATTGTTTGTCGTTTTCTTTAATGGAGGAGCAACATTTGTGATTGAGTTAAAGTTTTGGTCTTTATAAACTCCTACAATTTATAACTCAACATAGGCATCTCCATAAGAAAAGGACTATTTTAATAATAATCACACAGTGTTCCAATAAGTCATAGGTAGCTGAGCTGTTACATAGTTTGGGCAGTGATGAAGTCAGTATAGCTTGAATTCTGGTTGGACCATGGCTGTGTAAAGTTGAATCAGACCTTCAGTAACCTTTGTAAACTTCACTGTCTGGAGAAGGGGGAGTGCACAGCAGCACCCAATCTGGAGTGTGAGTATTAAGAAAACTCATATAAAGCAATTCCCATTGCTAACAATATCTTTAGTAGTTATCTTTTCTACTGTTTATGTATTATCATTATTATGTACTAATCATTGTCATCTTGTGTCCACTGACAGTGCATTCTAAATTTTGATCAGGTACTATAGGAGATGCTTCTCATCTGGTCCAAAGAATCTGTCTCCATCCAAACTTTAGGGCCTCCTGGATCCTCTGGGTTTTCCTTTTCTGTATTCTAAGTGTCCTGGGCTTGTCAATAAAAGTGTCCAGAGAAGGCACCATTACCTTCCAGTTGTGCTATGCTTTGGTTTTGTAGAGCAAACACACTATTAAATGTTTTGAGTCTTTTGTTAAATAGGTAGGTATTCAGTTTGCTCTAAACTGATTATTATTCAGAAATTTAGACTTATCTTTACTTTTATCAGGTTTAAGCCGTTTTTTCCATACCAAGCCTTGCAAGGATTTGAAGAAGATGAAGAACTTATCCATATTCAACAATGGGCACTTACAGAAGGCCGGCTTAAAGTTACATTGTTAGAATGTAGCAGGTATGTTCTTTGTTTTCTCTTTACTTTATGTGGTTAAGAAAGTATGATGGAAATATATTAAGGACTGTTTATGTTTATTCTGCTTTAATTTTAGTTTATGTTGCATTATTTTTACCTATAAATACTTTATATATAAATTTAATGCAAATAGTCATTTCCAGTTTGCAAAAATAAATCATATTTAGAAAGTCACTTGGAAGCAATTATTTTTGCAATAATTCCCAATTTTTTAGATGAATAGTGCTATGCTGACATTTTTGCCTATTGGAGAGCATTCCTAGCATAGTAGTTTTATGAGTTATGATTATTAAAAATGCTCACTAAGTGACTAAATCAGACTATGAACACTGCATTTGGAAGTAGTCATCCCTAGGCTCAGTAAATTACCACTATATTTCAAGCTGTGTTTATTTCTTGCCTAAATTAACAGGCAGAATGACCTTTAAAATGCAATTTAGTCGTCACTCTCCTACTTAAAGCTCAGTGGCTTCCCTTTTGCTCCTAGGATGGCATCCAGATCTTCCCCTGACCTATGAGTGTCTTTTTATCCAGCTTCTTTTTCCCTGCCTTCTGTTCAGTCCTTAATTCATAGAGTGTTGGTTACACAGGCCTTCCTAAGAGAATGTTTGACAAGATATCCTCCGAAAAGCCATGTAGCAGATACGGGCATGGTGATTTCCCCTATTATCTACCATGTCTCCCCAACTCTGTGTACTGCAGAGCCAGTCACAGGCAATGCATAAATGAACTGGCTTGGCTTTGGCCTGGAACCTGGTCACTTTCAGTTAGGTTTTATGTGTAATGAAGTGGTATTTCGATTTTCTTTTTAACCACTTAAAAATGTAAAATTGTTGATAGCCCACATAAAACAGGCAATTGCCTAGATTTGGACCACAGCCTGCCACTTTTCTGCCTAAATATCTTAAAGGACAAGCTCCATCTGCCTTCTTGGCCCATACTGCCTCATGCTTTTGAAACCAGCCTGTCCTAGTACTCACGCTACCTCCTTAATACCTGCTTTGCCTTCTAAATACAGTAGTACCCTGTCCTTAGACTACATTTCTCCATGACAGTTGATTATACTACTGACTACTTGTAACTTCTCATTTTCATTCCTAACTCATGATACAGATAAGTACTTGAGTAGTAGGGTTGTTAATACATTTGAGTCTTTGCCAATAGATAATTATGAGTATATTGATTTTTCTAATTCATTTTCTTAAGTCTTGTGATAACTAACGGTTATGCTTCGTTCTGTCAGAAAGTCTTGACAAGAGTCTTATTGAAAAAAAAAAAGGAGACCAAATATGCTGTTATATCATAAAAGGAACCCCATCGTGTATAATAAAACAGAAACAATAGGTATGAGGCTAGGTCTTTAGACAGAGAGTGACCCCAGAAGGGTAAAAAGAGAAAAACAATCAAAGTGCCCTTTAGAAGGCTCAGAAAACTAGAATTTTATATTTTGGAAATAATATAAAGGTCTAACACCTTTCAAGATAGTATGAAAAAGTTTGTAATGAATAGAATATTCAACAGTTTTAAAAGAATAAAAGACAATTTAAAGTGTCTGTAGACCACTTGTACATAGGTAAAGTTCTTCTGAATTGGCTTGCTGTGATAAGCTGAAGTTTGCTAGAGTTGTAGTACACACATACACACACATACATACACACTCATTCTTTTTTTGAATGATACTTTAAAAACATGTCTACATTAATGTCTTGTGAATAATTTACTGTTATAGTTTTAGCTTAATATTTTTATAAATGTTACTAAGCTTTTAAAAATCTGACCTTGCATCAAGTTGAAAAACAAAACAAAAATTAGGACTGAAGAGATGGCTCTGGAGTTGAGACTTTGTACTTTTCCAGTGCTCCTGAGATGTGTTTCCAGCACTCGTACCAGGCAACTCAAAACTGCCTATATAGTTTTTTTCTTTTTTTTTTTTAAACTGTTCATTTTGAAATAATGAAAAAGTTGTGTGTCAATAGTTCTTAAACATTTTTTACTGTTTATTTTGAAGTAATTTCAGATTTAAAAGCATGCATAAAGGTTTTTTAAACCAAACTAATGTTAAAAGATTTTGAGTGTATTTTCCCAATGAAATAAATGACTTTATATGTTATATATGTTTTTTATGTGTATGAGTGTTTTGCTTGCAGTTTGTGTGTGCACCATGTGTGTATCTGGTGCCTGCAGAAGTCAGAAGAGAGCATCTAATCTCTGTGGAACCAGAGTCACAGATGGTTGTAGAACTCAGTGTAGTTATAGTAAGAAGATAAATAACTCAAAAACAACTCTGTAGAGATCAGTTTTTTCATACCAAACAAAACTTAGTGAATTTCTTAGTTTACACTTATTTTTTAAATTTATTTTTTAACTGACAAAATGTGTTTCTCTTCTATAGCATGCTTTAAAATATGCATATAAAGTTACAAAATCTAGGTAGTCATGATTTTCCTAAGGTTCATATATCTGCTGATGAATTATACATGTTGATTAGAAAATGATTTTGGCTCTAATTCTAAGAGGGGTTTATCATATTGTTATGTGAAAGACTCGGGTGTTGTATATATATTGAGGGGTTGATTTTATCAACCAGAGACACTTTGAAAAACAAGAACATGGCCAGTAAAGTGGGGGTCATAAAGTTTTGTTAATTGGGTCCCGTGCTCCAAAGCAATACATTTAGGGTAGTCTGTGCTCTCACTGTAGGTGGGTGATACTGATGTAGGTCACATCTTCACTGAATCAGATTATTCTGTTCTAACCCTGTATTTTCTCAGCAGCTTTTAGGGTGTTGTTTTGTTTTATAGGGATCTAAAAATACATTTTTAGTTCTTGTTTTGTTTGTTTTCAGTGTTAGGTATAATACACAGAAATCCACAGGCATTGACATGCTTAACCCCAAGTCACCTCCCTTTCCCCCATTTATTTCTTGCGATTGTAGCCTCTGACTTCTAGTTTCCCCAACAGTTACAGTTCCTTACTGTCTATATCACTTACCTTTCTTGTGGCTGTGGTAGGATGCCTAGCAGAAGCAACTTAGGGAAAGATGGATACATTTTGGTTCACAGTTTGAGAGTACACTCCATTACAGTGAGGAAGTGGGCGTGTGAAGTTACTAATCACATTGCATCGACAGGAGGAACATGCAGAGAGAGGAACAAAACTGCTCAGCTCCTTTTCTTCTTGTCCAGGACCCTGACCTATTGATTGGTGCTGCCCATGTTTAGAGTGGGTTTTCCCTTATCAGTTAACCTAAACTAGGAACTCCTGCATAGGGGTAGCCAGAGGTTTGTTTCCATGTTGATTCTAAATCCTGTCAAATCTAACAATCAAGATTAATAATCACAAATCTACTTGTCAGCTTGCCATTCAAGCACAACACTTTTAAGCTATAATCTTCCACTTCTGAACTACATAGGTTCCTAGTTATCTGTGCAGATATATTCAGTCCAATTTCAAAAGTCCCACTAGTCTTTAACACTTGGAACACTGTTTAGATGTCCAAAATCAAATTCTCTTCTGAGTGATTGCTAAGCAAGCAAAAAGATCTGAATTTTAATCCTCAGCAACCATGTAAAAGCTGGGCATAGCTTCATGAACCTAAAACCCAGCATCGCAGGGTGGAGACAGGCAGATCCTGAAAGTTTGCTGGGTCCTTAGCTGAGCTTCAGGTTCAATGAGAAACTCTGTTTTTTCTGAGAGGGAGGGGAGGAGGGAGGGAGGGAGGGGAGGAGGGGGAGGGGGGAGGGAGGGGGGAGGGAGAGAGAACAATAGAGGACACATCCATATCATCCTCCAGCCTTCACATGCGTGCTCACATGTGTGCAGCACACACACAAAAAAGGGAGAATATATGAAAAACCCACACAGATTCACCAAATCTCACGTGCTAAACATGCTGGGTATTTCTTGCTTTGGTCAGATCATCCCTTATTCTGTCTGGACTCCAAAGGGCTTGGGTAGCTCCATTCTTTGATTTCTGCTACGTTTACACATATAGTTTCTCTTTTGGACCATCTCTACTCCTTGCCTGCAGCTTTTCTCATCAGATGACATATGGCTCTGGCATTTCCAGTGTTCTGGAGTGTACAATTTAGGCTTCCCCTGCATACCTTCAGGCAGCATCCTCTTGGCAGATATTCTAACTGCCACACATTGTCGTCTGGCTTTGGCAAGTCACCATGGTGCAAGTTTTATACCTCCCCACCCCTCACTCCCTTAATTTTGCAACTTTCATGTGGATCTGGGGAAACAGTTCCTTAAGCAGAGAACCCTTTTAGCTGTATATCCCCATAAACTCTTCACATTAACTTATATTGACAGAACCTTTGATGGGTGGACACTTTTCCTCTTGTCCCAGTTCAGAGTAATGTTTCTCTTTAATAGTGCTAGTAATAGCTAGTTACAGCTGGTTTTAAACCTCCCTTGTCTATAATTTTAAGTTTACTCAACTGTATTCTTTACTAAATTGCCTGTTTTTTATAATGTTCTGTTCCACTTTTCTCGTTTTTCAATGTAAACTTGGATGAGAGCAGAAAGCAATAACCATGACACAATTTGAATGTTCTTCTGTCTTTACATCTCTTCTGCCAAACAAAATAGTCCATTACTTTTTAGTTCAGGTTCTCAGAATGCAACCTCACTCTTTACCAGACTCTAAGATGCGTGGCCTTCAGTCTGGCTGCTTATAACGTCCTTGTTCCCTTCTGAAACCTTATGATCTGGACCTCTATGTCTACATTTTCCTCAGTATTCTGGTCTTCCAGATTCCTATGAGAATGGCCCATTTAACTCTGCTTATTGAATTCTAAGGCTTTTCTAACCCAGTGTTTCAAACTCCTCCACACTTCACCTTTAAACCAGTTACAAAGGCCTGTGACCCGCAGCCAAGTTTATCACAGCAACAGCTCCACTTCTTGGTACCAGTTTTCTGAATTAGTTTTCCTGTTGCTCTGATAGAATACCTGATAGAAGCAACTTGACTCACAGTTTGAGGATACAGTGCATCATGGTATAGTGCCCATATGTAAATGTAACACATAAATATGAAGAACTTACAATCATGGATCCTCTGGCATGTCCAGTTCTAGTCTGTCCTCATGAAATTGTTCCTTTCCTTGGCTCTTCCCCCATTTTATACTGCATGACTCTCAACAGCATCAGCACTTTGATTCATTTGTTTAGTCTGTTACTAGATCTCATGTGTTGCAGGCTTGCTTTATTATTATATAAATACAAAAACATACTACAAAGAGTCTAGAGTCATTTG
>NW_021604568.1:18656500-18679710 GCF_004785775.1 Grammomys surdaster | reverse complement strand
TATTATATAAATACAAAAACATACTACAAAGAGTCTAGAGTCATTTGCAATTCTGGCACTACCCAAGCTTGAAGGTATGTTGTAAATGTTGTGTTTATCAGTTCTCTCTGCTGGCTTTTGCACTATCTCCTTGTATATTCTTAAAACTTCAGATTGCTTCTGCTTACTCTGTGCCACTATTTTTCTTCAGCCATAGTCCTGAACTAGGGTCAGGTTGGATAGTGCCTGTTTTAGTCAGGATTCTCTAGAGCCACAGAACTTATGCAATGTCTCTTTATATTAAGAAAAATTATTGGTATATATAACTTAGAGTCTACAGTCCAACTAGCCCAACAATGGTCACCTGTGAATGGAAAGTTCAAGAATCTAGTAGTTGCTCAGTCCCATGAGGCTAGGTGTTTTAGCTGGTCTTCTGTATAAGCTGGAATCCTGAAAAGGTAGGTTCTAACAGATGTGCTGGCAGGTAAGTGCAATCAGGTGAAGAAGAATGAACCCTTCATTTTTCCGTTGTCCTATTCTAGACCTCCAGCAGAAGGTATGGCCCAGTTTAAAGGTGTGTGTACCACCATGCCTGGATTTGGAACTTGTTATGTCCCAGGCTAGCCTTGAATTTAGAAATTTGCTTGTCTCAGTCTCCTGGGATTAAAGGTGTGTACCACCTAGTCTGAGCCTAAGCTTTTCATGGCCACTCTGCCTCAAGATCTGGATCAGAAGCATGTGTTATCCCATGCCAAGATCCAGGTCAAAAGCCTGTGTTTTCCAGTCTCAGGATTTGGATCACAGGTGTTGTATCCATTTCTGGACTGTAGTTCATTCCACTTGTAGTCAAGTTAACAACCAAGAATAGCCATCACAGTACCCATAGACTTGAAAAACAAAACAAACAAACAAAAAAACCTAGTAATTTTTAAAGATTAATTATGTAGGCTTGATTATCCTTGTCTGTAAGCATGTTCTCACATTCTTTGTACCTAGTTTTAACCACTGCAGTGTTAGAGTCTCAGCGCTCTCACTTAAAGTGCTCATTGGCTTTGCTGTAGCTGTTGATGTGTTTGCTTTTGTTTCCTGGTTGCATTTTGTGGTTTATGGGGAGATTAGAATCAAGCCATGCTGCCACTCTTAGTCAGCTTCCTAGAACCAGTAGTTGCCTGATTTTGCTTTTTATTAATTATGTGAGTAAAGTCTTTTAAAACTGTATTACCTGGTTTTTGTTTCACATATTACAGGAAACAGTTTTTAAGATAAAAATTTAAAGAAATGTGTGCTTTCTTTTTTTCATTTTTTGCAAGTTTTTTTTATAAAATAAGTAAATGTGTACATAAATTTGAGCCTATTTTATCTTCAAAAATATATAAAGGAGAAAGGAGAAACAATTTATTCTTTGGATAGTGTCTTAGGGTTTCCATTACTATGAAGAGACCCCATGACCAAGAAAGGCAACACTTACAAAAGACAACATTTAAATTGGGGCTGGCTTACAGTTTTAGAGGTTGAGTCCATTATCGTCATGGTGGGAAGCATGGCATCATGCAGGCAGACATGGTGCTGGAGGAGCCAAGAGTTCTATGTCTTAATCCAAAGGTACCCAGGAGTAGACTTGTCTTCAGCAGGCAGCTAGGAGGAGGGTCTTGATCACAGTTGAGCATATATATGAGACCTCAAGGCCCTGTCTTCACAGATACACACTTCCTATAACAAGGCTACACCTCCTAGTAGTGCTACTTCTCATGGGCCAAATACTATCAAACCACCACAAATAATATTATGTATATATTTATGGTAAAATGTTTATTTAGTTCCTCATGGAAGTCTACTCATATAGAATTTCAAAGTCCATTTACAAGAGGTGTTGGTTTAAGTGTTAAAATTCTATTTTGTGTTTATGACTCTTCCAAGACTATTAAATGGAAAAAAAAAACAGCACCTCTTATGGTTGAATTTTTTTATGAATGTTAAATGCTTATGTACTGTCTTTTAATATTTTAATGATTTTTATTTGACATTTATTTAGTTCTATACTTTTAAATTAGTCTTTTCTCTACATCAGATAAAGATCATTTTATATTTTATTGAAATTTATCTTGTCTCAATACTAATGGAACATATCTTTTCAATACTTGACACATCTTATGATCTTGTCTCAGAAAAGCTTATTGTTATAATTACCCATTATTTGTTTTCTTTAAAACATCTTTATTGGGATATAATCCACATCACATGCAATTTATCATTCAGAGTATACAGTTCAGACCCGTAGTATATTTTACATCCATCATTATAACTTCACTTGGTATGCTTTTTTAAATTATTAATTATTTTATTTATTTACATCCCAAATGTTGCTCCTCCTCCCAGTCTCCCCTTGAAGAGTTCTTCCCCCCCTTCTTCTCCCCTTCGCTTGAGAGCCCCCCCCCAACCTCCCTTCTTGAGGCATCAAGTCTATAGGATTAGGCCCATCCTCTTCCACTGAGGCCAGACAAGTCAGTCCTCTGCTACATATGTGCCAGGGGCCATGGACCAGCTCATGTCTGCTCTTTGGTTGGTGGCTTCATCCCTGGGAGCTCCCAGGGGTCCAGGTTAGTTGATATTGTTGGTCTTCCAATGGGATTGTCATCCCTTTCAGTTCTGTCTCAGTCAGCTCTGGAACTCTGAGGACAGCCATGCTAGGCTCCTGTCTGTACACACACTATGGCATTAGTAATAGTGTCAGGGATTAGTGCCCACCTATGGGATGGATCCCAAGTCAGGTCCATCTCTAGTTGGCCATTCGTTCAATCTCAGCTCCATTTTTGTCCCTGCATTTCTTTTAGACAGGAACAATTTTGGATGGAAAGTTTTGTAGGTGGATTGGTGTCCCCATCCCTCCACTTTGGGTCCCGTCTGACTACTGGAGGTGGTCTCTTCAAGTTCCATCTCCCAACTGTTGGGCATTTCAGCTAAGGCCACCCACATTGAGTCCTGGGAGCCTCCCCCATCCCAGGTCTCTCGGACTTTCTAGAGGTTCTCCCACGCCCCCACCCCTGGAAGCTGCATATTTTTGTTCATTCTCCCATAACCTCATGCCCTTATGCAGTCCATCTTTATTCTCCTCTAGTTTTACTCTTTCCTAACTCCAAGTAACCACTTGTCAGAAAACAGAAGTATGCCAAATGTAGTTACAGATCCGTTTAGGTTTAATTTGAAATTCATTAACCCCGTTCTATATGAGCATGTCCACCTGACATTAGCTGAACAGTGGGTTTTGTAAGATTGAAACAAACAACAATACTGAAAAAAAGCTGATGAGTTAATATCAGGTTACATTCTTTTTAAGTTTCTTTTTCAGTGTGTGTATGCATGTAGGTTTGTAGGTGAAGGAGGGAGGAGGGAGAGAGAGGAAAGAGGAAGGAGGGAAGGAGAGGAGAGGAGACAAAAGAATTGGTACTTCATAGAGACCCAAAGAGAGTGATAGGGCCCCTGGAGCTGGAGTTACTTGATGTGGGTGCTGGAAAATGAACTTGGGTCCTCTGGAAGAGCAGCGAGTACTGTTAACCCCTGAACCATTTCTCCAGCTCCAGGTTACTCTTCTGTAAAGGTTAAAGTCTTATTATAAGAGATAGGTTGAAATCTCTTTTCAGGATAGATTGATCTGTTTGGGGCATTTATTTCCTTCCTTAAAGTTTCAAATTGATTATGTGACATTGCGTAAAGGCAGGGAGGTAGGGTAGATTCTGGGTGTCTTCCTCTATTACTCCAACTTATTTAACCTGGAGCTCATCAGTTCTCCTAGAGCCAGTGAGCCCCAAGGCTCCACCTGTCTGTCTTCCCTTCTCCCACCCCAGCACTGGGTGATATAGGCACATGCCTCCATCCCTGACTTTTTATGTGAGTGATGGGAATCTAAACTCAAATTCTCTGTGTTCGTGTAGTAAGCAACTTACCATGGTCTGTCTATCTAGCCTGGATGATGTGGATTCAACAGGAGTGACTCCATTTTGGTTTAATAGTCTGTTCTTTTGGGGTCCAGTAAAGGAACTCAGTTCAAAACAGTAGCCCCCTATAATGATTCTGCTTTTTGTCTATAAATTTACTTATTCTAAAAATTGAATGTGAGTGGAGTTATGTGTTCATTTGTAACTGGCTCTTTTGACTCAGCAACCATTCATATTTCACTCATATTGCAGAATGTTCTAGTAAGTACTTCATTTTGTTGTCAAATAATACTCCTCTGGAGCAGAATTGCTAAGACATACTTTATATTGTAACTTTTTAAGCAACTGTCAAACTATTCTCCAAAGTGACTATACCATTTTACGACTTAATAGTAATGCATGAAAACTCCAATTTCTCCGTAGCCCTTAAAAGGTTCTTTGTAAAAAATTATAGACAGTCTAGTGAGTGAGCTTGAAGTGGTTTGGGTTTGTATTAGTCTCAGGTTAGTAACAAGTGCAACCATGTGCATGTGGTGCCCATTGAAGTCAGAGAGGCCTTGATCCTTTGCAATTGGAGTTGACAAGTAGTTTTAAGCCTCTGAGTGAGTGTTAGGAATGAAACCCAGGCCGGGCGGTGGTTGCGCACGCCTTTAATCCCAGCATTTGGGAGACAGAGGCAGAGGGATTTCTGAGTTCGAGGCCAGCCTGGTCTACAGAGTGAGTTCCAGGACAGCCCGAGCTACAAGAGAAACCCTGTCTCGAAAAACCAAAAAAAAAAAAAAAAAAAAAAAAAAAGAAATGAAACCCAGGTCTTCTGCAAGAGCAGTAAATGGTCTTAATTCCTGATCCATCTCTCCAGCCACTTTTACCTATTTAAAAATTGTGTTATTTTATGTTTTATTGTTATATTGTAACTTTTTCTTCCTCCTAAATACGTGGTTTTTATCAAATACATTTGAAAGTATTTTCTTTTATTCTGAGAAATGTTTCATGTGATGGTACCCTTTAAAATACAAAAATAATTAATACTTTTGGGGTTTTTGTTTGTTTTATCTCTGTGCTAGGACCTATCTCAGGACCTGTACCAGTTAGACAAGTGCTCTACCACTGAGCTAGAGGCCAGCTTTTTGTGGGTCTAATTTTATAAGTAATTTTTCTTTTGGTACTTAATCATAATAAGGTATAATTTAGTCTAGGACAAGATTTAATTTTTTTATTTTGAGTTTTGTAGGGTTTTTTCATATATCTCACATTTAATAATATGACTGTTTTGAGTCAATTTTTTTTGTTATACATTGTGTTATTTTTAAAACATTTTGAAGTCATATGAAAAATGTAGAATGATTTCTAGAAGATTTTCTAAGAGCTCTGCTTTCTGGTTTTTGACTCCTGATCTGATCTTCAGCATACTTGCCTGGAGTCTAGGTCTCCAGCTGATAACAGAGTTTTCTCTGCTTGTTGGGGAAGTCTGAGGCAGTTCAGTCTCTGAGCAGATGAGGGCAGTAGCGCTTTAGTGAATGAGAATTCATACTATTCTAAAAACAGCATTTTAAAGTTATAGATTTTGTTAATGTGTTTAACCTGTCTTATTTTTGGTGATAGGTTATTAGGCACTAAGTTTAAAGTCTTTTTAAACATTCTTTAATATTTAGATTTAGGAGCTTTCTTTCTCTACCCTCATAAATGATGAGGATCATAGTTACCAGTTTATGATTACCACTCATAAGATGTGACTATGATCTGGAGATCAGTGTCTCCAAACTTAGGACATAATTTTCTCAAATTTTCATGGTGCATTTTTCCATTTCTCTTTTATCATTTCATTGCTACTTGTGCTCTTTGAATAGTGATAAAGTAACACCTAATATGCTGGTAAATGCTAAAACTATTATCTAGCTTATTCTAGAGACAAAGTGGCAGGTTTCAGTCTCACTATGGGGATGGACAATATAGAAGTTAGACACATGGATAATACCCTTTCTTTTCTTTAATAATAAGAATTTTTATATCATCTCAGAATTAGACCTGGTGTCCTTTATAGAACTGAATATTAAGTAAGCATGGATTAAGTGGTTCTTTTATTCTGTTATGGTTGTTTTCAACATAAGGAAAGACAGTCAGGAGAGATGGCTCAATGAGTACTGGCCGTTCTTCCAGAGGGCCTTGATTTGATTCCCAATACACACAACTATCTATAACTATACTTCCAGAGGATCTGATGCCCTATTGGCACTAGACATGCACGTGATACATGAACAGAAATACAGGCAAAACATTCATACACATTTTTAAAGGAAAGAAATAACAAATATTGAACTTTTTGTTTGTTTGTTTGTTTGCTTGTTTTTGAGACAGGGTTTCTCTGTGTAGCCCTGGCCGTTCTGGAACTCACTCTGTAGACCAGGCTGGCCTCGAACTCAGAAATCCACCTTCCTCTGCCTCCCAAGTGCTGGGATTAAAGGTGTGTGCCACCACTGCCTAGCAATATTGAACATTTATTGTTTTTGTTTTACCACCGTGGTCATAAGTATTTTATGTATATTGTCTTCTAATTTTAAATAATTCTTCCTGAAAAGTAAGTAACGCTGTTTTGTTTTGTTTTCCTACAGTTTCCAGAGAGGGAGACACATTAGGAAAGTAAAAATTTAACTAAGCTCACATTAGGTGGTGAAGTCAATATGTGTGGTCATATTCGATGGCAGTATTCTATTCTGCATAGTACATTTTACAGAAATGATATATCTATATGCATCACTCTGCAACTCATTTTTGTTTTAAATCCAACAGTATTTTGAAAATCTCCTTCTTGATTCTTACTGTATAGAGATAATTTGGCCAATTGTTTTACCTCATGAGCATATTTAACTGAGCTATGAAAACTGGCTGCCAGGAAACCTCTAACTTGAGCCTTACTTGGCTTTTCCACTAGAGGGTGTAACAAATGTTTCTTTTTTGTTATTGCTATTAAATATAATGTGTTTATTTCTCCTTATAATTATCAGAGGGAAATATTTATTGCATATAATTGGTATAGTACCCTTTCTGTTCTGTCTTTTTTCTGCAGGTTATTCATTTTTGGATCCTATGACAGAGAAACAAATGTTCATTGTACACTTGAGCTGAGCAGTGGTGTTTGGGAAGAAAAACAAAGGAGCTCTATTAAGACGGTAAAATGCACAGTTTTATATTTATGTAAGATTTATTGTATAGGTATGCCTTTATTAGTATTTCTGTATTTCTAGGTTTATTGATGGTCGTAAGTGAACAGTCATCTTTTTTTGCTAACAGAGCAGCATCAGTAGTAAAATAGACCACCTGGAACTGGTAATGAACAGACTGCCTAAGAAGCAGTCTGTTCTGCTTTCTTTTCAAAATGTCAACATTGTTTCAGTTAAGGAATCAGAAGTTATAATTTGTGCATGTGTGCAGGTGCACATGTGTGAGCCCACATGTAAAAAGCCAGAGCTCTGTGTAATTTCTTAGATGTCTTTTTTTTTCCCCCCAGATAGTCTCTCACTGGCCTGGAGCTCACCAAGTAGGTTAGATTGGCTGGTCAGCCAGCCCAGAAATCCACCTGTCTTTTCTCCTTTCTGGTGATACCATGCTTGACTTTAAAACACAAACAAACCAACAAACAAAAATAAACATGGATTCTGGGAAGTCTGACTTAGATTCCTCATGCTGAAAAGGCAAACCCTTTACTGACTGAGCTGTCATCCCAGCCCCTAGAAGGCATAATTTTCCTGAGTGCTTCAGATCCTTGTGGGTCCACATGTTTGTTTACTCAGCAGGATTTTTATCAAGAGTTATCAAGCGTTTTGCTGGGCACAGATTCTGATGCTGGAGAAACAGTTCAAGATAGAAGGCTACTGTTCCTGTGGGACTAGTGTCAACTAGAAGTGTGGTATGGTAGAAGACTGAGATGAAGGAGAAGAAGCTGTCAGTAAGCCTGAAAAGTGAGGATAGCTATCCCTGGAGCTTGACAGCTACTACTCTGAAGAAAGCAAAATGAGGGGGCTGGAGAGATGGCTCAGTGGTTAAGAGCACTGACTGCTCTTCCAGAGGATCTGAGTTCGATCCCCAGCAACCACATGGTGGCTCACAACCATCTGTAATGGGATCTGATGCCCTCTTCTGGTGTGTCTGAAGACAGCAACAGTGTACTCATATACATTAAATGAATAAATAAATCTTTAAAAAATAATTTTCAAAAAAAAAAAAAGCAAAACGAAAGTTGTGAAAATGATGCTCTTAGACCTTACTGACTATTGGACGCATCCTTAAATTTAAAACAGGCAGCATAGGATTTTCTTGGAAGAAATGGAGTAATTTTGACCTGAGTGGGAAATAGAAATGAAGTTAAACTGACAGAGGAGAATGGCTGACTCACAGAATTTGGCTATAAGCAAGGGACAAGAATTGTCGAAGATTGTAAATGTGACGGAAGAGAGGTTTAAGAATTCCTCCCTGTGTCTCTGTGTGTGTGTTAATATGAGGTGCCTTTGTCTGGCACCCACCCCCTTATGTTTTGAGACAGGGAATCTCATTGAACTTAGAGTTCCTGTTTTGGTTATGCTGGTAGGCCAGGGACTCTAAAGGACTTGACTCTCTGGGTCCCATCCTACCCCAACTCTCACCCCTGCCACTGGGGTTAGAGGTTAGCATTGATATGCCCACCATTCATTTAAGTTGCTTTTTTTCTTCAGACAGTTTCACTGTATTGCCCTGGCTAGCCCGGAACCCATTAATATAGATCAGGCTGGCTTGAACTCAGAGATCTGCCTGTCTCCACCTCCCAAGTGGCTGGCATTAAAGGTGTGTGTTACCACTCCCAGCCAGCTATGCACAGCATTTATGTGGAAGCTGCGACCCTAAACTCAATTTGTTATGCCTGTATAGTTATCCAATTAGCTATTTCTCTAGGCCAAAGAAGGTAGGCAGATAGAGTGCGCTCTCTCTCTCTCTCTCTCTCTCTCTCTCTCTCTCTCTTTCTCTCTCTCCATCCCTTCCTCTCTCCCTCCCCCCCCTTCTCTTTCTTTCTTCCTGGTTGTTATTCCTATACCAACTTTAAGGTTACATTTTCAATCAATTTGAGGTAGCATCTCCAAGGAATGAAATAACCAGTTTTAGAGTTTGTGCCAAAATGAATAACTCTATGAGAAAGATTATTGTTTTATCTGGTTAAATTTTGGCTTCACTTTGAGTTACTCATAACTTGCCATTGCTGCTGGCATTTTCAGTTTTCTTTATTTTATCTTCAAAGTTATGAGATTAGACATATTTAATATTTTATAGCAAAGGTTAGTAAGACCTTTAATTTTGAATTATTGTTTTAGATCCTAGCATATGTCATAGGCAGTTGTCAAGAAAGAATAATTTTACCAGGTGTTTAAAATGTCAACAACAGTGTGGACAACCAACAAACTGAAATTTTGTGAATTTAATCTAGGAAGGCAGAATTGAATCATAGTACAAGAAATTCGTGTGTTTGTGTGTGTATGTGTGTGTGTGCGCGCGTGCATGTGCACGTATGTACACACGTGCATATGCTTGTGGAGGCTAAAGGCCACTTCTATTACTATTCCAGGGCTGAAAAAACCTCTGTTATTATTCCAGAAAAAAAAAAAAAAAGCCCTTCTGTTTGTTCAGATGAGATCTCTCACTGGCCTGGAACTCACTGAGTAGGCTAAACTAACCCATTGGCCAATGAGGATTGAGCTCCAGAGATCTTCTCTCTGTTTCCAGCACTGGAATTACAAAGTATATGCCACCACGCCTAGGTGTGGTGGAGTTTTTGTTGTTGTTTTTTGTTTTTTAATGTGGGCAATGGGTGTCAAATTCACATTCTCCCATGTTTTCACTGTAAGCACTTTGCCAACTGGAGAATAGAAGTGAATGGCTTTTAGATGGCTAATTCACAAGAAAACAAACTTGTTTGATAGCTTTTTTTTTTTAAGTTAATAGAAATAGAGATAGTAGCAAAGACACTCCTGAAGTGAGTGTGTGCTAATGAGCTGGAAACAGCATATACTCAAAGCACTGGGCCAGCAGTCTCAGGGCCCTTTGTACATTACTCACCACTGTCTTCTCTAGCATTTGTCAGTCCTAGGGTGGTTTTTTGTTTACTCTGTTTCTTGCATGTAGCCCACATGGGGAAATGGTTCCTATGGTCTGCCACTGACTTTTTTGTTGCTGATCTTGATGCTGCTTTCTGCAGTTCCCTCTCTAGCCACAGCTCTCCCCCGATGAAATAACCATAGAATGGATAGGGAAATATTAGTGTTACCAACTGACAAGATGGTGAGGTAACTGGTAAATCCTACTAGGTAGGAAACTCAGTCTGTGGCACTGAGAAGGGAAGTCTATTGCTGCCAGCTACACAAGTATTAATAAGTTTCTTAGACTATTTTGTGACTCAGTGGCTGAATGTTCTTGAAGGAAAGAGGAGGCTAGTGATATCTAAGGTCTGATTGACAAAAATTATCATACTCTGTTGCTTGATTAAATCCCTGAGTGATTCCTTACTGCCCCATAGATAAGGACAGGCTGATATGGCCAGGAAAGGGACCTGATAAGCCTGGTCCCTTCATATTCCCTCCCGTTCTCAGCTTTAGTCATGCTAGCATTCAATACTTCTTACTGGCCTTATTCTGTACTATACCTCTCTGATGATTGTATATCCTTCCTAAATTGTCCTAAGGTTCTTTTTTGAAAACTGGCATGTGCTAACTCAGCTTGTTTTCCCACATACATCTATATTTTCCAGAGTTCTGCTTGTGCCATATCTTAGCTTATTTGCCCCTGTCCAGTTATATTCATGAACTTCTTTCCTATTCCATTCCTGGAGAGTCCCCTGTTATTTCAAGTTCTCAGTAGCTTTCAACTGTAGTTGATGGATGTGAAGCACTCTTGGGAAATGAGAGTAGACAGCAGAAACCAGGATATTCTTCCTCCTGGCAGCTGGTTTATCTTTCTTGGCCTACTCTTCTCACAGGACAAGCCACCATTCCAGTTTCCATTTGATGTTCAGCCCCAATAACCACTTCTGTCCGTCCTTCAGTCTAAGGTTGATAGTGACCTCTTACTTTTGCTGGTATCTGAGTTTTATTCTGTTTGGAATTCAGTTTTTCTCTTACCAACAGGTTACTTCCATTTGCTTTTGCTTTCAGATATTTAAGAATTTTCACTTTCCTTGTTGGGAAACCTTTCCTAACTGGCACAGGCTTATGTGTTAAGTATGTGTCACAGCTGAAGTATTAGTTATATTTGCATAATTGTATAACTTGATCTGTGTTGTCTCCAGCAGAATCTTTTGTTATAAGTACCTTGATAGGTTTGGTTCTGTATATTTAGTATGTATGTTGGTAAGACCAAGTCTAACTGTCTAGACATCAATCTCCAAGTACCTTACCAATTTTTCTTCCAGACTGCCATGGTTTTCAGCATAACTTTTAGTTATGCTTTGATTTCTTTTCTCTTTCCCTGAATGTATCCCAACTCCTTTAAGGAAATAAAAATATTTAGGATGAGGAAGTCTACCAAATGAGATTTATTAATTAATATTGCTTCTGTAAAGAGCTGATTTTTCAGTGTGAGAATCTTAATTTACAATTGTAGTACCCAGTGATGTATTTTCTTTCTGTCAAGAGTAAAAACACCAAAAGAATGCCTCATGAGTGTAGTTCAGCATAGCTGAAATAAATGATTTGATAAGACTTAAAATTGAACTATTTTCATTTTGTTTTTAGTCTTGGACAATTTTAGAAGCATTGTTGGGTAGTAGTGAATATAAATCTACATTTCCAGATTTCTCTACATATTACTGACAGTCTGTACAAATGATTTATAAAAGGGCTTTCTGAAAAACTGTAATTCTAAGTAGAACATTTGAGTTCTAAATACATAGGCCAGGTGCCTAGGAGTTGGCATTTTGGTGTGTTTACTTAAGGCCACATGCCAAGCAGGTCGAATTTGGTGTGCCTATTTAACCATTTGCCATTTGCAGTCTTAATCTTATCAAAAGGAAGAGAAAGATTAAAGCAAATAAAGCTTTTTTGAAAATGTCAGTCTTTTATGAAAACTTTGGTTTAGTTCAGCTTGATAACATTTGAGAATACAGTAGGGACTCAATGAAATTTTAACCATATATTATATTTTATAATTGGTTTCTTAAATAAAGCAAATGTGTTTCAGCTTTAATAGTAAATTCTATATAACATTTCCACTCTTAAAAGTTCATCTTAGTTAAAAATAGAGGATAAGATTATCTCAGTTTTATACTCTGATATTGTTGTGAAATTCTGGGGACGAGTAAGAATTTATGTTAAAATATTGTTTACTTTAAATCAAAGTAGTCTAAGAATGAGGAGTCTAGGACACTAAGAAACAATATGAGGTGTGATCTGTGCTATGATTTTCTTGTCAAGAGAAAGAGGTTAGCATTTCTATGTGCATTCTGTATTGCTGTTAGTAGCTCTGAACATGTCAGAGTTTCAGAGCAAAAGTACTGTCAGCTTCTGATAAAGGAAAGTAGCATTCTTTGGGGAAAGCTAGAAAATAATATGTTAAAAAAAGTGACAAATGGAAGAAGCTTCACAGTATCCTTAGGGTGAGAGAGCACAGAGAGCAATTCGGAGTGGAAGACATAATATAATGTAAGACCCCACAGAGAGTATCTGAGTATACTGAGTGAGCTGTCCAAGTTCACTAAAAGAATATAGTAATGTAGGAAAATTATTCAAAACAAGAATAAAAGCTTTACACAGAATCTAAGAAATATATCTATTACTTTCAAGACAGTAGAAACTATGGAGGCTTTTAGAATAAAACTATTTTAATCAGAACCTCTCTGTTTTGTTGTTGTTGTTGTTGTTGTTGTTTTTCGAGATAGGGTTTCTCTCTTTAGCCCTGGCTGCTCAGGAACTCACTCTATAGACCAGGCTAGCCTCAAACAGGGTCAAAGCTGTGCACTACCACAGCCCAGCTCTCTCTTTCAGAGCACTTGAAAGAGTGGCACTTGAATCTTAGCCAGGCCTTTTTGGCAGCATGACTATGTCAAGGTCTAAATCCATCTCATCTATAAGTACTTGATTATTCTGTAAATCAAACTGATACTGCTCACAATCTGATGAGATGTCAGGGCTTCTGCATCTATGAATGTCTGACTTAGCACTTGGCATAAAGTAGGTCATCAATAATACGTTCATTGAATCTGAGTAGTAGAGTCAAGAATGTGATCTAGAAAAGGAAAAACTTGACATAGAGGGGAATGAACATCTAAATGAGGTTGGTGATAATGGAAATGAGAAATGGAATCAGCATTGCTTTGGATAGCTCTGGGAATGGAAGCGTTTTAGAGAAAGGACGCTAGAGGGGACAGTTTTGAGGAGGCAGAAGGAAAAGCAGATATTCTGGACAACTTAGGTGTGAACTGATAGTGACCGACAAAGGTCAGTCCAGAGATAAGGTTTTCTTTTGATTTGCTGTTTATTTTGTTTTAACATGTTCAGTCCTATTATTTCAGCTTTCAGTGAACTTTTAAATTGAACTGTTTATTTGTACTTTATGCCTTCTTTTAGGTTTCAAATAAGATGGGAGAAATTGTGATTTCATAATACAATGATAAAAATTAAAATCCATCTTGTATTTTTGGCAGTGCTACGGATTGAACTGAGAACCTTGCATATGCTAATAAACAAGTGTTCTAACAGTGATCTGCATTCTCAACGCTAGTTTGTTTGTTTGTTTGAAGGGCTGTTGAAGGGGCTTGGAAAATGGAGTGCTTGCCACGTAAGCAAGAAAAACTGAGTATGTAAAACCCAACGGTAGTGGTAGAAATCTGTAACCACAATAGCAAGTTGTCGAGGAGCAGGGTTGACAGACTAACCCCTAGAGCTCACTTGCATCTTATCTTTGAACAAATGATGAGATCCAAGTTCAGTGAGAAAACCTGTCTCAGAAAGTAAGGTGAAGGTGAAGAACAACAGAAGACACCCACGTGACCTCTGGCTTGCACATATACAAACATGTACATACAAACACATGAAAAAAAGAGCTGCTGAGAGAAAATTAAGGGGCATTAGCCATAAAACATAAGCATTACTTTAGGTTCTATTTCTTTCTTTCTTTTTTTTTTTAATATTTATTTATTTATTTATTTACACTCCAGATTTTATTCTACCCCCCAATCCCCGTCTACCCTCTGACTGTTCCACATCCCATACATCCTCCCTGTGCCCTTGTCTCCACAAGAATGTCCTCACCCCCCACCCCACCTGACCTCTAAACTCCCTGGGGCCTCCAGTCTCTTGAGGGTTAGGTGCATCGTCTGTGATTGAACACAGACCCGGCAGTTCTCTGCTGTATATGTTGGGGGCCTCATATCAGCTGGTGTATGCTGCCTTTTTGGTGGTCCAGTGTTTGAGAGATCTCGGGGCTCCAGATTAATTGAGACTACTGGTCATCCTACAGGGTTGCCCTCCTGCTCAGCTTCTTTTGGTCTTTCCCTAATTCAACCACAGGAGTCAGCAGCTTCTGTCCATTGGTTGGATGTAAATATCTGCATCTGACTCTTTCAGCTGCTTGTTGGGTCTTTCAGAGGGCAGTCATGATAGGTCCCTTTTTGTGAATGCTCCATATCCTCAGTAATAGTGTCAGGACTTAGAATCTCCCTTGAGCTGGATCCCACTTTGGGCCTGTTGCTGGACCTTCTTTTTCCCAGGCTCCTCTCCATTTCCATCCCTGTAGTTCTTTCAGACAGGAACAATTATGGGCCAGAGTTTTGACTGGGATAGCAACTCCCTCCCTCATTTGATGCCCTGTCTTCCTGCTGGAGGTGGGCTCTATAAGTTCCCTCTCCCTACTGTCGGGCATTTCATCTAAGGTCCTTTCCTTTGAGTCCTGAGAGTTTCTCACCTCCGAAGTCTCTGGTGCACTTTGTAGGGTTCTCCCTATCTCCTACCTCCAGAGGTTGTCTGTTTCCATTTTTTCTTCTGGCCCTCAACCTCAAGGCTTCAGACCTTTTTCTTCACCCAATACCAGATCAGGTTCACCTCTTCCCCACCTCCTGGTCCACTTTCCCTCCCAGCTCCCTCCTTCCCTCCCACTTGTGATTGCTTTCTTCTCCCTCTCAAGTGGAACTGAGGCTTCCTCACTTGGGCCCTTCAGCTTATTGACCATTTTTAGTTCTGTGGACTATATCTTGGGTATTCTGTACTTTCCCTCCTCTTCTTCCTCTACTTCCTCTTCCTCCTCTTCTTCCTCCTCCTTTTTTTGGGGGGAGGGTGCCTAATAACTACTTATTAGTGAGTACATACCATGCATGTCCTTTTGGGTCTGAGTTACCTCACTCAGGATGATATTTTCTAGTTCCATCCGTTTGCCTTCAAAACTCATGGTTTCCTCGTTCTTAATAGCTGTGTAGTATTCCATTTTGTAAATGAACCACATTTTCTGTATCCATTCTTCTGTTGTGGGACATGGTTGTTTCCAGCTTCTTGGTATCACAAATAAGGCCTCTATGAACAGAGTGGAATTTGTGCCCCTGTGGCATGGTGGGGCATCTTTTGGGTATATTCCCAAGAGTGGTATTACTGAGTCTTCAGGTAAGTTCTATTTCCATTTTTCTGAGGAACCTCCAGATTGATTTCCAGAGTGGTTGTACCAGTTTGCAATTCTACTAGCAATAGAGGAGTGTTCCTTTTTCTCAATATCCTCGCCAACATGTGTTGTCACCTGAGGTTTTGATCTTAGCCATTCTGATTGATGTAAGGTGGAATCTCAGGGTCATTTTGATTTGCATTTCCCTGATCACTAAGGACTTTAAACATTTCTTTAGGTGCTTCTCAGCCATTCGAGATTCTTCTGTTGTGAATTCTTGGTTTAGTTCTATACCCCATCTTTTGATTGGGTTGTTTGGTCTTTTGGTGGTTAGCTTCTTGAGTTCTTTATATATTTTGGATATTAGCCCTCTATCGGATGTGGGGTTAGTGAAGATTTTTTCCCAATCTGTAGGTTACTGATTTGTCTTATTGACTATGTCCTTTGCCTTACAGAAGCTTTTTGGTTTCATGAGGTCCCATTTATCAATTCATGATCTTAGAGCATAAGCCATTGGAGTTCTGTTTAGGAAATTTCCTCCTATGCCAATGAGTTCAAGGTTCTTTCCCACTTTTTCTTCTATTAGATTCAGTGTATCTGGTTCTATGTTGATGACCATTGTACCAAAGGCAATCTACAGATACAATGCAATCCCCATCAAAATCCCACACAATTCTTCAAAGACATGGAAAGAGCAATTCTCAAATTCATCTGGAAAGGCAAAAAACCCAGAATAGCGGAAACAATTCTTAACGTTAAAAGGACGGCTGGGGAATCACCATTCCTGGCTTCAAGCTTTACTACAGAGCAATAGTGATTAAAAACTTCATGGTATTACTACAGAGACAGACACATTGATTAATGGAATAGAATTGAAGACCCAGAAATAAAACCACACACTTATAGACACTTGATCTTTGACAAAGAGGCCAAAAATATACAATGGAAAAAAGAAAAGATCTTCAATAAATGGCACTGGTCTAACTGGCTGTCTGTATGTAGAAAAATGAAAATAGATCTATATTTGTCACCTTGCACAAAGCTCAAGTCCAAGGGGATCAAAAGCCTCAACATAAAACCAGATACACTGAATCTAATAGAAGGTTCTATTTCTTAAGACATTTTATTTTATTTCATTATGAGCCAAGAAAAACTGACTAGCTTAACCCACGCTTTTTCAGAAACTAACTTTTTCAAAGCATAGTAATAGCTTCTCATAGAATTGTCCTTCACCAGAGAACTCACTTTCTCAGTCATACACAGATGCTGAATACAGACAATTCATGAATGTGTTGAAGGTACTGCCAGGCCTTGTGCAGTAGGTGGAATCCACCTCACTGCCCACATGTACTCAGTCAAAGGTAATCAGCACTCACAAGGTATGTGGGTGGCTGCCGAGTTTGAAGTCCTTATATAATTAACCATATAATTCTTATTAGCCCCATAAGAATAGGCATATCATCATCTTCATTATATGTGTGTGTGTGTGTGTGTGTAGAAGACAAGGTACAAAAAAGATAAGATAAATTACCAGGTATCAGAGGCATTCTACAAACCCAGATTGAGTGTCTCACAGCTGGTATTCTGTTTTGCTCTTATTTTAACAATTCTGCTTCAGGTTATTCTGGATCCAGTATGAATGGCCATGACCAGGAAACATGAGTTCAGGTTACTGTGACTATTTTCTATCTTGGAAGTGGTTACGCAAACTTTTATAGTTACAAAACAAAAAAGGGAAAGTCATAAATTAGCATAGATATCATTTACATTGGTAGGAAACATCAGGCAAGTAGGCCACAATAAATTGGGGAAATTTCCTCTGTAGGTTTTAGATGTTATAGTATACTTGGCTTTTCGGTTAGTTGAGGCTAGAGCTCTACTAAACTTAAACATTCTGAGAAGTTTTAAATGTATGTCATAGTCAGGAGACTATTAGGGCAGATATAGAAATTAGGACAGTTGGCTGAAAGGGACTTGTAACATCCGTAGATTTTTGGTTATAGACTGCAACGTTTCATCTCCATAGTTAGGTTAGTCAGACAAGTACTACTCTGTGGGCTGTGTAATATAGATGCAGCATCTTCAGAGGATGTCATTTCACACTGTTATATCATCTCCACTGATGGTATCCAGTGTGTCTGGGTTCAAGTCCCCATTCTACCACTCTAGTTGTGTGATGGTGAACACTTTACTTCATCATCTAGAGAAATAAACAATGGTCTGCTTAGATCAAAAGGCTGTTAAAATAACTCCATCTGAATAATCAATACATGAAGTTTTCTTT
The DNA here is from genome assembly GCF_004785775.1 of Grammomys surdaster. Classification (NCBI taxonomy): domain Eukaryota; kingdom Metazoa; phylum Chordata; class Mammalia; order Rodentia; family Muridae; genus Grammomys; species Grammomys surdaster. The sequence goes on along the minus strand of NW_021604568.1, from coordinate 18,661,917 downwards.
TTAAATTTTATTAAAGGCTTTATTAATGCTTTGATCTGAAGCAAATTTAAATTTTATACACCCACTCTAGTGAAATAAAAAGATAAGAAGAGTAGGCAAAGGCTGGGGTTATGGAATACACATCTTCCTTAGTTCCTTGGCCCATGCCTTCAAATTCTTCCTATAACAAGGTAAGGAGGACAAGTGGAATAATTTCTTGGGCCACAAGAGAAAGTGGTGCTTTTGTCTGTTTTTGAGGTAAGGAGCTAGGGCTGGAGAGATGGCTCAGTGGTTAAGAGCACTTGCTATTCTTGGAGAGAGCCTGGGTTCAGTTCCCAGCACCTGATAGCTATAGTATGGTTTAAAACTATCTGTAACTCCATTTCCAGTTATGTATATCAGACACCCTGTTTTGCTTTCTGAGGACAATAGCTATATAGATTGCTCACATACATATATGCAGGCAAAATGTTCATAAAATAAAATTTTAAACATGAGACTCAATTTTGAAAACTAATTTTAAAGATGAGAAAGCCAAGAAGGGCATGGTAGTGCATACCTTTAATCCCAGCACTCAGTACGCAGAGCCAGGTGGATGTCTGAGTTCAAGGATAGCTTGGTCTACAAAGTGAGTTCCAAGACAATCTAGGGCTACACAGAGAAACCCTCTCAAAAAAAAAGAAGCAGCTAAGAAAGCCAAGTGGTTACTCTAACATAAGCAGATAAGCAGGTTTACTATATATAATAAGGAGGGTGGTTTATTTGAGAGAATGTCCTTGTTACGGAATACTTAGGTAGCTAATGAAAAGGGAAATCATGTCTCTGCCTTATTTTCAGATGATTCAGGAAAAGATACGCAAGAGAAAAGTAAATGTGCTGAAACTCTAGTCAGGAAATATGGCTCAGGATAAGTAGGAAAAAACTGTAACTCTTCTGTTATTACTGAAATTATTTCAAGATAGGAAGTTATTTTTAGAAAAGTATATTTAAAAGTATCTTTCCCTAAGGCTCCCCCACAGAATTTGTAATATATGAATCACTTTGCAGAAGTATATTGTTACTATGTAAAGGTGGAGGTTAATTTGGTGACTCTGATTAAGAGCTGTTTTTCTTTGACAAGAATTTAAAAGGACGTGAGTATTCTGTGCCATTGTTTCCATAACAACTCCAGCCTTTGCCTACTTGTCTTACCTTTTTATTTCACTAGAATGGTGTATAAAATTTAAATTTGTTTTAGATCAAAGCATTAACAAAGGCTTTAATCAAATTTAAAAAGAAGAAAACTTAAGTGTATTGATTATTCAGATGGAATTATTTTAACAGCCTTTTGAATCTAAGCAGAAGACCATTTTTTTATTCCTTAGATCTCTTAGGTCATTTGTATTTGTATAATGAAATTTTTGTTTTCAGTATATTTATATGCCTTTGTTGTCACTGTAACTGAAAGATACAGTCCTAATTTACCATTCAGTTACTTTAGAAACTAAGTTATCTGATGGCCAAGCTAGTGTTGTTTTGAGAGGCCTTGTTTTTCATCCAAAAGAAAGTCTTCCTGAGAAAAGATTATGGAGGTGTCTGATTTGTGTTTGACATTTATGCCCAGTTTTATTTAATCATGACAACAACCCAGCGTGCTAAGATAGTGGTCTCTTCTCTGTGACTTAGATATGGTTTGTTTCTCCTGAAAGTTAATGTGTTAGAAACTTGTTCCATTTTGGCAATATATATGATAAAACCTTTAAGCCAGTGAAGCCTTGAGGGAAGTCCTTGGGTCACAGAGCTATTCTCAGAAAAGTTAAAGTAGGTCTCACAGGACTCCTGGAGCTCTCTAAAGAGCATTATGAAGGAGCCCAGCTGAGTCCCTCTGGCTTTCTGCAATACTGTGTGCTTTCTCTTATACAATTACCTCTATAGTAAGTAAGCAAGGCTACTTACTATGAGATCCTCTGGAGGGCTGACCTGTGCCATACCAGTGAACCCTGAAAACATCTAAGTAAACCCCTTTTCTTCACAAAAATTCTGCTCCAGACATTTTTTGATTGTAACGAACATGAACTAATATATTCTCTTTATAAGTAAATCCTGCAAGCCAAATGTGACAGCATATACGTTTAGTCCCAGCACTGGAGGCGGAACTCTGTGAGTTTGAGGTCAGCCCCTGCGTCTGCATGGGACATGCCCAGCTTTAAATATCTTTAAAGATTTTATTTAATGTGTATAGGTGCTTTTGCCTGCACATAGGTCTGTGTACAACATTTCTACATTGTCTGCAGAGGCCAAAAGGAGACATTAGGTCTCCTGGAACTAGCTACAGACAGTTGTGAGCCACATATGGGTGCTAGGAGTCAAACCCTGGTCCTCTGGAAAAAGTAGCCAGTGCTCTTAACCATGAAGTCAACTCTTCAGCCTCCTTAATATTTTTGATGCAATATTGCTTGAAAGAAGTCCAATTTTAATACCATAAAAAATAGTTTCAGGGGCTAGAGAGATGGCTCATTGGTTAAGAGCACTGACCACTCTTTTAGAGGTCCTGTGTTCAATTCCCGGCAACCACATTATGGCTCACAACTATCTGTAATGGGATCCAGTGCCCTCTTCTGGTGTGTCTGAAGACAATTACAGTGTATTTATATACATAAAATAAAGTTCCAAAGCCCATCTAATGACAGATTTTTCCTACTGAATTTGAGAAAAGCAACAATCAAGAATCCATTCACAATATATGATTATGTTTACCATGTCTCAACTTTGATACAAGTCTCAATTTTATATTAAACTATAAACAAATACAAATTCTGACTCAATTCTTAATTTTTTTAAGATTTTATTTTTTATGTATGTGAATACATACTGTTTAGCTGTTTTCAGACGGACCAAAAAAGGGCATCGGATCCCATTACGGATGGTTGTGAGCCACCACGTGGTGGTTGGGAATTGAACTCAAGACCTCTGGAAGAGCAGTTAGTGCTCATAACCACTGAGCCATCTTTCCAGCTCCCCTCAATTTTTAATTTTATATTAAAGTATAAGCAAATACAAATTCTAACAGTAGTTCTAGATAGTATGATTAGGAATGGTTTTCTTTTTATTTCTTTTTATTTTGTTTCTTTAATTCCAGAATTTCTACTATAGGTGTGATCCCTTTAAAAACCATATTGAATACACTTTTTAATGTTCTTAGATATTTTTGTTTTATTGTTTGGCAATTTCACACATGTATGTATATATTTTTATATTTGATATGTATATTTTGACCCTCTTCCCACTTCCCCCAGGACCTTCGTACTCCCTTACCTCTCACATCTTCATCTTCTCTTCTTTTTTGATAGACTTTTATTCTTTGAGAATTTTATACTTGTGTATCATGTATTTTGATCACATTCTCTCCCAAACTCCCTCCTCCAATTTTCCCAGACCCTCCCCAACACATCCTCTCTCTCAATTTCATGTCATCTTTCCTAATCTTTAATAACTCACTGAGTCCAATTAGTGTCTACATAAATGTGTGGGTATGGGACTATCCCCTGGAGCATGGGCAGACAGACTACCGATGGTGACAACACACCCAGAGAAAAATAGCTCTCTCTTCCCCCACCCAGGAGCCCACAGCTCCTCAGCCAGACTGCCCCAGAACACGATCCTCTCCTTACTCCGTCGTTATCTCCTCTTCCTCTTCCTTGTAAGAAACAACACACATGGTCCAGTTAGTGTTGCCTGCATGCACACGGGTGTGAGGCTGTACATGGGAGTATGCTCATACTTTTTGTTGTTTTTTATGCCTACATTAAGTCATCATAATCTGAAAGTATATTGTTAGTATTGACTTCATCTCTCATTTATCTGTAATTATGGTCACAATGATTTAAAAGTCAGGACTGACTGTGATGTTCTCATGTATATTACTGTTATCTCAATGTTTTCTTTCTTTTTAATCCTTTATCAAAGGTTGAATTAATAAAAGGGAATTTACAAAGTGTTGGACTTACACTTCGTCTTGTTCAGTCAACTGATGGGTATGCTGGGCATGTCATCATCGAAACCGTGGCCCCAAACTCACCTGCTGCGATTGCAGATCTTCAACGGGGAGATCGGCTCATTGCTATTGGAGGTAATTACACACTGGGTAGTATAACTTATGTGTACAGAAAAACTACAAAATTGGTTGGAGAGGTTTTTTTCTCTCTTCTCCCTGTTTCTGAATAAGCATTTGTTAGTTTTATAACCAAAAATCTTGATTATAAAGAAAATTGTAAAAGAGGTCTTAGCATGCTTGTAAAAAACAAGGACCAGATTAGTCCTGATCTTTAAACATATCTAATCTTTAAACCACTTCACTAGAATTTTCTAATTTCCTTTCCCTTCCCACCTTCTCCTCTCTGTATTATTAAATACAAAATTAAGACCCAGATAATAGTGCCTTCCTATATGTCCATTACCACCTGGCCCTAAGTGTGCTAATGTAAGCACTGCTCTAATCATGTTGTAGTTCTAGAGATGAACAGGAGAGGGACAAATAGTCCTTGCCTGAGAGGGAGGATACACCTAACCCTATTCTGAGGCTCCATATTATGTGAAAGGCCTGTGCTTTGCCATTATGCTGTTATGCAGAATCCAACCCAAATCTCTATGGTAAATACTGCATACCTTCCTGTCAGCTGGATTGTTGTAAGTAATAAAAATAAAACTGAGTTATCTGCTTGAGTATATATACATAATAGCAAGACTCAACTGTACATAGCAGCACAGAAATAATCCAAGCCCTTTTTAGATGTCATAGTACCTGGCCCACCTGATGTGGGCCATAAAACTGGCTATAATTTTTTTTTTTTAAGATTTATTTATTTTACTTATGAGTACACTGTAGCTATCTTCAGACACATCAGAAGAGGGCATCGAATCTCATTACAGATGGTTGTGAGCCATCATGTGGTTGCTGGGATTTGAACTCAGGACCTCTGGAAGAGCAGTCAGTGCTCTTAACCACTGAGCCATCTCTCCAGCCCAAAACTGGCTATAATTAATCTTAATCTTTTCAGAATAGTATGTGTTCTTTTACAGTTAAGACAATAAGGTAAAGCAGTCCCCCTAAAAAGGAGTTATCACGCATTATGTTAGACTCTGCTTTTGATTCAAATCCATCTTAACATTAAGATAATTAAAATGATTAGTTAAGCAGCTGGAGTTAAATTAGCATTTTCATGTGGAAATCTGATTGTGGTATACACAGAACCATTCATTCCATGGTCACCCTGCAAAAATGTTCAAAAAGTCATTCTGATTTAGAAAAACTGGGATGAATTCTAAGAGTTTGCTTCCCTTCCCTTCCCTTCCCTTCCCTTCCCTTCCCTTCCCTTCCCTTCCCTTCCCTTCCCTTCCCTTCCCTTCCCTTCCCTTCCCTTCCCTTCCCTTCCCTTCCCTTCCCTTCCCTTCCCTTCCCT
>NW_021604568.1:18637452-18656100 GCF_004785775.1 Grammomys surdaster | reverse complement strand
CCCTCTCTTTCCTTTATGGTTTTATTGAGGCAGGGTTTTTCTGTGTAGCCCTAGCTATCTTGCAATACACTCTGTAGGCCGCCACCCCCAGGCAAGAACCTGCATTTCTAACAAGCTCCCCAGATCATGCTAGTTTTCCTGGTTCATAGACACAGAGGAGGACTTAAAGTAAACCTCATCCATTACACACCTTTGTATATAAACATAGAAAGTTTGTCTCCTTCACCCAAAACCATGGTTCGATATCAATGTTTTTGCATTAGTACATATCCTGTTTTGGTCTTACCTACAGGTTATTTTATTATTATTAACTTTTAAATATGCCTTTAAGTTTTTTTCAATTACACAAGTAGCAAATACCTATTACCCAAAATAAATAAAAGTCTAAATCATACAAATCTTTACAGAGAAAAAAAGCAAATGTTAACCTTTTCAAGATATCCGATGTTTATAAAAGTACTAACAAGGTTTATTGATTAAAACTTTAGATCTTGTACACATTTGTTGTTAAAAGTTTCAAATATATTAGAAAAACTTTAATTATTTAATGGATATGCTTATTTTATTTCCATGAGTGTATATGCACCACATGCATACAGTGTCTGTTGTTTTTTTGTTTTTTTTTCCCCCCCCAGACAGGGTTCCTCTGTGTAGCCCTGGCTGTCCTGGAACTCACTCTGTAGACCAGGCTGGCCTCGAACTCAGAAATCCTTCTGCCTCTGCCTCCCAAGTGCTGGGATTAAAGGCGTGTGCCACCACTGCCCAGCTTACACATGCAGTGTCTATCTACAGAGGCCAGAAGAAGTAACCTTTCCTGAGACAGGAAGTACATAGGATTATGAGCCACCATGTGGATGCTAGGATTAGAATCCGATCCTCTGAAAGAGAAGCAGTGCTTCTAACTGCTGAAGCTGTCTTCTCAGCACTACAGAAAACTTTGTTTCCTAGTGCCCCTCCTATATAAATAAATATATCCCTTGTCCCAACTCTGGGACACAAATTCAAGTCCTACAGTATATTTGCCCTATGTTCATAGGTACTTCTTAAATAAATTATAGTTGTAGTTCATTTGCATTTACAAAAGTTTTAGTAATAGGAGATTGGTAGTAGCAGAAAAAAGATTGGCAAAATATATTTCATTTCAATAATAGAGTTTTTACTGTTTTCTAAATCTCTGAGCATGTTTGAAATATTCTGAAAGAAAAATCCAGATTCCAGTGAATGCTAGTGTAGTGACCACCTCCAGAGCACCTGAGATGAAGGCAAGTTCCCCAAAGCACAAATAAGAGGTGGATTGGGTGAGGCTTTTGCCCATGTACTAGAGCTTAGTAGATGATGCTTTATCTATGCATGTCATGCTACAGTGCTCCTGGGACATAGTACTCTTAGACAGAAGCAGTAGAAATTATTAAGTCACATGAGTCAGGGAGATCTCTGTGAGGAAACTCAGAATTCCACTGATGTTTTGAGCTGAAACTGAAAAATGTGACTACGTGGGCATCAAAGCTGCAAAGGTCTGATGAGAGATAGTTAAAGGTATTTGTGACTAAAGTTAAAGACCAGTGGTCAGGAGGAAGATCAGAACATCAAAGACCAAAGGAACAGAACTCTTGAGTTGGGATTGACACCCAACAAGGGAACAAGGAAGTCAGCTGTCTCCAGGATTGTGTTAAGAGGTAGCAAGTTGATTTATAGTCAGGACAAGACAATGTGTATTGTAATCAACTTGTAACTTTATAGCAACTTACCTCTTATACATTTCATTCTTAAAACAGTTGATCATTTTTGGCTAATAAACAGCATCTGTGAAAAGGCCTGACATTGGTTTCTAAATTCAAATCATTTGCTTGCAAGCCCTGGACTTACTTAAGAACTTCCTTCAGTAAAATGTCAGGTTTCCATCATTCAGAGTGGTTTATCCATTAGTAAACCTGTTCAAATAGGTCTCACTCTGCTTGCTCACTTCCACAGTTCAGCTGGACATGAAGTGGTTTATGTCAAGAGGAAATAGGAAGCCATTAGAAATTAGAAACTGCATAGGGTTTTGTATCACATAGATAACAGTATTTCCACTGCACCATGCATATGATGATTAATTTGAAATTTAAATAAAATATATTTCGAGGCTTCCTAGTGCTCTTCTTTTTATTAAATAATCATGAGGTAGTAATGAGTTTTGAGTAATGAGTTTTATTGCTGTAGTTTACATTTTTCACCTTTTGAATCTTAAAACAGGTGTGAAAATCACATCGACACTGCAAGTGTTAAAGCTCATCAAGCAGGCTGGCGACCGAGTGCTGGTGTACTACCAGAGACCTGTTGGACAGAGCAACCAGGGAACAATGCTGCCAGACAGTCTGGGCCAGTTGGAAGAAAACTTTTTGTCAAGCTCCTGCCAGCCAGGTTATGAAGAGGAAGCTGCTGGGTTGCCAGTGGATACTGAAAATAGAGACCTAGATTCTGAATTTGAAGACTTGGCAAGTGATGTCAGAGTACAACCAGAATTGAAAGAGGAGACACAGCCGTTGAGTCACAGTCCAAAACGTACTCCAACAACACTTTCTATTAAACCCCTTGGCGCTATATCCCCAGTTTTAAATCGTAAATTAATTTCAGGAATCCACCCACCACCACAAAAACTTCCATCCAAAGAAGGAAATAAACCATCAGCTCTAAAAACATCAGAGGGCACAGAAGCAGCACAAGTGTCCAAACCCCAAGGACCCACTTTCAAACCACCTGTGCCCCCACGACCACAGGGGAGAGTGCCTCTGCCTCCCACCGACACCTCAGCTCAGGCAGACCCAGAAGCCTCAGAAAAGCCAGACAAGGTGGTGCTCCCTCCTCTTCCTGCAGATAAACCTGCTGAGAAGCAAATGAAGAGTGTGGATCAAGGAGAAGATGTGGCAGCAGGTAAGCAGTCTTCAGCAAAGCAGGAAGTAGTGAAAGATCTTCCTTCAGAAAGTTCTGCTCCTACTAAGGACACTTCAGATGACCATCAGATGTGGGAATCATCAGAGGTTCTATATCGTAATAAGGTAGGAAAGTGGTCAAGAACCAGAGCATCCTGTATGTTTGACATAGAAGCCTGCCACAGGTACCTGAACATTGCACTGTGGTGCAGGGATCCTTTCAAGTTAGGAGGTCTCATCTGTTTGGGGCATGTTAGTTTAAAACTTGAGGAAGTGGCTTTAGGATGCCTAGCTACATCAAACATGGAATACCTTTCAAAGTTCAGACTGGAACCCCCTACACCTAAGGCCATGGTCACTAGAACTGCACTACGTAATCTGAGTATGCAAAAGGGCTTCAATGACAAATTTTGTTTTGGTGACATTACTATTCATTTCAAGTATTTAAAGGAAGGAGAACCAGACCACCACATAGTTCCTAATGTAGAGAAAGAAAAAGAACTCCATTTGGTTGAGGAAGTTTCTACACTCCCTAAAGAGGAGCATTTTGTGGGACAGATGAGTTTGTCAGAAAATAAACATAGTTTCCAAGATACTCAGTTCCAAAACCCAACTTGGTGTGATTACTGTAAGAAAAAAGTTTGGACAAAAGCTGCTTCCCAATGTATGTTCTGTGCTTATGTTTGTCATAAAAAATGTCAGGAAAAGTGTCTAGCTGAGACACCTCTTTGTGGAGCAACTGAGAGGCGACTAGACCGGGCCCTGAAAAACCTCAGGCTGGACGGACAGGACCCACTCTTGGGCCTTCCTCCTCGTGTTGAAATGGAAGCTAACAAGTCAGTCAATAAAACAACAGGGTTGACGAGGCACATCATTAACACTAGCTCTCGTTTACTAAATTTGCGTCAAGTCTCGAAAACTCGCCTTTCTGAACCAGGAACAGATCTCGTAGAACCATCACCAAAACACACTCCCAATACGTCAGACAATGAGGGCAGTGACACAGAGGTCTGTGGTTCAAACAGTCCTTCCAAACGAGGAAATAGTGCAGGAATAAAATTAATGAGAAAGGAAGGAGGGCTGGATGACAGTGTTTTCATTGCAGTTAAAGAAATTGGCCGTGATCTGTACAGAGGCTTGCCCACAGAAGAGAGGATCCAGAAGCTAGAGTTCATGTTGGATAAGCTACAGAATGAAATTGATCAGGAGTTGGAACACAATAATTCCCTTGTTAGAGAAGAAAAAGAAACAAATGATACAAGGAAAAAATCAGTTCTTTCTGCTGCTTTGGCTAAATCAGGAGAAAGACTACAAGCTCTGACACTTCTGATGATCCACTACAGAGCAGGCATTGAAGATATTGAAACCTTAGAAAACCTGTCTTTAGACCAGCACTCGAAAAAGATGAGCAAGTACACAGATGACACAGAAGAAGACCTCGATAGTGAGATAAGCCAGTTGATAGACTCTCAGCCATTCAGCAACATCTCCGATGACTTGTTCGGCCCGTCTGAGTCGGTGTAACCAACAAGCTATTTCAACTTTTACATGGTTGGGACAAGATGTATCCGATGTGCCACGGGTACAGCCACGTTCGGGTCTCTCACGGTGCACTTTGGCCTGCTTCTATAGTTACTTGCTTGTATGAAAAAGAAAAGATAGTTTCCTGCAGAAACATGACCAGCTCATCAAATTGGTTGTTTCGGGTTGTGCTTATAGCTATGGGTTTTTTGGATTTATACTGGGAATTGGGTTTTATTAATTTATTTTTAACCTTTTCTAATTATGTAAGCTAACTTTGTGTTTGTGTATATGTGATGTTTCACTGTCATTTTTTCTTTCCTCCTGTTTTTTTAATTAGTGTTAAATAAGATTCTGTCCAGATTCCTGAAATATTTTCTTTCACTTTCATCACGGTTATAACAGCAAATTTGTTGCATGCCTAAATTGACAACAATAATCATGGAGGGAACAGGTTTGAGTCTTCTTCCTTCTATGTTTTGAGGTTTGTCAGCTGTACTTCCTTGATGTTTTTGTTATGTGGGGCTTGGGGGGATTTTTGTTTTATTTTATTTTGCTTTTGTTGTTGCCAAATGTAAATGAAAGCAGACCCTACAGCTCTAATCTGTTATGCTTATATAGTTTAACTTTTTTACATATATTGCTTGCTTCTTATGCTTCTGCGATATCTTTAAAACTTTTATGCAGTTGAAGTGTAGTAAAATTACAGTGATTAACTAGAAGAGGTTGCAATGAATAGAGAATAAATACAAAGTCCAGTTGGTCAAGAATGTTGTAGAGAGGATAACAAGATTTCATTACTGAAGAACAGTAACCAGTAGGATTTTGAAATATCTTCCAAATGTTGATGCTTTCCTTTTAAGTGGAAGTTATGGACACTCGTGGTAATTTTTCATCTTTGGTTCTCCCATAGGAAATAAAGCATGTGCAAGGACATTTAAAATCTTACAGGACTCATTCTGAAAATGACTGTATTGATAACTGGCTTTGTTTGTATGATGTGGAGGGCAATTACAGAGACTATGTTTACTACATCATCTGGTGTCTTGTGGCCTTAAAGGAATGTTGGTCATTCTGAATACTTAAGTAGTTCAGACCATCTTCATTCATTGTAAAGAAAACTAAAAATAGACAGTATGCATAGTTCGCTAAAAATGAAGGCTTGCTATGCTATTGGGCCCGTCTAGTGGATGCTGGTAACAAACAACTGAGAGAAATATATGACCTTGACCCCTATTGATATATCTTAAAAGTCAAAGCTTGTTATATCTATAGAATAGAAAAGTGTTTTCCCCCTTTACAGGCAACTACTACAATAACACATAAACCAACTAAATTTTAAAATATATGGGATAGCTCTTTGCTGCAGACAAATGCATAGTATAATACTAAAAAGACTGGCCCAGTCTGTAGCCCAGACTCCAGGAGGAGTTTCAGGTCAAAGCTCTTTGGTGAGCTGTACAATCACAGGCGGGTCACAAAGGGTCACACAGCTTTCGAAGCTCCAAAGGTCCTTGCACTTCCTCACGGGACTGTTGTGAGGAAGACAGGAACATAACTGCAAAGGCACTTTGAACAGTAAAATGCTGTAAAAATAAGAGGTGTTACTTACATGAGAAAAAATTGTTAAGTACAGAAAAGTTATTCCAGTCTTGAACTTAATAGCTAACTCTCACTCCCATTATTAAGTGAAATATTGGGGCACAGACCTACCTTTGTCAAGTTTATAGCAAGGCTACATCTGTGTAACTCCACCCCACCCCCACTCTTTTATTATTTATTTAAGCATGCTCACAGTGTAAAAGAACATCACAGTAGGACTTTCCACAACAAATCACAGAAGCTAAAGTGTTCCACATCTTACGCTTGAAACAGTCTGCCCAATGTATAGCCATGTTTCATCTTGTAAACAATAACTTGCCATTGCTACCCTGAAGGTGGTATGGCTGTAAGTGGCTGGTGTGTTTATGGATCAAACCATGGAAGTTTTAGTGGTGCCCAAGCATGCTCCTGCACTGATGCATTTGAAAGAGCTGTAGAAATAATGCAAAGCTTTAGTTCTAAGAATCTACTCATGCTTTAAAGTATTTATCTCTGTAGAACCACAATCATGGAAAGCTCAACAGTGCTGCTAATTATGTTTGTAAATTAAAATATACCTTTAATGTAGTGCAATATTTTTCTATTGGGAGAGCAGTAGAGGCAGTTGGGAACTCCAAATACCCTCAAGCATAGTAAGGTATAAGGCTTCAATTTAAGACTGTGTTATATTACATTACTCATGTAATCTTGCTGCCATGCTATGTTATCAATAGCTAAAATAATAATAAAGACTACCACGAAAAATAAGAATATCTTCATTTGATGACATCTAAAAACAGGAGATTGGTTCTTCTCTGGCATTATTACCTGGTATAATTTGGCCATGCAGACAAGCTAACAATCCACTTTTACTAAACAAATATGTAAAAGCATTCAGATTTTTACTGTTGTTCCCTTACTTTTTGAAACAGATATATGGATTTTCTTCTAATGCTATATAGTAATAAATAGATTATTATTCATAGTGAGACCTGTCTCAGAAAAGAAAAATTAAACTGTTTAAAGTACACTGTCTTCATCGTTAAGTTGAATGACTGGGTTAGGCAAAATGAATAACATTTTAGTATTATTTTGCAATCATAATATGCTATATTTCTTTTTTATTTATTGTGTTGCTTTTTTGAGACAGAGTCTGTCTGGTCTCAAACTCAATAGAGATGTGCCTGCCTCTGTTCTGGAGTGCGGGGATTAAAGGCATGTACCACCATGCCAAGCTGTACTGTGTTTCTTAGCATCAGACTTCATTTAATAATACTAGAACTTACTATGTAGTACTTTCTCATTCTAAGAACAGCCTAAAACTTTGAGAGTAAAGTCTACCTTTAAAAAAAATTATAAAGACATTTTTAAACATGTTTGGTTCTAGGAAGTAAGACAGTAGAGTTTAAATTTTTAAGTCCCCTAAAGTTTTGAAATCGCTTCAGTTTTAAAAAAGAAAAAGTATTAATTTTTAAATTGAAGTGATGGCATTCTTTACCCTCCCCTCCAAAAGCAAACAAGGCTGGAAAGGGGGGTTCCCTTCATCCTTTTTGATCCCTTACTTTTCCTTAAGGTCTGAGTAAACCAGCAGGCCTCTCTAATCCTGGAAACTACCGTGTGTATAACATTCAAAATGATCCTTATTTGTAAGTCTTTCAGAGCCTGTTCTGTCACGTGGCTAGGTATTACCATCCTCTTCATCAGACAATTATCTGTTCACAGCAATTAGAACAATTCATTTGAGTTAAAGTCCAGGGCAACTCACTGTTTTTCCACACTGATAGGGTGTAGTAAATCTTATATTTCATTTAAAGGAAGCAGCGAGAAGCCAGAGAGGATGGTTTACCATAGCCTGGAGTGACTTGCCCGATGCCTGCAAACAGAGAGAATGCTTTTTAATTAAATATCTACAGCCAAAACAGTGTCTATGTATTTTATTCCAGCAACAATGTTGATGAAATGGTTTATAAAAGAATACAGGCAGGCACGGCACAGTGTTCAAGAAGATTTATTAAGTAATCTAGCTAAAGTGCAACCAGCACAGATACACTTAGCAGTTAAAAGGAAGTTGAGTATTCATTTCTACCTCACTAAGATTTTTGTGTCTGAATTACCAAGTACAAACAAAAGCCACCTCTACTTTAAAAATAAAAAAATGTTCAGAGAGCTGTAAGTTCTTTGTTCTGGTACATGCACAGTATTTTTTTTAAACACTATTTTCAGTCTCGTGTACCCAAGATTTTACTCATATAAATGTCTTTCCCCTCACAAACAACTTATCCTTTCCTCTCCAAATAGTTCTGCAATTTTTCTTTTATCTTTTCCCTGGAGAGCAGTAACAGGCGTGCCTTTGCTGGTCATTTTTACTGAAGCTGAAGCCTCAAAGCAGAAATGACAGGAATCAGTTATTATATATGGTATTGTGGGCAAGGGCAACTACAAGCCCTCTGTCACATTACATCACAGGGCATCCTGGAGAAGGTTAAGCCCTGCCCTTTTAAGCCATATAAGAGTAGCCATGACTCAAGAGTTGCAGACCTGTGATTGTCCAGTGGTGTGTAGTGAGTAGGGACCCGATTGCCCCCCAAACACACCAGACTTCAGATCACCAAGGTCCCACAGAAAGCTTCATAAAACAAATATTTGCCACTTTTCTGAAGAATGTAATAGTCAATAAGATTTGAGAGGTTGTTATCCTAAAGTTCTCTTAATGTCCAAGGTCAACACAAACAAATTCAACTTAACAAAACTGACAGATTTTTTTTTTTTATGATTACAGAACTGTAGAATTGCTACTATTTGAGACATATTCCATACTGTGTTTGCATTCCGGAAGATTGTAATCTCATACAAAGCAATTACAGTGTTCACTAATAATATTAGCTGGCACACTGAAAAGATATATCAGCGTTCTCATGCTTAGAAAAATTACTCTACCCAACACACAAGATGATACAGTAACACATACAAATTTGTAGATATATTTTTCTGCTTCAGAAAGGGAAGGTGTCCTGACCATTCTATTGTACTTCTTAACATAATCATGTTAGATGTGAACAATTTCATTCCTTCGTCTTTGCATTTCTACATTGATACCAACAACTTTTAGGAGTCTAAAAAATAACAGCAACTCAAAATTAACAAATCTCTAGAAAAAAACACTTGGATGACCTGCAAGCAGGTGAAAGATGTAATAGTCTAATTTTTCACATTACAGCAGCTTTGATAGCCTTGTTTCCTTTCCCAGAACATGAACAGGATTTGATAAACCATAACATATTTAACCTTGACTGTTTAAAGTGCATAAAGTTTTATTCTCACCCAATAAGACTATCAAGTACATATATATATGAAAGCAGCATTTGGGTTCTTTCCTCTGCTTTCAGAACATTCACTTTTTACCCCTTGTTGGCTTTGACTGCTGCCAATGATATGACACAGAAAACCATTTATAACCATCCCTTTTCAGGTGGGTGGTTATAGAAAACGAATGCCAGCAAAGGTTTATGAATAAGTCTGAAAGATGGCTGATAAAAGGTCTTGTCCTCTGCACTTAAGATGACTAGCTCTTAACTCATACATTGGTATTAGTTACAAGTTAAATAACAACACATTCAGTGTTGCTGCATAATGCGCTGTCTTACATGATTCTGTTTCTCAGACTGCTAGTTTTTTTTTGTTGGAGAGTCTCATAATGTGTGCTTTAAACACTCATTACTCAGTATTCAGAAAAAAATATAAGATTTTTTTTTGTCCAAGTGTTGATGAATGTAAGTTAAAAAATTATATTTAATTTGGATTCAAATATTTATACATTTACAGTATATCTATTTCGTCAAAATATATTGTATAATATTAATAAAATCAAATACATAAAATAAAGTTTTAAACACTATTTATGCAAACCCCTAGAAAAGCTGCTTTTTCTTTATAAGGCTGTTGGCAGTCAATCATAACCATGGAAAAGAAAGTATCACCTTTGGTTGTTTTACTCTTTGCCAGCAATGGATGGTGTGACTAAGACAGTTCTGCATGAGTCATCTCACTGGAAACACTTCTACACAGTTAAACATTTGGCAACGTTAGAGGGCCTCAGTCACTTTCAGATTCTTCATCATCGCCGATGGGATATGACTGGACATTATTCTGAGTGTACATCTTTGTTTTAATGGGGCAGTTGTGGTCCATGAGGATAGCCTGAAACAAAATGCAAGTACATTAACTTCTTGTTTTACAAAGATAAGAAGGTTTTAACCTGTTGTTAAGGATTACTATTCCAAAAACTGTATAATTATTAAAAACAGTTATTCGAATTAATCTCCATGTCTTGACCTTGAAGGTCTGTCATTCTCCATGCAGTGAGAAGTTTCAGGTAATAGGCAAGAAGTAAAACATCTAGGATGTTTTCATTGTACCTGTTGGAGATGGAGTTTGAGTTTTGTGATTCAAAGGTAGGTTAGGTTTTAGAAAAGTTAACCTGAGAATTTTGTATGGAGTGGAGCTATGGACCTCAATACATCCAACTTCCACTTTATAGACTGCCACAACAGGGAACCTCATGAAGATGTTTAAAGGGACCTCTTGTTGGAAGTATAGGGACGTCTGAATTGGAATCCTCTCCACTAGTTTCAGTCATGGACCTTGCTCTGGTGATAGCCATCTACACAGACTGTTTTATAATATGTTAAGACCACATTCTGCCATGGCCTCTTAGTTTCTCAGGTCAAACATCCCAGTTTGTTCACAAATGTGGTGGTCAGACATCTCTCTTTAGATCCTACTTTAGCACAGATGTATGCATAAAGTTCCTCTGCCCTCTTCTATTTCTGAAAATTAAGCCAAAAACTAAGTGTACTACAAAAGGGCAAAATGATGCTTTCAAAGCATCCTTAACAAGAAGTACTTGCAATCGTTCCTACTGACAGTTCCTAGCCAACCAGTCATCTAATAATACAGCTGACATCCCGTCAGGAACATGACTACAAGTAGACAGACTAAAGCTTTAGCTTTCATAGTGAGTCTAGATGGGAAGTTGAAAGAATGGGTAGAAAGGTTTAAAGAACTTGATCAAGGAGAGCTAGGGACCTGGCTATGTGGTTAAGAGCTTTGGCTTCCCTTCCAAAGGACTCAGGTTCAGTTCCCAATATCCACATAGCAGCTCACAACTGTCCGTAACTCCAGTTCTAAGGAACCTGACAATCTAACACAGACATATGTGAAGGGAAATAAAAATTTAAAAAGAAAACTAACTTGACCAAGGGATATATACTCTGACCATCGAAATCTGCAAATGGTTAAGTCTTTTATGTAGAATAGTCTATTTGCATAGAATATAAATATCCATGTAGATTTCATATCAGCTTTAGATCACTTACAATACTGAACATAATGTAGCTGGGGGTGATAAAGAACTGTCCAAATTAGTACAGATCATTGTTTTTGGTTGTTTGGATTCATATTGGTTGAGTCTACAGAGCCAAAACTGACAAGTACAGAGAGCAGCAGTGCAGCCTTCGTGCAAAGGAAGAAGCCCAGGCAGTCTCAGGACAGACCACATTTTTTGTACATCCCATAGTAGCTAGAGAAGTGCAGTGGAAGGCATGTGTAAGCCAAATGAATCAGGTATGTCTGGGCAGTTTTCCTCCATAGGAACCATTCCCAGCAAGACTTTTTTCTTTCTTTCTGTGCAGTCTGCAAATCTGAGCAGTTAAAATGTTCTGGTACTGCCTGTGGCAGTCTGTCTTGATGTCTGCTAGTTATTCTCAACTCTTGTCCTCCAGATGTGATAAGACTCCTCTGTGCTCAACCCTTTTTATCATTTTCCAAGAGATTCTCAAATGATCTCCTGTGTGACACAAGATAAGGACTCTGTGGCCCAAGTCAGGCTATCATCTCAAACTGCCAGCTTTGAACTCCCGTTCCAATTATGCTGCTTACTGAGTGAATTGATAGTTGTACTTAAAGGGTCTGATTATTAAAATAGTTGAGGCAACAGATTATACACTTGAGCCATTCTCCCTGTGTTACACAAAGATTTAGCCATTGGTTGCTAAAGGTAATCTCCCCAGATTAGTGATTCTTAAGGAAATGTGTCCAGAGAACACCGGGGAGATGGGCTAAGGAGTAGAGTAGAGCAGGTTAAAAATGAAACCTCAGGTCCCTATCTTCACAGTGACAGTGCTATCAACAACTTCCAGAAATAATGCCTTAGTTGCAATACATTACATAAGACTATAGCAGCCTTCAGCTGACATGGATTTCTTGGGCACTTGCTATGTATATGATCTTATCCTGAAAGTCCCTATACCAGCAAGTTTTGACTCCAAAGGTATGGTCATGTCCCCCAGGGCCACAGGTGGGAGACTCAGTTGAGGTTAAGGGTTAGCAAAAGCCTGCAGATGAAATGAGAGCTTAAGTGAACCCTGAAAGATGGAAAGGTTTGAAGAAGACAGATTTGACTAAGCAAATCATAGATTATGGAGAACAGTCAGCAAAATACACTAAACACAGCTACCAGAGTTCATATTAGGAGGCAATGGAGACAGAAGTTGGAAAGCACCACCAAAGCCAGGAGCAGACATGAGCTTTGACCTGTACTTGGCCCACAGGCAGCAAGGCTACATTGAGGAGTGGTCATTGCCTTATTCACAACCACCTTCATCTCTCCATTCTTCCACCATTACGCTTCTATAGCTAATCTTAACTGCTGGACTGGACATAGAATGTGGACTCAATAAAAAACTGTTCTGAGAGTTGTTGGGCATGATAGTGCATACCTTTCATTTCATCACTCAGGAGGGAGAGACAGATACATCTCAAGAGTTTGAGGCCCATCTGATCTACACAGTAAGACCCTGTCTTTAAAAGCTACACTGGGATTAGGGAGATAGCATATTGGTTAAAGAAAATGTTTGTCTTGCAAGCATGAGGACTTGAATTTAATCCCTAGAAACCACATTTTAAAAACTCAGGTGTGGTGGTATACACTTATTATCCCTGCACTGGAGAGGTGAAACAGATTCAGGCTTGCTGGCCAGCCAGATTTGCCAACTTGTTGAGCTCTAGGCCAGCAGGAGACTCAAGATGGATAGCCCGTGAAGAGCAACACTGAATGTTGTCCCTACATGTATGAGCAACTGAACAAGCACACTATTTTTTTACAAGCGCTCGTAGAACCATGCATTACAGAGTTAATTTCTACTGATTATCTCTATCGTGAAGACATAATTGATCAGAATTCTTAAATACAGTTGATAGCCTATGTGTTTCAAGTACCTTTCTCCCATGAATATAGTTCCATGGCTTCTACAACCTAGCTTTATATCTCTCCCCAAAACATTACTAGGTGGTGGTTTTACTTAAATAATAAAGTTATAAATGGTTAAGTAAGTCAGATGGTGTGTCATGAAAAGAGAGGCACACAGCACTGAGCAGGTAAGGCAAGTGCATGAAAGACAAATACCCAATGGCTCATGAAGCAGGCAGGAAATTTATGCTAGCATTCTACATATAGCTGTAGTACAGAACTGGAAAGAGGAGGGACTGGCACCAAAGTCACAGCCAGTCCCCTGCTAAATTTCTAGCTCACATCACTGTACACAGAGCAAAGCTGGGGTCTCCAGGGTAGTAAAAAAAAAATCAAATGCAGTGAAAAATAAATAAATAAATCAGTGCTGAGTTGGTGAGACAGTAAATGCACATAGAAAGTAGGCTCAACAATCTCAGATGTGAGAAGACATACATCCTAGTAGAAACTCTCAGTCCTTTTTTTAACATAACTAGAAGAAAAAATATCAAAAACGTCAATCCACTATGTAAATGCCCAGAAAAGAGACAAGTGTCTCCAAGTAGATTATTAATGTACACCTCAAGTATATTCTCATCTGTCACTAGCTTCTCCATCTTTACCCAGCCCACAGCACCCAAGAATATGAGTCCTTTTAAAATGTATTTTATGTGTGACGAAGTGGTGTACATGCACATGTATATGAATGTGTGTGTGTGTATACATATATGTGTGTGTACATGTACAGGCCAGAGGTTGACTAATACTTTATATATTGAGGAAGGATCTCTCACTTGAACCCAGAGCTTGCCAATTTGGCTAGTATAGCCAGCCAGCTTACTCCAGGAATCCTTTGTCTCTTCCTTCCTTGCTGAGATTATAGGTCGACCACCACACCTGCTTGATGTTTACATGGGTGCTGGGGTTCTGAACGTGGCTCCTCTTGTGGCAAGTACTTTTTTCTATTGAACTATTTCATCACTGAACTGGGGTCTAAGCTAGATGGACTTTATATAGCGGTACTTACAGGAGTCTGCTATCCACAGATCACCTCCTTTCTTGCCTTGGCAATAGAAACTCAAAGAATAAGACCAAAAGTCATGTAGCTTTAAAAAAAATATTATTTAAACCTTTAAAAAATCAAAACCTATCTTAGAATTCTTCTGTCCTCACCTGGCTGTTTTAAGAGGCAAGGGTACTGTGTCTTAAGGACCAGTGTTCCTCAAATGGCAGCGTCGATATGCCTTTCACTAAGCTTTCTTTGCCTTCATCAGTAACATTTTAAAAAGAAATCCGACTGGAAGAAAAGCTGTAGTGTTTGCTCGCAAGCAGTTCACAGCCAGCTGTGACTTACAATCCAGAAAAGATAGGCTACCCTCCTTCACACAGCAGCAGGGTGAGGACCCTGTCACCAGGAATGACTTAATGAAGGAATATTTTTGCTGCCCCTCATGTCTCCTACATATGGTGGCTAATGAAGGCTCCACCTCAGCACTTCCGTGTTCTTCTGGGGCCTCTCACGTGTGTGCTAATTCTTCCTTATGGCACACACCCTGCCATGTGCACCTTTATGATTAGAGGCTATTGGCTTCCACCCACATCTCTGCTCTGCTTGCACAGTAAACAGGCATCAGCTGTTGGGCGCTACCTCGAATGTCACCAATGTGCCAGTTAAATGGCATTTCTCTAGTATGGGCAGAGAAATTATAGGCAGAGAAATGCACATCTCAAGATTTACTAATTTATCTCAGCGGACACTGTTTTAGGATTATGACATTTTATAGTGAAGCGACTTTCTGGAAACCTGTCATTCTTTGCCTTCCAGGGTTGTTTCTTCCACCTCCTTCATCTTTTTCTTTTTGTTTTTATTTTTGTTTTTTTAATGAACTAAAGCAGTGGCTTACATGAAGAAAAAAAGACTGGTTTTCTACCATCATTTTTCAAAACACTGTGGCAGCTGACTAGACAGCCCCTACCTCCACCATTTCTCTACTACTCGGTGCTGCCACCCAGCAGATAGATAACACAACAGCCACTAACATCTGTTGTCTTGGAGAGCAATACCCACCCAGCAGAGTCTTGTTAGCAAAAGGAATCTCTTACCTTAAAGAGTGAAGATGCTTAGGGGCTACTGGGTAGATAGGATAGTCCAGTACTTTAGATAAAAGCAGGAAGGATGTGTGGGTGACTAGCTCATTTACTGGGTTACTGCTTAGACTCTCTTTTAACTCTCACAGTACTCCTGTGAAGTGTTATCACTTCCTAGTGCAATGGAGAAAACTGAGAATTGCATAGTCCAATATAGCCAATATAACTGCCCCCCAGGCCCATGCCAGGCCTCTCACCATCCCTAAGAGTCTATAATGGTCTCCTGGGTGACAGAAACATTTACCGGTAATTCAATTTCTTTGGTCAAAAAGGTTTGGGAATAACCTTAATTCAGCCTTAATCAAATTATTGATAACATGGCCACAGAAGGACAGCTTTCGAGTACTGTGCTGAGAATCTTCTATATGCCTCTGAAGGATATGAGCTCAGGTCAAGCCAAACAGTAGTGCGGCAGTGATGCACACAACCAGGCTGAAGCAGGAAATCAGAGAAGGAAGGTGCGGTGCTTCCACCCAAGGACCTCCAAGGCACCTGCCTCCTTTCTTAGGAGCTCAGCCATGAGAAACTCTCAAGTCTCTAGCCATTATCCTGTATAGTTCAGGGCACAAAGCCAGTGACCAGAGATCAATGTGTTTCTAAATTACCATAAATGGATAGATAAATGTAAAATGCCTCAGACAAACATAAGTTGTAAGATCTAAATTTTGGTTCTGTCTTTAAATTCACTTTAAGGGAAAACCTTCAAAGAGTAGTTCAAGAAATGATAAAGTATTAAGACCTGTTTGATGTCAGAAAGCACCATTGTGCTGAGTTTGTGAAGCCCATAATGCCATCTGCTTCAGTGGCTGAAGGAGGAAGATCCTAACTTCAAGGCCTGTCTGGTCTCTTACAGAGTAAATTCAAGGCAAACCTGGGCAACTTAGTGAGAACTTGTTTCAAAATAAAACATTTTTAAAGGTAAAGAGAAGGCATGAAATGAAACTCAATAGTAGAGTGCTTTGCCTGGCACACACAATCCACATTATCAGAAGAGGGAAAGCCTTACAGAAATCACTTCTGATCTACTCCAAAAGAACATAGCAAAGACACTCTTAGATCTGTCCCTGAACACAAGACTACCACGTCCCGTTGGGCTCTCCTTTATCCTTAGTCCAGACTGTCTCCTTTCAGCTGAACAATATCAGCATCTGATCTTTTAGTCTGGGGCTTCCAGGACAGACTATGAGCAGCAGCAGTGAGCTCTTTTGTTGAGTAAGGTAAACACCTCACAAAGGGCACAAGACTCATACAGCTCTCGCTTCAAATTTAGAGCCAACAATTTGAACTCATTCAAAACGAAATACTGTATTCTTTATAACTTGCTTGTGGCTGTGCTTCTAGTCATGAAAATAGTTTCATTTGCTCACATGTGTGCCCCAGGGTGTAAATAGGATCTTTTATAACTACTCTTAAAAGTATTTTCAGAATCTTATGTTTGTAGGACCAAGACAGCAACTATCACTGAACGATGTAAGGATAGAAGTAACTGGCACCATATCCTGGGAGTCAGGACGACTTTCCAGAATCATAGACAACTAGGTTGAATTATTCCAGGGTTCTCTTTGATTGACAAGATCTATACAATCTATGTACAAGAATAATTTTGTTCTTCAAATTTATGAACATGAGGCTTGAAAGAAATGGCTATGTAAGTAACAATAATAAAAGAAGTCACTGTCTTGTGTTAGTGACTAAAAAGGAAATATTGCTGCTTCTGTTTGCAGGTTTCTATTGAAGAGCAGAAATTATTTTAGGATTGAACTATGCAGAAACTGTCCAGATGGCCATACAGAAATGATAAAAAAAAATAGAGGCTCTCTTACCATTTTTTCTTCCTTAGCAGGTGGACTTCGAAGAAAAAAGCAGAGTGGAGCGAAAGCAATATCAATTATCCCAATAATCGTCATGAGCCAAGGAAAGCCAATGGCCTTCGCGATGGCACCGCCAGCAGAGGGACCTTTGGGGAAACAGAAAGTCAGCCCTTTCTCCAAACATCTTATCCTTAGAAAATGTAAAGACTTCTGTATTTCTAGGAGGTTTTATCTGTACTGAATTAAGGTAAAGGTTTTCTTGAAAGCCAGGCTTCTTACCGATAGCATACCCCATACAAAAGGCCACATCTGCAATGGCATATACACTCCCATAGACAGACACATGGCGCAGGTCAACCAGGTAGCCCATGATAGGCATCATGGAGGAGTCCACCATTCCTGTGAATAGTCAATGGAAAAGTAGTATGAACCAGAAGCAGGCTAGATGTCAACGACTGTGTCCTAAACGCAGTACGTTGCCAGGTCTTTCCCTCTGTCCTTGTCACATGCTCTTTCATGACAAGACTACCGACAGCAAACCTTCCATTGTGAATAGTCAGCAGAAGGGTTCAAACAGGACTGGAATTCAGGACTCTGAGTCATTGTTAGGCCACCATTTGAAGGACACCTTGAAGGCCTCACCTTGTCATCTCTTGTAATGGGCCATCTTCGGGGTAAGAGAACAAGATGGTACCCAGTCTTCTGGCAACTGACTTACCACTCTTCAGATCTACTAGATTACAGGCCACTGGAACCTGGCCTACTAGCTGATGCCTTCTTGATCCACTATTTACCTGATTGCTTTTCCCTTGTCACTTAGCACACATACATCTCAGCTAACCTCTTTCCCATGCACCCCGACACCGGGCCGTAGACCATGAAAGTTACCACACAGAAAAGTGCCCAAGAGGGCCAGAGTATTAGAATTCAAAGAAGGGTGGGCATGTCTATTCCTGCTTGGAAAATTGAAACCTGAAGAGAATGGCTCGTTAGTTAGCTAAACTGACAACTAAGACCAGTATGATAAGCTGAGGTCTCTGGGCTAGGGAAGGACAAGGACCAGAAAGAGCACATGTGTTCAGAATTCTGGGTACAATTGAATGAACATGGTCGTGCCCGAGCACTGTTTTCCCCTATCGAGATGGGGGGATTTGAAAGTGGTTTTGGTGACTGAACATAGTAAACAGATGCCTGTTGGCACACAGCAACAGGTGAATAAGAGAATTCTCTCTCTCTCTCTCTCTCTCTCTCTCTGTCTCTCTGTCTCTCTCTCTCTGTCTCTCTCTGTCTCTCTCTCTCTGTCTCTCTCTGTCTCTCTCTCTGTCTCTCTCTGTCTCTCTGTCTCTCTCTCTGTCTCTGTCTCTCTCTGTCTCTCTCTGTCTCTCTCTCT